>NW_028263383.1:664166-996250 GCF_051168715.1 Poecilia mexicana | reverse complement strand
CAGCCACAGGCCCTGGACTGTTAGCGCCGGGGAAACCGCCGGGCCTCGACGGGTTGGTGCCTGCACACAAACACACGGAGGAGCGGAGCAGTTTAGGGAAACTCATCACCCCCCAGCACCACCCTTCATCGCTCTGACCCCCAGTGGACACATTTGAATTGACAGAACACATAACTGGATTCATTTGTTTGTGTCAAAAGGACTTATCTGCAGCTTGCATTGGATGTCTTGAAAGGTAGAATTCAGGCCTAATTTGTTTCTTGAAATAAGGTTGAATCCAGTATGATTCTAATAGAATCTACATGCTGTGTGTCTACCGCACACAAACATTCGCTCATGCACAAAGAAAACAGGCTACATACTTCCATCATGCTAGTAAATTTGTAGGTTGCAGTGCTCTCATGCATAATGTGAGGGAGTACTTCTAAAATAATTTATACTTATTAAACTATAACATTATTAAGGCTAAGCTCAAGATTTTAAGTTTCTCAGGAGAATTTCCAACATTTGATCATAGGTTGTGCTTCTTTTTCTGTTTAAAAAAAAGCATGATATACGCAAAAAAAAAAAAATCACTTAAACTTTGCTAGCATCTCAAGTCTGTAAGAATAATTTCCAGTAAAAAGTTTAAAAAAAGGAGGCTTTTCGGACAGTAGAAGAAGGCAAAAATGAGCAATATAAAAGACTGACCCGAGTTCGTTTAGAGGTTTGAACTTCGAGGGAGATAAAACAGAAATACTGTACAGAACTTACCACCTTTGCCCTGTGAGTAAGAGCAACTCAGACTAATAAAATTTCTTTTGAAAATCCATATGCCCACTAAAGGCCAATAATACAGGCAATGCAAGGGGAAAAACAGGCAGGGAGAAAGAAAAATGTGGTGATCTCTTAACAGCAATCTCCTTTGCTGTCAGCTTCACATAACCCTCCGTCTCACCCTTATTCACACGCAGACTGAGACGGGGATGGGGAGGGGTAGAGAAAAAAGCCGTACAGCAGCATTAAAAAGAAAAATCTTCAGAGCACAAAAACAGCTCGATCTTGTGTATATAAGGGATGGCGAACCCTGCAATGCCTGAGAGGAGGTCTTTGTATAACACATTAAAAACCACATAGTGTGAGAGCAGTGCACTCAATGTTGCTGGTTGCAGGCAAACACAGTAAACTAGACTTGTCACCTTGTTTAATGTGTCGCTGCTCCATCTATCAAAGCTATATTAGAGAAGTTAACTCTGTTTAAAGGAACGCCTTAGATATCCATTTATAGCACTCTGGGAAAATGAAGCCATCTCGCTAAACACACATCTGGAAGTGTTGACACTGCTGTTTGACTGTAAAGACTTTAAACAGCGAGCAGCTACTGCTCTTATCTTGCATGCACAGCCCCCAGTGGGCTGGCTTATTACATAATTAAGGATTTTTTTCAGTTGAAATGGCAATCCTCATTATCTGTAACTGGTGATTTTTATTGGAGTGCGGCATCCTCCTCACCCCCCTTAATATCCATATGTAACTGATTTTCATTTTACGACATAAAAAGCAGAAGATGCGCTGGCTGCGCATGTACAAAACAAAATCAAGTGAGACAAGGGGCCGGATTTATTTATTTCATTCACAACAAATATAATCTCAGTGCACTTTACAAAAATAACAGATCGAATTTATTTAATGTATTAGCTTTCTGTATTTTAGACTGTTACTTGTGATAAAGCAACTTTAAAATCATCTAATGCTAAAATGGTCTCTGTCTCCAAGACTGAAAACAATTTTCATACAAATAAGAATATTTCCACATAATATATACACTGTCTTCAATATCAGTTTTTCCTATTTTACTTACAGCTACAGCCAAAATAAAGCATATTTTGTGAAACTAAATTTTTTACTTTATCAGGTTAGGCAAGAACAAACAATTTTTAAAAGGGTTTTATAAAGAAATTTGTGGGGGTTTTTAGGCCCACTTTGTGAATGTCCACTGTTGTTTTTAAGCAATTCAGTCATTTTATAGATTTATGACATATGTCTCACTTTGTTCTGACAGTTGCGATGAAAAGATAAATGTGTGGTTAAAAAACTAATGGAATCACAGAGAGGAAATCCTAAAAACACCTAAAGAAGTGAGCATTTTTGTTAAAGATTCTGCTGACCTCATAATTCTTTTTGTCAAAATTCATCCTAAAATAATTCAAAATTTTGACTCTTAACACACTCTTGGGATGTAAAACGAATTTAAGTACAGATGCACTAAGAAATTGCTAACGGCAAGACACAGAAGATCTATAGCTTTATCAACCCTGATCAGCATCCAATTGGAAACTCAACACCCAGTGAGGAAGTTGCTACTGAGAGAAGAACACTCCATGTTACATTTCAGTATCAGGTAAATGTATTTCAATTAAAGTCTAAGGAAGCACAGGAATGTGCTTGTGAAAAAACATAATTTCTCTATACATATATGTCTGCTGTTAATTGAAAGAACAAGCCTTCAGCAGATAACAGGAAGGCGAAACAAATAACAGCAAAGTGGGAGTTTTGTTTTTGTCAGCCTCTGTCATGGAGCGCGATTAATCTGGAAATAAAAGTAGGAACCTCTCAGCATAAGGGTCTAAGTTTTTTTTAGGAATATACACAAACACTACTGTTTACAGTTAGCAATGCTAACCTTGCTAACCTTGTCCTTTAATATAGGACTCCAAAGACAACTTGTGTTAAATGATAACTAAGACAACTTAAAATGTTATCACTTTCTCTGTTTTAAATTACCAGCAAAACCCCTTTTCACATGGAGGCTTCCAATTAGTAACACAAAAAAGTAAAAGAAAAATGCTGCTAATAGTAAGAACCAGTGAAAACAATATGAACCGGTCACAGCTACACAAAACTGGAGATGTTCAATTAGCCAAAAACTCTTGGCGCATTTCTAAGTGGACAATAAAACATTTCAAATTAGCTGATGCCAGGTGAGTGACCAATCTCAGCCAACTGATCTATGTAAAAAAAAAAAAATCCCTTTTTTTTCTTTTATCTTCTTAAAATTAAATCCAGATAGCATTATTGTCTCTAAATCTAACATGAGGCAAAAGTAAGGATAAAAAAAATCAGCTTATAAACACACGTATGTGAATGAGGGTTTAGTGCAATCTGACTCTGGACGGCCTGCCTCTGTAACAGCTGGGCATCCAGAGATTACAAGAAAATACAAACTGACAGATCTCACACATAGCACTGCTCCCTTGTTGGTTTTAAAGCAGATTACCTACCATAACCCGGGTTTTATTTTATTTTATTTTTATAGTTAATACTGAGATCAGTGAATCTCTCAGACCAAACATCCCAACTGCGGCGTTCAGGTCAACATCTTCTGCCGCACAAAGATGCTTCTTAAATACAGTGAGAATGCATTTGTAGTTGATGCAAAAGTGAAATTTTGTTTTAATTTTAAAAGTCTAAACATGACTACTTGTTGCTCTAAAACACATTTGAAATCCTTTTGATGAGATTCTTTGCCGTCTGCGTGCCATACTTTCCTTCCCTTAAATCTAACATCTTGCTTCTCAAAACAATCATAAAATGGGGGGAAATGACACAATGCAGCAAAGATCAAAGTGAGCACATAGAGTGGCTCTATTTATTATGCAAAAAAAAAAAAATGTTTTCTGTTAAGTGTTCAATGTTTTACAAGCATCGCTGCCTAATAATGTGAGCAATCTCTCCCACACTTAGAAGTCTTAAGGGTTTCAAAGAAAAATGCCACTCACTCCTACCTTTACTCTCATCTTCGGCTGTTCAAAATTCATATAAACCTGAGCACTGCTAGAGAGGCCGCTGTACTCTCTGACATCATCAGTAATTACTTTGTTCACATGCAAATGAAGGATTACATTCTGTATGTGTCGGCCCCTTATGTGCAAGCAGGGGCTGGAGGGGGGGAGGGGGAGAGGGGGGAAATCTCTGCAAAGAAACAACAAAATCTACATTTGAATTTGAAAAAGGAGGAAGAACATGCAATGCTAATTTGTCAGCAAGACGTTATTTTGTAATTTTTTTTCCTTTAAAGGGGATTTTTTTTTTCTTTCGTCGACAAAGGTGAAACAAATATATGTTTAAAAAGAAAAGACTTGATCATCTGCATGGAATAATGTCATGAATCAAACTGAAAAGTCCAAAATGTGGATGAGATAGATGCTCAGATACAAACCTGGGTTCTTAAACTGATCCGGGCTGTGTAGGTGCTGTAGGGGGGAGTTGCAGGCGGAGGTGGCATGCTCACTGTGCAGCATCTGAGCCGCCTGGGGCCCCAGGGAGCCATAGTCAGCAAAGGAGCAGGGCCCCCCCCTCTGGTCACTGGGCGCAGAATAAAACCCATAATCGGGGAGGCCTGGGAGATACAGTATAGGGGTGGGGAGGAGGGGGGAGGGGGAGGGGACTCCATCATTGTGGAAATCAACTTTTTTTCATTGTCAAAGTCAGCGTCCAAATTGCTAAGCATAACGTGCTGGAGTCTTACACCGTCGTCTGATTACATCTGTTTCAATTGGCCCTCCCCGCCCACCCTCCCCAGCAGCTCCTGCCATGTGGCCGAACCCCTCTTCCCCTTCCTGCCCCTCACCCATCCCACCCGGCATACGGCTCTTATTTGAGATATGCAGCTGTGGTGTGAAAGCTAGCTCGGTAATTCGACTGCATAAATTATCTAGCTGATTGAATGTCGCTGTAGCAGGAACTCCTGGGTTTTCCGACTTCGTTCAACTTTAATCAAACAGACTTCAGCTGAAACAGGCATTCAGGTGTACTGTAAAACAAGACCCCCTCACTGTTTGGCATTAAATCATACTTTTCTGTTTTAGTTAATTTAAGATCATCAAAAATATTTTTGAAACTTTTTCGGTAACGCTTTATTTGTAGGGGTGTGCGTAACACTGACATGAGACTCTCATAAACATGACATAACACCTGCCATGAACATGAACGACGCTTCATTAATGTTTACGACTGTTCACCTGAAAATGACACTTTTAATGCAAAGGTGCACTAAAAGTTGCATTAAAAGTGTAAGCTTTGAATTATTCAGCAAATTATGACTTTTATTACAAAGTTCCATTAAAACTCATTTAAAAGTGTCATTATTTACAGAATGACAACAATCATAAGCATTCATGAAGACTCCTTCATGTTCACGATAGACGCTTTGTTATGTTTATGACAGTCTCATGTCACTCTGACGCTGACATGAGAATAAAATGTTACCACTTCTTCTTTAAATTTGGAAGTTTACATACATTTCTTTAAGCCGTATGACTTGCGAAAACATTATGGGTATTTTTCAGTAGTTTGCTTGAATTTTGGCTCAACTGGGTCAGGTTTGTAGGCTGCCTTTTATCTTTTACCTTTTCAGTTCTGCCCACCATTTTTCTATATTTGCCACTCCAAAGATCGACTTCTCTGTCTTTCAGCCACTTTAAAACTAAGGGCATTTTCACACCTATAGTTAATTTAATTTTGTCTGAACTGTTGAGTTTGTTAACATGCAACTTTTCTGGTTGGTTCGGTTTCTTTTCATACAGAGAAAACTCCAAATGCACCAAAACATGTCACTACAAACTAAACTAGGACATTCAGTCTGTCTCCTGGTCTGATGTGTCCAAGTTGGGAAAACCAAGGAAAAATGAATTTATTCATGAGATTTTTTTCTCTCTATATTATATGGAAAATTATTTCAGAAATACAGTATTTTGAATAATTTTGAGAAACTGTTCTTATAGTTGCATAGAAATTTATGCAGTGTGAAAAAACAAAACAAAACGTAGTACCATTGCTTACTGGATCATTATGCTTTCCTGGCTAGGGATAGGTGCTGGTTGACGTGGGGTTGAGATCGGCTCACACTCACACCATAAACAAACCGATCTAGAGTTCATTCGGAACCAAATCGTTTGAGAGAACCGAAACAGAACTTGCTTTAAATGGACTACACTCTAATTTATTGGTCAGCTTAGGTTCAGAGTCCGTTTACAAAACCCATCTGATCAGGGCTTATGTTGAGATGCTGCTTCAATATTCTCACTGGTGAAGTGTTTTTTTTACGTCAAACAAGGACAAGGAAACATATTTAAGGTTGTTGCCTTAAAATTAGGGCTGAGACTATAACATGTTAATTTACAGACGATAATTAATTTAAAAGTAACACATTTAAGGAATTGTGGAATTTAAGCCCAAAAGCTTGATGAATTATTATTTAAGTGAGTAAATATCAGATATCGCAGCGCTAGTGGATGAGATGCGATCTACGTAATCCTCCCTCTCTCTTGTGTTTTGCTAGTAGAGGTAACCAAACAAAGAGACGTAAGAGCATCAAACTAGGCGTTTGCACACAGAAAACTTTAACTTTGACCTGAATGCAGCACAGGCTCCACAAAGCTGCACCCACGTCTACGCTATTGTTGCATGGAGCTGGAGATATATTTACTTAAAGCAGAAATAGATTTTAAGCAGTTTTTGTAGGCTGCTTAAAATACATCCACAGGGGGGTTTTATTTATCCCAAATGTTGCGAAATAACCAGAAGCTTACAAAGCTGTGACATTATGTGTGGCTTTTTCAAATTGTTTAAAGGCTTTACAATACAAGTGTGTGAATATTTCTGAATTTTAAGAAAGAAACAAAACTTTTCTCATTATTCTGAACCAAGTTTTGCAATCGGAAAAATAGAAAAAAAAATTGCTTTAATCCGATTAAATGTCAGGCAGTGAGCGGAGGAAAAAAAAACAAGATAATAAAATCTACAAGTGTTATATTTTAGGTCGGATCTATCCAAATGGACTGACAGAGGAGGGAGATAAAACCGGCAAATCGTTAAAAAAACACGTCAATACATTCCTCATTTCAAACGGTCAATTCTCAGTGACGTACCTGAAGGAAGGAAAACACATTGCGCTAATCAATAATCAATCCACGGCCTGCTTTCAGACCAGTAAAAACTGATAAGGTTTTTTTTTTTTTTTTTAATGTGAGTGAGACCCAGAGATGTTCATGTTTATTGATGATAAGCTTTCTGAAGTGTTTTAAGTACTCTAAGCATGCCTCAAATTGGCCTCTTCGAGCAATTCCTTCTTTCACACAGATGGTGGATTATCAACAGTTTAGAAAATGCCTTCCTGCAATAAGTCCTGCTGACATTTATTGCTTGTTCTTTTAATCTGAGACAAGCTGCTCATATAAAGAGTGCAATTAAAAAAAAAACCCCTGCTCCTTCTAACACCTCTTTGATAACGGAGTTAATCTACTCAGGAGGGACTGAGATTGGTGACACAGGCTGGTCCGTGTTGGGTTTCCCCTGCTGTTTGTGTACGTGGATCTGTGTGTGTGTGTGTTTTTTTATTTAGGTCCTGGAGCGAATAGCCATTCAAAACCACTTCACCTCTCCCCATTCAGAGTGAGACAGTCCACTTCTGCCAAATGGAATGTAAGCACCAGCCATGCTTCTCCCCGCCAATGCTTTTTAGCACTCTGATCTCACCACTTGTGGGCTGTCTGCCCACTCATCAAATTATAGGCTCCAAATAGGGCAGGCTTCCCACGTACGTCACATAATGCCTGACACATTGAACAAAGCTCAAGAAGCAATCATTCCATTTACTTCACTTAGACAAATGTCACTGAAAATTGATTGGCCTTGCTAATGAGTAAAGCTGGATCAATGGAATAATTACAACGGGGAAGAAACGTTCGACGATAGCACAAACCGTGTTTATTGGGGATCCGCGAGGAAGACGCTCCGCTTATAGCACCAGCTCATAACCAAACAGTCGCTACTTTCACTCCGACTTATATTTGCACTGAAGCCCTACACACATCTGCTTTCATTATTTCTATTTACTCTTTACTCTTTATTTAGACATACTTATTTTGTTTTGAAATGTTGCAACCGTGATGATAGCCTGGCAACAACTTGTGCTGTGAGGAAGTAGATTTCTACGCTGGTTGGGAATCTGTGGCGATGGACTGATGCCTGGTGGTTTCTCTGCATCTCCTAAGGTGTGTAATCATCTCCCTGAAAACGTGTGTACGTGTCAGAGCCACCAACTGAGTTCAAGACCACGGATATTTGAGTCAACAAGGGTGGGTTTTAGCTCCCATTTGATTTTGGGATGAGGACTAACTGGAGGCAAATACTTTTATACGCTGATGACACTTTCTTTTTTTTTTTTGTTTACAGTGGAGTTCTACTTAAGTCAAGCTGTACACCTTTTTCAGAAAGTGTTCAGTCACTGTAGTACTCTCTGCTGAAACTACAGTAAGTTATTATATCAAAGAAGACTACATTTATCTCTTGCTAAGATTATTCTATTGTTACACTGGATGGAATCAGTTTAAAAAGTCACTTGATACAAATATTTAGAAATCCAGATAGGTGAAAAAATACTGTTGGATGTTGGTCATTTGTTTAAAGAGTTTAGACCTCAAAGGGTTTTCTCCACTGAATCCAGAAAATGGCTATCTGTGTTAAAATACTGTTAAATGTTCCCAGAGTGAATTTAGTAAAACTTCCTTCTTCAGTTTGGGTGTTTGTTTTTTGTTTTCATTTTTGAAATTAACTTAGAAATGAGGTTCTTAAAAAAATAGCAACATGTAACTGTTTTACTCAATCCTTTACTGTTAAGAGGTATTCTTTCACATATTTAATATTTATTTCTATACTTGCTTTCTTTCTGAGTTTTTCTTCTCTTTTAACTTTACAGACGATGCTTTTACTTGAAAATGTTTTTGGGTTTTTTTTTTGTTTTCTAAATGCCATCTTGATCAGGACCACGAGAAAAATAGAAGCTTTATTTCAAAAAGATCCTTCCTGGCTAAGTAAAGGCTCGAGTATCAGACATATTTGGCAGAAGCAAAACAGGGGGAAGTAAGGAAGTTAAAACAACTTCCACACACAAATAAACTCAACAACTTCTTGGAGTGCTGAAGGCAACACAGTGAGGATATCCAGACACATTTATAAATGACTTTAAAACTTTACAGAGGTTCAGACTGCGGAAAATGTATTAAGTATAAAGGTGACAGAGAGCAGAGCTCTTTAATAAAACTTGATGTAATCCTGGACAACTCTGCATCCCCAGTTACAGAAGCTCTGCTTATAAATTGTGATGTATGTATTTTACCTGTGCCATCCAAGCTACATCGCCAGGCATTTATAGCAATTTCTCACACAACTTTTTGACATTTATTTGTCTTTTAATTTGAGTCTTTGTTCCTAAACAGCTGACAGATATAAGCTAAATGTTCACATCTCCATGAACAACACAGCATAAAATGCCTGTTACACATCATGTAAAACAGTCAGGGACAGAAACTTGGCAGGGACACACATTATGCAGCCTCCGTTTCAACATGAACAATTTACAATCTTGCTTTTATGTTACTGACTGCAAAGAATTTTATTATCTTAAAAAAAAGTTTATTTTATGGAAGATACCAATTCCATACAAGAAAACAGCTGCTAAGAATATTCAATAGGACAGAACTGTTTTCAAAATGATCGAGAACTATAAAGTGACAGTTTCAATTGTAGTCAAAAAGGCTTTGGGGTGTTTTAAGATTACCCAAAAGGCCTGTGCTGTGTCTACAATGAAGATTGTGCTACCAAACGCTGTGGCCCCATCGGCAGCTGGTGGGTGAGATGAAGTGAGGAGAAGACTTTTGGGAAAACAGCTCTGCAACAAAAAAGGAAGGTTAAGAAACCACTCCTTTTACCCAGAAAAGCATCAGACGGAGACTGAAACTCTTCGAGAGGTTTAAGGATGTGTGGCAGAAAACTGGAGGAAAAAACAGTTTCCTCTGATGAATCTTTAATCCAATTGTGTTGGACATCTGAAGAATCATTTGTGTGGGGGGAAATAAAGGGAGAGCATATGTCCTGTGCCATGCCGACAGTGAAGCAACCTGGTATGATCCATGCGTGGGGCGACTTTTCGTCTGAGGTGCTGGGCTTACTGCCAGCTCTGTCAAAGAACACCAGCGTGAATAAAGAGAGGGATCAAGAACATCCTTTAAGAGGAACTTCTTTCAGTAATCCAGACGCAGTTTGTTCTTTATCTCAAAGATCAAAATACAGAAAGTAACCACATAGAACCTGTGGCCAGCTTTTTAAAAAGCAGGTGAATAAGCAGAAACCATCAACTTCAAGCTGTAATAGAACATGTCTGCGTGTCCATGAGACTGAATCTGGACAAGAAGTTATTTAGCAACATTTTGTTATGCTGTTACTAAATTTTAAAGAAACTGAAGAAGCAACAGTTTTGTCATCAACATGGATAAACAAGGGAGTGTTATCGACTTCTGGAGGCCTACTGGATCTGTGTCACAGATGCTTCAGCAGCAGAGCTCTCAAAGTCAAAATGCTTAATTGCAATTAAGCTTATGTGCTTAATATTGCATTTTCCCCATATGTTTATTCTTTTTTAGTTGTTTCTATGTATTTGAGTTGTATCAGATTCCTAATTTCCCTAAAAATCTCCTGAAAATTAATTAAAATCTCCTGTTTTGCTCACAATAAAACAGAGAAATATACTTGATGGCTTGTATCACAAAATAAATTAGGTGACATTATAACCAATCTTTTGGCCTCGACTTCACTACTTCATTCACATCAAGAGCCTCACAATTTGACGGCAGCATGTTCAAAGTGGTTTGTGGAATTGATTCCAAGTCACCTCAACTCGTAACTACAGATGTTTTCAAAAATGTCCTGGTTTTAAAGCTACAAAACTCAGAAGGAAGCTGCAGTTAGATCCACGACACATCCTTAAAATTCCAGTTCTCACAAACAATCCTTCGATGTGAAAACCGATTCCTAAAATAGTGAACAGCGAGCTGACACATTTTGCCATTTTCTGACAAATCCCACATATCAAGCGAGTATCTGTAGGTGGTGACATACACTAAAGGAACCAATACACTGTGACACAGAGCGCTGCGCGGCGAAAGTTTTTCTTCCATATGTCACATCAGGAAATGTTTTCTGACTTTATATTACATTTGAACAAATAATAAAACGCGAGGAGCTGGCAGCAGGCATGCTGCTGTATTGTTTGCACGTGTGGGAGGCTCAGGTAAGAAGCTGGCATGCTTGCCGCATTCGGGGGGATGGGCTGGGGGGAGAAAGCTGGGAAAAGAGTAGAACTCCGACACCAACGCACAGGCACACATTTTCCGGAGCCATATATTTTCATCAGTGGTTATCTGATCCGTTATGCAGCGTGAGACCGGGCAAAGTGTGCCCACAGCTGCATTAGTATCACCGATCATATCGCCATGTGCCTCAGACCGTCCCACTATTAATATTCACACAATCTATCCGGAACAATGGGCCTTTCTTGGACTCTTTCTTTTTTTTTTTTTTTTTTTTTCCACTGGTCACTAATTGGATGTAATTACTCATCTACAAAACAAATGAGCGTGCTGAGGTTGCCTTGGAGACTGGATCAGGGGGCCCAGCAGTGCGAATCGTTTGCGGGGCTTCATTTATACTGATAATTATCTCCCTTGCACCCACTCCATCCCCCCTGTCCTCCCTCCCTGCCCTCAATGACCAAAACTGGCTGTGAAGCAATGGAGGGGGGAGTGTCCTGCAGTCATCTGTTACTGACATCATCGGGGTGGCACTCTGTAAGTGGATAAATGCCCTGCTCTTGTTCCCACTTTGCCAGGTGACTGCCTTTAAGGAGGAATCACAAACCTTGAAAGTACTTCTTCTCTTGTTCTCCCTACTTAGAAAATAAAATTGATCACACTTATGATAATACAGAGCCTCTTGAGATTTCAGGGTGGGAAAAAATATGTAACTTGTACTTTCCTTAGAAGCCAGGAAACTAAATGCTTAACGTGGATTTTTTTCGTCGTAATGTTAACATGATACTTAAATGAAGCCGACTTTCATCTAACGATCAACAAAATGACTCATTTTTAACATGCAGTGGCTTGTAAAAGTTTTTATACCCACTGAGGTTTTTACCACGATACAAATTCAAACTTCAATATGTTTTACATTTTATGTAATAGACCACTAAGGGTGGGTGATACGCAACATTTTCCCAATCGATGTCACCACAACAAATTGCAATGGGCGATGTACAGCTCTGCAAAAAATTTAAATTTAATTTAAATATTTGCACCAAACCCCATTGAAAACGTCATGGTTAATTTCATTGCTTTCTGAACTCTTCCTGACTAATGTTACTGTTAAAACATTAGTGTTGTTGTTTCTAAATGACTATCAGCTCATTTTCTTTGCATTATTTGAGGTCTGAAAGCACTGCATCTTTTCTGTTATTTTCCAGGAAAATATACATACCGGCCATAAAATTATTAAATACCAATTGTATACACTGCTAAATCTACATAAGGGTAAATATGCTTGATTTGAAGCATTTCTAAGGTTTATCCAGAAGAAATAGCCTTTTTTTTTTTTTTTTGGATGTTTCACTCATGTATTTACTGTGAATGAGCCAAATTGCTCAGAAAAGACTTAGCCTGCAGCAGATTTTATTTTATTTTTTAATCTAAGTGCATATGTTTGCTGGATACTATTTTTATTTTACTTTTTTGTTTCATTTTGTACTTGTTTTCTCATGCTTGAATCTGTAAAATAGGTAGTTCAACGGTAGTAAGTATTATTAAACTGGAGGAGAAAAGCCAGTCAGTTTTTCTCAAATCTACCATTGCAGTTACTATTTAAATAAAAGTATTTTCTGACCTTAGGATGCCGCCTTTCTGTTCTATGTTTGAGAAAATAAATCGCCGCTGCACATGGAGGCGCTCTGGAGAAAGTAAAACCTTTTCTTGCAGCTGGAAGGAGTTTGCGTGCGCCATTACGCATTAGTTGTTATTTCTTCTGTGAGCTGCGTCTTTTGACTTCAATCAAGCATTTCTATTATAATTAAGAGAGTAACTCAGAGGCCCAAGGTTAAAAATAAAAACCGTCCTAAAGGGCTCAGCCTGTCGTCCAATTGCCCAACCTTATAGGCACATAATTATGATGAAAAGAGAAAATAGAAACCTTTTGTTTTTATCTCCCAGTAAAAAAAAAAAAAAAAGAAGAAGAAAATGTTTAAGTGGTGTGAATACTTTCACAGAGCACTCTCTATAAATAACCAGCACAGTTATTTGCTCAGTCGACAAATACTGGAACCTGGGGAACGCAACAATCTATCACCAAAAGTTATTTTCATGCCATCAAGCAGGAATCGTTCATGCAGTCACTCCTCCGTCTCCCTCGCGGCAGCAGTAAGATTCCTCGGCGGGCCTTAAACCACATCGCTCTGCAGAAGATGTCAATAAAGCTGACACGCGGCTCCTTAAATTAGCTTTGAATTTTAGAGCTACCATAATTAGCTCCTCCATTTTCACCAATGTCATTTTTAAAATAGTGTGAAAGAAACTAACAGCTCTTTTGCTGTCTGGCCTTGCTTTCACTTTCCATTTGAAATAATCTTTTCTGTATGAATGGCTGAGTAATTAACAGCACTAGACACTCTTTTCAGAGAGCACAGACATTTCATAAATAATACATATTTAATGTCTTTTCATTTTGTGTTCAGAGAGGCTTGGCTAATGAATTTTAACAGATGATTTCTTCTTGGATTAACTCACCCATACTCAGGCCTCTGTTTTCTTTACTTTAAATTTTATGCCTGCTTTTCCATTTTCTTTGTGTTTCTTTCAAGTGTGGAATAAAGTAACAAAAAAAAAAGGACTTGCTGATCCATATTTTTGTTTCCCAACCACGGTTGGGAAACGATTCTGAAGAGTTACAGGAAGGGAAGAGGAAATGTGAACACAGAAAACAATTTAGCAGCGAAATGAATCAGCTGACATTGGTTTCCCTGCAGGGAAAAGCCCATGCAGACCACACTAAATGATTTTGAATGCAGATTTTAACCCGAGAGGCATCTGGTTTACTTGGGACTGAGAAAGGGCACTCAGTTATCGACAGTCGGCACAGATTATTCCATCGCGAGCAGGTTTAGAGTTGACAGCACTGGCCTTTTGGCTGACTGTTTTTTTTTTTCCCTTTCCTTTTTTCAAGTGTGTCCGGTCAGGCTTAAGTGCTCAGAAGAAATCTGAGTCACGGGGAGTGAAATCTGACAGTGAGACTGCCGACATGTAATGACCATCTACATAAATTAAACAGCCAGTGATACTAATCCGTGCACTGTTTGTTAACAAATGTTGGATACATTCATTATAGCTTCTTCATGTCAGCCTGCTTTTATCTTTTCCATTGACGTGAGTTTGAGATTATTATCCTGTGGGAAAGTTTCAACCATCTATATGTAGACCGGAGGCTGAAACGTGTGGAGGGAGTGCGCCGTCTTTGCACAGCCTCCAGGCCAGACTGGGCCCTTAGCATGACACTTGCACCACCATGCTTGGCAGATGACAGAGTTTTTAATTCTCAACTTCAATTCCTTCAACTATATGTAATATTATTGTGTCTAAACAGCTTAATTTTGAACACACCGACAATTTCCTTTTCTCTGAGGTTGAAAAGTTAAATGATTCATAATCCCAACCACACAGTAGAACTGGTTTTATCATCAGTAAAGTAGACTAGCATTACCTGATGAAATGGACCACATCAGAGGTCACAAATACACATTATAACTCATTTTAGAAAGAAAAAATGGGAAAATGCTAAAATATGTCGCCCACATTTTCTCTGAATCAACAGGCACATAATTTCTCTCCAGCATGCTATGACCCACATATGTGAGGGTATATACTGAGCCTAAAAGTTTATTTCTGAACCTGTGTTGAGCAATGAAAATCAGCAATCAATTGAAACTAATGTACCCAGTTCGTTTTTTGTTTTTTTTAAAATCCCAGACATTGTCCGCTATGCTATCAATCAAGCATGAAAAAAAAAAAAAAGTAGTTTAAATGGATCATAAAAAAGCCTTAAATTAATATGACATCATCCCTTTCTGGGCGCCATAAATTAGCATCAAATGTGTTCTGGTCTCAACACAGTGTCAGATAAATGGGCTTTCCTCCTTTCTAATGCTACTAATTCATATCATGCCTAAATTTACATTAATTTTTGGCATAATTCAAACAAAAAAATGTGACTGCAAACACACAGTGACGTTGCTTTGCGACACTGGACATAAATTGGATATAAATCCAGGCGATAAGGGGTTAACCCCCATGATGGACGCGTGTTACCGTATTTCCAAACTACTTTAAACGGAATATAAAGCCCCTCCGTTGATGAGAGGGATCTAATTTTATTCCATGCATGTACTATTAGGGCTGCAGAAGATTACTTCCTCTAAGTTTGGAGTTTGGAGAGTGTGTTTTGTGTGCGGCCCCTGGAGGGCAAAGCGCTGACGTCCCTGAAGGCCTGTGCCTGTAACCTCCGAGCATCTGCTCCCCACAGCTGTGAGAGAGCCACCGCTCTCTGCGGTGGAGGGGGTGGGGGTGTGCAAAGGGACGCTTTGCCCTCCCTCTTGTGTCAACCGTTTCCCTAGGCCTCGAGACAAAAACGTGAGCAGGCAGGACGGACTTGGGATGTCTGCTCATGATTCTTCACACCAAATACGGGGAGAGAGCGGCTGGCCTCGGAGCTGAGCTCCACAGATTAGCATCTGGGACAAATGGACCCGAGCTCACTATGAGGCAGGCTGATTAAGTTCTCCGCACACAGCCACTCCTCCTCTCCTCTTGGGCACGGCCGTACATCACAGAACTTGTTGGGAGGGAATTGATATTAATCTTAATTTAAAAATGTCTGTCACATAAGTTTTCTTCTTTCTGTCAGTGGATTGCGATGGAGAGGGGGGGGAAAAAAAGCGTGTGGAAGACGAGTAGAGAGAAGAACAAAGATACGCAGCAGCCATCTAATCATCATTAGAATGGGTTTCTAATGATGTGAAGATTCTCTCACATTCACACGTTTTTTCTTTTTTTTTTTTTTAACCTTATAATTCCCCCACGGCTAACTCGGAGTCGAAACAAAGAAATCAGCAGAATGCAGCAGAATTTGTTTTGAGTGCGCTACAGGTAAACTCTGGATCTATGAAGACAACTGAGACAACTCTGAAGTTCTCTGAAGTGTCAGTATTCATCTGCATCTCACTTTTTATCTGAAAGATCGCAAATAGGCTGACTTTATAAAGAGAGAGCTTCAGAATATGAAACCGTCTTTTCATCAGATAGTTAACGTCGGTCGGCTGCAAGAGTTGGATGCTGTTGCAGAGTGGTTTAGATGATTTCTCACCATATATCGCAGTCATCACATAGCTGTTCACTATTATTTGATACTGATTTATGTAAATTAGACTTCTTAGCGCTGAACCTGAGGCTGAACTGCATGAATTCAGCATGTTGCTGCCTGCACTAGAACTGCCTTATACCTTTTTCTTCAGGCCTTCCCATGCAGAATTTCATCCCAGCCACCGTACTTTGCCAATCGGACTTCCAGGGGGGCCTCACTGCAGCTCAAACCAGATTCAAAACGGCAACGGCAGATTACAAAGCAGAGTACGGGGTTGGCTCCTCTCTAGCTCCAGGCAATGGTAAACTCTGCGCTGTAGCCAGATCTCTGTGATCTCCCTCCCGCCTAAAGCTACAGCCTCTGAAACAAGCCTACAAAAAGTGCTCCGGGACCGGTCCGTGCTGTGCAACAAGCTACACGGTGGAGATCAGGGCAGCAAAAAGCCTCTTTAAACCAAGACTAAGGCCTCACTTTTGCAATAGTTACACAAACGCCTCACATTTGGGTTTCATGAAACAAAACATGTCTTTCTCATCAACACACTTTCAATGTACTAGCTCATGCACCTATTTTTATGTCTAAAACTTATGTCCTCTGTATCAGTTTCACATTTGGTCACCTTATAGCACCAAACTTTAATGTAATCGTTGGTATTTTATAAGAAAGGGCACCATAAAAATGTTGCAGAATTGTGAAATGAATGAAAAATAATACATGGGTTTCTACATATTCCACAAATGAAAGTCTGAAAAGTGTGGAATGTATCTGACTTCAGCCACCCAGAGTCAATATTATGTATAAACACAGTTAGCCTCAGTTAGCTGTGAACCTTTTGGGATACATTTCAACCGATGTTTCTTCATACTGTTTTATAAGCTGCCTGTTGGTTGTGAATACAGACTAGAAATGAGTGATACTGTGATCGGTTGAGTTTGGTAGCATGAGAAGGAACAGCTTGGGTTTCTGCTAAACTTCAGGGAATTGTTAGGTTCTGGGTGGAGGTGGGGGTTGGTTTTCTCCTCTAGGTGGAGTCCTGGAGACGGCTGCTCGGGGGACGGACCTGTTGCGTCAGCTACACACCGGTCAGCAATTACGCTCTTACCTGCAGCTTAAGAGAGGCGGTGGCCAACACTTCGACGCCAGGTTGTTGACTAAGTTTTGGTACTCACTCTCGGCCTTCTTGCCCTCGTTTGATCGCTGTGTTTTTTCCTGTTTCGGCTCTCCGAGTAACCCGCCCTTTTTGATCTTTGCAGACCACCCGAGCATCCGGATCAGGACGTTCGCCCCCCATCTGTAAGCGGAACGTCTAACCCATCCTCGCCGCCTCAAGTGGGTTGCCGTTCGCTCAGACGCTCTGAGGCCCTGGCCGACCTGTCCGTCCCCCCCCGAAAACCAAGGAAAGTGAAACCCAGAATCGCAGACCCCTCCAAGTCTTCTCTATACCACCCACACCAGTAAGTTCTTCTGTTTATCTCTGAAGCTACGCAAGGTTCCACCACCTCAACTCACCATCTCCCCTTTTTTCTCTCAGTGTGCTGTTGGTGCTGCTGCCCGCCGCTCGCACCAGTTGATTTTCCTCCCCGCTACAATAAACCCATTGAACTTTTCTTGTTCTCCTGTCTGTGTACTTGCATGTGGGCTAATCGAGTTTCATCCGACATGACAGGAATGTGTTTTTTCATTCCCGCTCCTCTTAAAGACACTAGGCTTGTAGCCATTTTGTTTTCATTTTTTGCCTACTTCACACCTGTTGATTTTTAAAATCCGCCTCCACAGCAGCTTCAGGCTTCCTGCTGAAGAAATGCATCCACACAGGATGATGCTGCCACCAATACGTTTCACTGCGAGGATAGTCAGTTCGAAGTCATGCGAGGTGTTAGCTTTATATCATTTTGAAAATACGCAACAAGTCTGGCCTCATCTGAGCGCTTTTCAGATTTTAATCATTTTAAAATCATGTCACTTCCATTTTCTGATTCTGCACCGCTTTGTGTTGGTCCACTACACTAAATCCCAGGCTAACAGGGTGTTATTACTTTTGGCAAGGGACTGCATAAGTATGCAAGAGGCGCATTGGGTGTTGATAGAAGGCGCAAATTAATCAAAGACAGAAGTGAGCAATAGGATCTAATAGACAATGCAGCAGGAGCCACATCTTTTAGTGGCTGTTGGTGCTTTACACCACTGCGGCAGTGTTCAGGGGGGTGTTTTCTGCAAGAAGCAGGACACAGAGAGACATCCAAAATACACCTTGTCATCGGCCGCAGTCTGTCACAGAGAGGGGAAGTGAGCAGCTGTCATTTTTGTCTGTTGAACACTGGAAGTGGAGCAAGTGCCCTCTCCCAGCGACGGAAAATGTGTCCCAGATGCCAACGACAATCTGTGCGAATCGCCGACGATGTGCAGATAAGCACCACTGCACACAAAAACGCTGCACAAAAAGGGTCATTGTCATATATTTGCATACACCCAAGAAAAATCCTTATGGGTGAGGATGCCTCTTCCCGGACTTCTTGTGACTTAACAGCTGACACCGCATAGACTTTGCTTCTATCAAACCGGCTCAACGTAGACAAACATATGTATATGTACAACCTGTGGTGCTCTGTGGGAACTGTAGGTGGAGTCAAAGCACAAAGAATCCCCACTTTTAAAAAGGACCCCTTTTTTCCCACCAACAACAGAAAAAAAAAAAAACACCTTTGTTTGGCCAAAAAAATTAGAAAATTTAGCAAAAAAAAAAAAAAAAAAAAAAAAAAATGAGACTAGGAGAATTGCCATTCCTTAGCCGACACTAGGCCGACCGCTGCAAATGAAACCGTAAGATGGGACGGAGAGATGCAGCCGCATTTCCCCAGACGGCACAAACGTAGGACGGTCAAGCCTGAGCAATCTGAGTCCTCCTGTTGGTTTGTGTCTGTATGGAGTGCTGAGACCTTCACGCATGAATCCTTCAGCCTCATCACAAAGGCTACAACGCAGCAAAAATAAATCAATATTGGCCAAAAAAGTTAAAAACATAAGTTGCATGTTGATTATCTTAAATCTCTCATTCTGATGCTGCTATTGTTGTTTTCTAAAATCGTTTTCCCTCGTTCTAAGAAAGGACGGACCATCTTTATATTCCCTCGACTGTTTAACCGCTCTAAAAAAACCGGCCCATGATGTCACCGTTTTCCCCTCTAGCGCGCCACCTCTCAGCCTCTGTTCATAATCATTTACTTGTCTTCCTTCCATTTGCAGCTGTCAGAATTAAACTGTACATAATGGCTGCCATCAAGCCTCCTGGTTCGCGGCTGCTGCTAACCCCAAATCAACATTCCTGCTTCTTAGTAATGCTCGCAGCGATTGTCAGGCCAAATTGTTTGTTTTGAAAATGCTAAATCAAACCACCCGACGCAAAAGAAATAGCACCTGATTGCCCTCCGACGTTCCCTTTGTTGATTTGAATTAAATTCGAAGTGGGACAAGAGTGGGAATTTGCAGACGTGTAGTTTTCATACGCTGCTGCTGCTGCTGCTGCTGTCGCTCTCAGTGTTTAAGGGAGTTCATTTCACATCGCACGATGTTAAACAGAGGTTATCTGCTGACTTTATTTTTTTGAGCTACTGCACAAACCAGGTGGGATCTGAGTAACAAACACACTCTCTCCAGCAAGTTCCTAATGGTATGGCTGATTAGTGAAGACACCCCCTCTTTTAAAGGCAGCAGGCTGTGTGTTCAGTCAGGGGAAGCCGTTATTGACAGCTATTGAATGATCTACAGTTGTAAGGGTGGGAAAAGCAGGATGTCTAAATGAAGTAGACACGCTGATCAATGCTGTTTAAGACGGAAAGAAACCAGCATCCTGTTTTTGGTACCAAGTGTCACTGCAGAAATCTGTCTGTCGTGACAGGATGTGCACAGACAGCATGGTTTACTGGAGTAAATATAAATGCACCTAATCTCTGTTTAAACAGCTGCGCTTACTTCTAAGCCACTAAGATAGAAGTAAAACTTTGACAGTAATTATAGCGTCTTGCATCTTTGCAACCAAAAACGTCAATGTTTTTTTTTCTTTTTTTTAATCTTGATTTGATGTATTAGACCAGCATTAAGTAAATTCAGGGAGAAGGTAGATACAGAGTTGAAGGTTTATCAAACAAATCCCAATCCTCAACACGAACATGGAGTCAACACGATGGTGGCAGTAACATGCTGTGGGGACGGCTTTCTTCAGGATAAAGCTCGTCGTAGCTGATGTGAAAGTGGACAAAGCTACACACAGAGCAATCCTGGAAGAAAACCTGCTAGAGGCTGAACAAGAATCGAGAGTAGAGTGGAAGTTCACCTTCTAGCATTTTTCTTTCACTTCACAATTATGCACTACTTCATGTTGGTCTATTACAACAAACTCTGACAAAACACGTCGACACTTGTGGTTGTATTGTCAAAACGTTTGAGCATCCTTGCAAATATCGACTCTAAAATATGGATACATCTGATATAAAAAGAATGATTACAAAGAAGACGATGGGAAAAGAAGTAGAATGGCTGACTTGTCTGATATTGTATTTCCTCAAAGCTTTAACCTTTACGGAGACAATCCACCAATACAGTGAAACAATGTGAATTAAATGATAAAATGATGCCAAATGATAAAAAACATATCTACCATATTTACTTGGAAAGACAGAAGCTACAATACTTTTGTCTTATGGTCAATTTGTAACATTTTTACAATCAAAGCTGTTCAAAGAATAAGTTTAGATCACACCATATATTTTATTACGATAATTTTTTTCAAGGATTGCTTGTAATTTCATCAACCGAGCCAAATTAAAACGACAAAAAATATCTATTACTTTTAGAAATCTAATTATCTGGGAACATTTAGTACAAGACTTGCTCTGTCGTGGCTGATTTTTACATTTTTATTATTTTTGCAAACCCCAAATTAAATTGCAGGTTATTCTTTTAAGCAAATTGCATTGTTTTAATGTACATGTCAAGCTAGGAATTAGTCTAAGCTACATGTCGTTGCTATTTGTGTTATGGTTTTAGAGGACTACGTCTATTGGGAGAAGCAGAGCAGGAGAAGTTGAAGAGAGCAGCAGCCACACAGAACATGGACAGAGCGTTTACCTGGCCCTGTGCTCTGTGGGTACGCCAAGTAGCCGCTTCTTCCACGGGCCCCCCTACCTGAGCCACGCGCTGCTGCTACCGCCGCCGCCGCCACCGGTCCGTATGCCGTCGCTGGGAAGCCTGCGGGCACAAACACACACATACACACGCGTGCATCACTTCCTGCACATGGGATGAGCGATGGCACAACGTTGATGCCAACGCTGAGCCGTGGGATCAGGCTACACAGCCCTCAGAGCCGGGGGGGTTCATGTCGGGGCGACGGCTACCAGCAGACACCTGCGGAGTCCGGAGTGACATCCAGAGCCCTGGTGTGTGTGTGTGAAAACAGGAGGGGGTTTTAATGGATCACCTGCTCTAGAGGGGTTCTGGCACTCTTTGGACAGGGCTTCTGCAGGTTTCACCAACTCAAATTTAAGACTTTTAAAGACCATTATGAATGAAATTTAAGACCTGTGTAATGACAGAAATGTACATTATAATCGCCTATACATGTACATATAAACATATAATTATGAAAACATTAAATGCCATTCCTTTTGAATCATTTCCCTTATTTGTCATCATGGCTCCGTTCTTTATTGGTTCTGTACTCTCCTCCTTCTCAGCTGTATTTCCCTCGAGAGCAACAACTTTGCTGAAATAAAATTCTTCAGCAGGTAAGACAGGTGATTGACAAACTTTGTCCAGACAACTGCTGATAAATTCGCACTTAGCAATGATAGATGGAAAAGTGATCTATCTAGCTAGCAAGAGTATATTATCAGCTAGTTAGCAATAGCCTGAAAGATTTCTTCTTTTTTATACTTAAGTACTTACATTTTTTCTGTTGTCAAGCAATTCTTCAAATCACACAAGAATGACCTGAGCAAACCTAGAAGTTAAGAGAAGGGAGCTACCCAAACATGCTAAACATCATGTAGGCTAAAAAACCCAAAAAAAATTTAAGTCTGGGGGTTTTCAACGAACCACATGTAGAGGCATTATTCACAAACGGAGAAACGTGGAAAAGTGACGAGAGCATCAATTATCAGCCTGGAAGTCATGAGAAACCAGAACAAGATCCAAACTACAGCACTCGCCTGAGTTAAGGTGAAGGTTCATGTTGAGATTGGTGACAAATACATCCAGTTCCATGCCACAGGAAACAGTAAAGTCTGTCTCACATTTTTAAAAAAAAACCAAACAAACAAAAAAAACATCCTAATGAACACCAGTAACTTTGGAGAATAATTTGTCAACTGATGGGGACAAATGTGGATTTTTTTTTGAAGGTGTGAGTCTTGTTACGTCTGATGAAAATCACACTGACACTGAACCACGGTGGTTGTATTGTGATGGTCAGAGCCTGAATTAGTGCTTCGGTACCTGGAAGACTTGCCATAATTGACAGCACCAGGAGTTTTGCTCTCTGCCAGAAAATCCTGAAGAAGAATATGCACCCATCAGTTTCTGACCTTATGTTCACCTCTGGATGGCTGAAACCTCCACAAAAGATACGTTTTGGAGTTGCCTAGTCAAAGTCTAAAATAGAATCTGAGTGAAATGCTGAGTCAGAATCTTCAACAGTCTCCATGTTGGTTCTGCAAAGAAAAATGGGCCAAAATTCCTCCAGAGTGATGGAAAAGACTTATTGTCGGTTAGTTTCTCTTGATGGCATTAAGTTCAGGTGGCAATAACTTTTAGTTTTGCATAGTTTGGTTTGAATTGCTTTCGTTCTAAATTCAAAGGAGTTATAACTTCCAAACAGCTTTTTACATTTACACACTTCATCTTTGTTTGATATCAAAATCTGTTTTTGTAAAGGGGAAAATACCTATTTAATGTACTGTATTTCTTTATACATATATATATATATATCTTTTCACGTTTCAGATTCAGCTACATTCCCCCCCTAAAAGGGCAAATTTATGCTGTGTAGCAGAAAACTGTGAGCAAACTGACTTCAGTCCCTGATTACAGTTGTGTAATAATTTGACTCTGAGGCTGTTTATGTCACATTGTTCACATAAAAGTCTATAGACACTTCTGAGCTGCACAGACATGGCCATAATAGCCCCACCTCCGGGGACAATTGGTGAATTTTATTCCAAGCGCTCCCAATTATGGCGACTTTCAATGGATGCAGAATAATCCAGGGTAATTCATTCCACGTTTTTTGCTTTCTGTTGAGGCTATTCGGGTGGACGATACAGAGAGCGCGAGAAAAAAACACTTCCTACAATCAGACGGAGGCATCTGTCGGGATGATCCGTCACTCACATGTTTACATCTGCGAGCTTACGTTTCGATTGAACACCTCTCTCTTTTTTTCTCCCCCCGCTCCCCTCCCCAGGCTTTAAAGCGTGTTTATATTCCCGTTTACAAATCAGTCCCAAATTGTCGGTTTAAGACACACTTATGAAATAAGGTTTAATTTCTTGCAAATATAACTCCACTTTCTGAGGGTGTGATAATTTCAACAAATATCAGCCCAATAATCAGAGTGTAATTAAGCCGAAGCAGGATCTGTGAATTGTAATTACATCGTTGGCCCTAATGAACACAACTGCTAGAGGTGGCTGAGAGAGAGGCTAGTCCATGCCCAGGGCTCGCGCTCTTCTCTCAGCACAGGAATGGCATGTCATTAGCAGTGGTGATGAGATTCCTCACTCTGGGCTCAACACCGTCTATGCCTAATCAGCCTCCTAAAATTATCTCCACAGGAGCTTCTTTTCCTCACTAGCAAAGAAAAAAAAAAGATCTCCAAATTCCCACAGTTGGAGTTTTTCTACATAGTTTTTTTTTTTTTTTGTTTCAAAGTTAAATGTGGAGGTTTCTTCTCCATGCCAGGATGCATTTCTGGTTGAAGGCCGGCGGTTTAGGCTTTTCTCGGAATGGTACCGGGTGCCTTTGAGGATACATTTTTTCGATTGCTGTGGAGGTGAGAGGAGCACCAGCAGGTGACCTATTTTCTGAGCCTGCTTTGTTCCGCCGCCTCTCGAAGAAGAGAGGCTTACGGAGAGAAAAAAAATAAAATAAAAAGACCAATGAGATGATGAGGGGCGGAGGGGGTGAGAGGGCAGGGTCAGATGAGCCGCAGCCAAAGAGAAAAACACGTAACTTTTCATCAGCCGGCCGAGAAGGAGGTAATTCACAACTCGGCGAACTCAACGTGTCGGCGAGCGAGCGTGTTGGGTGTGAGGCGCTGTCATGCTGCGACCGGCGGGCAGGTGAAGAAGAAAAAGACACGGCGCTTTCCCTGCCGACTGTCTGACAGCTCGGGAGCAAATATGAAACTGGCGATGGCAGCAACGGAGTGGACGAAAGCCAAGAAGACGGCGACTGAAGTCAGTCGTCTTTGTGCTGCTGCTGCTGCAGCCGAATCCAAAATTCCCCGCTCAAACGACGCCCGTTTTTAACTTTGTCACTGTACCAACACTGGCCATGCACCCTCACATCTGAACAACAGCATCCCCCAAGGTTGCTCTGTGGAGCGGCGCGCACCGACTCTCCACCCCCTCACCCCATCCTCCTTTTTTCCTAAGTGCTGAATCTATCTTCTCCTCGCCGCCATTGTCATGACACCCCCAATAGACCCAGTGGCTCGGAAGTTAGTTGCGGGCAAAGTTGTGGTGAGAGATTAACTTTGCAGGATTAGGTGGGTTAATTAATAGATGGCTGCTGCTCATTGTTTTGCGCTCGCGCTGTAAGAAGCCACCCAAGAGAAGCGCTGCAGCATTAAATCAATTTCATGGCCCTTTTATTACTGAGGAGATAAAGCCAATATTTAGCTTTCAATTCTTCACAATTATTGGGCCCCTGCTTTGCCATGAGTGGCTGCGCTTGGCTGGGGACAAGGACACATCTGTTTATGAGCTGCGGAGGCCCGGGGGCCTTGGTGTCCGGACTCCGGGGAACTGTCCTCAGCTCCCTCCCTTTCCCCCTCTCCGACCCCCCTCCCTCCCCGTCCTGGAGCCTGCAGCACGCAAACTCAGAGCTTCCTCAGGAGTGCACACAGAAAGGAAGAAAGATTAGAGCGCAAAGAAAGACGAGGACGGTCAGGAAATTCCCAGACTGTCCCTTTTGAAGCAAATGAATTACAGTTTGTCCACAAAGACACCAATAAACTGATTCTTTCACAAAAAGGCTTTTTCTGTGGCCATGTAAACTGTGCCTTGCAATACCATTCAGAACACCTTAGCTTTTTTTACACTTTACACTGCAACCACAAACCTTGTTCCAAGTGCTTGCTACATGTCAAGCAGGACTTCGATCGGATTTCCTGAAATATTCACCAACTTTTAAAATTCTTTCGTAAAGTCCACAATTGTGGATTGTACAGCTAACAGTTGTCCTGTCAACAGATTTCTCCTCCCAAGTTATCTTGGGTTCCCAGCCTGTTAAATCAGGTAGACGGCTATTGCTTTGGAATTTTATAGTTTTTCTTAGACATGAGCTGAACACTGATCTGAGATATTTTTAACCTAAGTCTGCTTTAAATCTCCACAACATTCTCCTTGATCTGTCTGCTGCGTTCCTTCGTCTTCATGATAGTCTTTGTTCACCAATGTTACCTAAAAAAAAAAAAAAAAACCTCTGAGGCCTTTATTTTTTTTAGTGTGAATAAACTACTGACAGGTAGACTCTAGTCTCCAAAAAGATGAAGGTAGTTGGTTACACCAGATTTTGTTCAAAAATATCAGAAAAAAAAGAAGCTGAATACAAATGCATGCCACTTGGAGAAAATGCCAAAAGCCGTGAGTATTTCTCCCTTATCACGTAAAATTCCAGTAAAATCTCTAACAGCTTGTAGTTGTAAAGTGACAAAAGGTGAAAAAGTTCAAGACGTATGAATATTTTTACAAGGCACTATATCCTTTTCAAGGGTATAATAAATGTCCAGCTGCTTAAAAAACGAATTTCCATGTCAAAGCGCATAAGAGTCAATTTTCATGACGGCACATAAAACACACTGGCCCTTTAAGGCTGGAAAGTGGTATTTTTCTAAGGGGGCAAACCAGTTCTTTCTCCACCTGCACCTGCATTTTCTGAGTCTCTGTGAACCTGACTGTACTGAAGAAGGAGGAGAGACACAGTAGGGGCAATGTCAGTAATGATCAAACAGCACAGTGCAATTTTTGTGTCAAGGCTTCCCTGGATTTCTTCTTTTTTTTCTTCCTTGTGCCAGACTAGGTCAAAAGCTTTGTTTTCTCCATTACAAAGCTGTCAAAGCACTTTAAGAGCAAAATGATATTCAGCGAAGTAGAGAAAACGTGGTGGTGAGCTGGTCAAATTAATAACAACTGATACGGTAATATTAGAAAATACGTTTGCAAGCTGGCTTTTTGACAACAAAATTGCCAAATGCCATTTCCTGCACACATAGTTTCGATTATTTTGTTAACTCCTGCAAACAAACTCTCGAACTCAACCACTGCCATTCCCATACAGACGGTCTCCTGATGCAAACTACACATGTGTATGTACGCATATATATATATATATATATATATATATATATATATATGTATACATAGATACATAGATTTGTAGCTCTGGAAAAAAGATACCACTGCACTGAACCCCACTGAAAACCTCATGGTCATTACACCAGATATTGACTTTTGAACTCTTCCTGAGTTAAAACTTTAGTATTGTTGTTTCTACATGAATATGAACTTGTTTTCTTTGTATTATTTGAGGTCTGAAAACGCTGCATCTTTTTCATTATTTTGACCATTAAATAAACAAAACATTTTGTGTGGATTTTTGGAGACACGTCAGTAGTTCATAAAATAAAAGAACAATGTTAATGTCACTCACACTTATACCTATAAAAAAGTAAAATCAAAGAAACTGATCATTTTAAGTGGTCTCTTAATTTTTTCCAGAGATGTACATCTCTCTCTCTCTCTCTCTCTCTCTCTCTCTCTCTCTATATATATATATATATATATATATATATATATACACACGTACTTATCTGCAAATCCTTTCTGGCATATTGCCATTTTAGCCACAGACTCACTCTCTCATTCTATTACTGAGAAAACGTCAAGTTGAAAAGTTGTTGCATTATGCATCAATAAGGTCCTATTTATGTCCTACTAGTCTGACAACAGCTTGACTGATGTTAATGTAATCTGTACTGTTCTTTGGCCCCAAACTGCCAGCAGCAGCTCCCCTGTCAGTGACAAAGGAGCTCCATCAGTCACAGAGCACTCCCCTCATTTCTGCTATAAGGAGACTGTCAACTGTCTAATGCACAGGACAAGCCCAGGGACAGGAGACATGTCTACAGAGGCCATATAGATCAAAATGCTCAAAGATGGCCGTGAATTTGTAACACAAAAAGGGGGGACAAAAAAGCCATTGAAGTACAATAAGTTGCAAAGTATCCTATCGTTTTCTATGATTCAATTTTGGCTATAAGACATAAGTAAAAAAAAAACCCTACAAGTTAAAAAGAGCTTATAGCAGAGACAGCCCTCAAACAGGCTCAGTATGTTTGGTTTTGGACTGGTCTTAAAAACAGTTGACGTGCTGGAAAGCCAGCGTTTTGAGCAAAGCTGCTTAATGCAGCGGGCTGTTTTTAGAAAAGAGGCTGGTGAACAAGCCTTTGAGCCCGAGGCTACAGTCGATCGCAGGGGCAAGACAGAAGGAGTGACACAGATGAACAGAGAAGAGCAAGTAGGACGAGAAGAAACGGAAGATGAGAGGGGACAAGTGGGCAAAGATGGAGGATAATGAGACACGCTGGCCCGGACACAGGTGCTCAGATCCTTTTTTGACAGAATGTCAGAAAACAAGATCACGTTAAATTATAAAAGGTGTTTCGAGAAGATAAAGAAAAAAAAATTCTATGTTTGAAAATGCTTGTCCACATGATTCTTGATGCCCTGTCTAATAGCACCCTAAACAAATCCTATAAAATAAATCTAACTGAAGCACATTTGTAATTTACACTTTTTAATATGATCCAGATATTTTAGTAGGCAATGCATGACTACTTACTTACAGATATGTTGACAAGTTTGTTGCAGATTGTGTAGTTAATTCAAATATCTATCGTCGGGCCTAATTTATCACATCAGCATTTAACATGTAGATCTTTTCAAAATGGCTCCTATTAAATGGTGTGACTTGCTCATTTTTTAATAAGCTACATTTAAGTAAAAACTGTGAAAACACATTAACAACAGTCAGTGTTGAGAAAAAGGAAGTTCTCTTATTTTGAAGAGCTGGGGTGACTTTGTATGAAGGCTAGCCTGACAGCAAGACTTAAAGAAACTGAATTACTTAAAGTGGGCTAAACTCTATAAATTGGGTTTGATTGACATTTTCAGATAATTTCTAAACTAAATGCAGTCCAAGAAGAATATTTCCCCCAAAAAGCATATCCATATTCTGTTACATTTGAATTACTGGACTGCAGCTAAATTATTGATGGGTTTTGCTACATATTGTGCCAACTGTTTATAGAACAGATCAGTGACACTGGGAACGATTCTCCCTCTGCACAATGTTTACCTCACGCTTTTTAAAGTTACCAAACCCAAACACAGAAAGAAGTGACAGATTTTAATGCTAAATTTGAGAGTGAATATATGTCAAACATGAGGCGAATGGCTTTTTTTCGCTATTTTTTTCTTTCTTTCTAGGCACTGTATGACACTAAGCAGGACAAGCCAGCGGAAATAAGTCTGTTGATAAGTCACAGCCGAGGCAGTGAAGCACACTGCCGTCTCCTCACAGGATGAGGGAAGCAGACTGCCAGAGACGGGGAAACTGACTCCACTTCACTTTTCTTCCCCCCCCCCTTCACCAATAACCCCTGTTAAATATAGAGAAACACAAGGAGACAAATGAAGGAGAACAAAAGGACAGAAAATATTTATCAAAGTTACAATAGACTCGAGTCGGCTTGTAAGACATCTTTTCATCTCCAGACTGACAACTGCCCCATTGTTGTCGTCTCTCTGTGCCACTTTGTTGTTGTTGAAAGCTTCTCTGGGTTGTTATCAAAGGCATAAATCAGAGCCGGAGAGAGCCAGGTGGCTTTCGTGTGAACTGCTGCACACATGGCCGTGTCTCACCTCTCCTCTGATCAGCCGAGGCCTACAGTATACCCTGTGATTTCCTCTCACATAAATAATAAAAAAAAACAACAACATGGAGGCTTGGAAAGGAGCCAAACCAAGAGAGAAAGAGCATTTACATGCACGAGCCTAATTCAATTAGAACCAGACTAATGCAATACGCATATTATTGCGACCGTCGTGTAAACACCTTAACCAGGTTATCTTACTCACATTAAGAAGCCTAATCAGAATAAGCATAACTCGATTAACAGAGCTGGTTGCTTGTCAATCATTCAAATTAATATTTCCGTGTGTCTGTTGGTGTTTGGATTCGGTCTGCGAGCCGCAAAGGTCACACAGGGAACAGGATGCTGTAACAAAGGCGAGGGATGATGAAGAAACTGGAAACAGCCAAACGAGTAAATTAGCAGAAAGATGGAAATGCTCCACGAAGCCAGTGATGCTGTAAGAGTCTGATCTGTGGTATGTCAGAGAGTCAATCAAAACAAGCTAGCCTCTAAAGAGATTCACGCAGGAGGAGAGACACCTGCTGACAAACTACGACAAACGTCGTTTCTTTTTCAGAGGAGCTACTGCGCAACGGCAGATACTGAACCGGTGCTGTATCACCAACCTAAATTAAATAGGCCACATATGGCGCCTAGAGAAAGTATTTATACAAATTGAATATTCACATTACAACTACACATTCAATTTATTTCCATCTAATTTTGTTTGATAGATTAACAGGATTTTATGGATATGTGTGAAGTGAAAGAAAAACCTCCATGCTTTTGTATTCAGCAAATTCTTCTCTACTAGCTTTAAGTATCTACACACTGACATTGTTTTTTTTTTGTTTTTTTTTTACAAAACAGATTAAGGATCACTTTCCCACTTTTTTCTCACATTCCCAATTCGATGTAATGCTGTACTTTGACTAAGCCGTTGAAAAATATGCCCTTGTAGCTCTGGCTGCATGCTTACGGTTTGTGTTGGTGAGTCTCCAACAAAAGGACACGTTTTCCTTTTTAGCTTCAACCACTTTCTGATCAATTCTGATTAGCTGCTGAGGAACAACAGACCCACAGAATGATGCTGCCACTAGTGGATCACAACAAGGATGATGCTTTCAGGGTTACCAGCAGTTTGTTTTGTTTTGTTTTTTTGTGGCTGTGATGTGACAAAATGTGTTAATCCAATTCACAATATTTGACAATGAATGATCTCTTTGGGGAAAAAAAAAGTTTCAGGTGCCCAAACTAAGCAAATTTCTACTAGGTCTCCACCATAACTCTTTAATTTTCAGGTTGTTTCATTCTGTTATTTGACCATAAACGAGCTTGAATGCTGTGTTTGCGTGTGCAACTGTGTCATTTCTTCCATTCTCTGTGCTTAAGCTGAGGCTCTCCCTTTTTAAAACCTGTGCTAACCCGTTCTGTGTGTAATGAAACTATTTGGCACAGTAATCCTTTGCTATTAAAGACCTCATGGCTTTTGATTGTGGAGAGAAATAGTCAATCACAGGAGTGGAGTTAGCTCGGAGCACGGCAAAGCCCGGCTTTGTGGCAGCTGATTGCCCTAATATCGCACACCTTTGAACAAAACGACGAGCCCTGGAAAGAGATACATTTGGTGAAGTTTCAACTGGGCAAGTGTACAGAAACAGCCTGGGGAAAAAAAAAATGTTTGGTGTGTCAAATCATACCGTTTTATCCAACAGAACAAAAGCAGAGATGGACGAGTGAATGCTGTTAAAAAAATGTATAATAAGTTTACTTATTATAAGCTAAGGAAGGAATATTTTGGTGCTCGTCAGAGGTCAGAGGTTAAGTTTGTTAATATGCAGACCAGGCTAGGATTCATTTAGTAAAAGAACATTGTTCATTCTCACTTTAATGTTGATTTGATGGTAGAAATGGGCATCTATCATCATTGTGGTAAGAATTTTGATTTACAGTGATAAATATGAATGCAAATTATTGTCTGAAGACCTCGAAAACTGACTGTATTGTCATTTTTTTTGCAGTTTTCTTCACTGGAGAAATCTACAGAATCAATAAATAGCAATACATTTGAGAAAATGATTAACAGCAGTCAATGTGGGCAGTTTAGTGGTAATAATCACAATTTTGTTATTTTGTCCTGAAGACTTTTGAAATTGGTCTGGTTTCAAAGACTAGTATTTGCTTTTTTTTATTGTCACTTTTGATGCTATCAAAATAAATAACACAAAATATTGTGATGAAATCTTAAATTCATCTTGACCACCTTGTATTTAGCACCTAATGCAACCAAAGTTTTTTTTACCAAATAAAGCACGGATGTCGTTTCTGGGGCTCAGACGATGTTTCTGTGTTCGAGAAAACCTTTTCGTCTTTTGCTTTCGCTCTCCGTGGCGAGCGTGCCGCTTCTTTGTAGCTCGAGTGTGTGGCAGCATAGCATCAAAGAGGACAAACTAGGCTCTTTATTGAAGTGCAGCCACACTTTCGACCTCTTCTTTGTACTTCTTCCCGTGCACTTGAGTATAAAAGGAAACTGCTCCTACACTGGGGAACTGATACAAACACGCAGGCCCCGATATCTCCGTCAGCCACTCACGTGGACAAGTTAAACTTAAAGGGGAGAGAAACAATAAGAGGCAAGAAACAGCAAGAAAACTCCTGAACCGACAGCAAAAGCAAAGCAAAATTACAGCCATCTGGTTGTTAAAGTGTGGCAGGAGCCTTAACACCAACGCTGCGTGATTGTGACTTAAACAGAAAGAGACAGACAGTGAGGGGGACACAGATGTCTGACCTTGCAGTGGTGCTTATGTAATGGTCTGCTTCAGTGCATTTAACTGCAGTGCTGCCTTCCAACCTGGGCTCAGTGAAAGTAACACATCTCCGCAGTCCAATCTCCCCTGACATCGGCTCCCGACGCTCAGACAGAATGAAACGGTCCTGTGAGCTCCGAGTGAATCGGTTGTTATGCCCCTGCCCGGGTGGTCCCCGTGGAGCCAATCATACTAATTAAACTAGACTACCTAAGCCTCCTCTCATTAGAGTCCAAGTAAACAGCCTTAATTTTTTATGCATTTTAATGTCTGTCTGCTGGTTGTGGGGGCGGGGGAGGACGAGACAGATGACGGGGGTAATTTCAGGTCTCTTCAAATGAAAGCGGGCACGTAAAGTGTCATTTTACCTTCCAAGCTAACTCTGCGCAGGTTAAACAGTTGAGCCTTTTCACGTTTTATCAGTCTGCAGCTACAAACTTCAGTGAGTAGTCAAAAAGTTTCACTTTGATCTCATCTGACCAGAGTATTATTCTCTATCACACCCAGCACAGAACAGGCAGTGATAATCGGAATGGATTCTGTTTACTAATTACATGATTTCTAAAGGGGAAATTGTGACTCTGGATTTTATTTCAGGGTATCAGAATAAACTAGGCTTAACACAAAAGCATGCTAAGTTTTTTTAGACTTTTGTCAGGAAAATTAAGCAAAATCTGCTACTTTCTGTTGGCCTGTGACACAAAATCCGAGAAAATATGAAGTTTGTGGCTGGCAAGTGAAAAACGTTCAAGAGGCGCAGAGCTTTCTAAAACACACAGGCTAACAGAAACATTCAATGTTAGTAAGACTCGGAGGAGACGGAGCAGTAAACAGCTTTGCAGATGCGATGTCAAACCAAGCACTAAGACATTTCCTTCTATTTCGGCCAGCTCTGTGCTCTACATTACACAATCTAGCACTGCTCCACATACCAGGGGGCAGGCAGGGTAAAAATGTGGCCCGACCCAAAAATAGCGCCGCAACACTGGCTTCCACTTGATCACTGGAGCTGCAAACAATCTTTCCACATCAAGCGGAGGGATGCAGAGGGCTTTAAACCATGATTATGAGTAGATGTGTATGAATCCATATGTCAGTCCGCTGGGAAAAAGAGTGGAGCCGAGCAACTGGAGGGCTATTAGCACAGTCAGCAGGAGGGGAGGATGGAGGGATAGAGGGAATGGAGGGGGCAGCTGTGTGGAGTCCCAGCAAGCGACCGGCTCGCCGAGCTCGACGCTCTCAAACAGTGGGTGGCATCAAAACAACAGACAGCAGACAGAGAGCGCTGTCTCACAGACACACATGTTGTCCTCTGCTGCTGCTGCTCTCCAGCAGTGTCCAAAGGTGGCAGCCGCGGATGTAGCAGGGCGGCTCGGGTTTCATTTCTGGACCAGCAGTGCAGCAGCAGAGGCATAATGAGCTTTAGTGTTGCCACTCTGCCTCTTACAGCAGCTCATCTTCCCCGCCACAGGAGCCAGGACTGCGGGTCTCCATGGCCACAGAGCGTCTGCCTCGGCGTGCAAGGATGTATCTGCCGTCCCGGGGTGAGTTAAGACCTGGGTAAATGAGGTGAGCTTCCTCTTTCACCTCAGCGCTGCCGGTGTAAGACAGCAGAGGGAGTTTTTTTCTCATTTTTTTTTTTTTCATAAAGATGGCCACCGACAGAGGTGATGCACGTGGATGTGCATGTGACCTGGGAGCTGTCTGCGCAGAGCAAGAGATGCCACACTGGGCGCACATGACACAGAGACAGTTAAACCAGGGCAGAAAAGGGTTAAAAAAGAAAAGCAGTGGTGGTACAAAACGTCCTGGTTAAATGCTGTTGCGCTTGTTGAATCCATCGCGGATTTCTTCTGTTTTTGCTTTTGAACTGCTAAATCATGAATTAACTTTCACCAGCCACATTTTTTTGGAAAGCTACATTCAATTTCACAAGCTACACCCAGGTCTGAAAATTGCCAGACTTTTATCTTTATCAGGAAGTGACCTAACTGGAACCTCTCTGACAACATAAAATATACTCAAGATCTCAAAAAACGCAATCTGAAGACTTTCAAGAACACAAAGCCATTTCTAAGTGAACTACAGTGAGAGCTTCTATCCACAAATTGAGGAAACATGGAGTAGTGGTGAATTATGAAACATGCAATAAACATTAAAGTTTATCAGATGCCATCACCAAATTCATCAAGCAAATCTATGAATATATTGATCAATATTCCACTTACTACTACTAACCAAAATCAATTCTAAACAGGTGGCCCTTCAGGCTTGATTTAAAGGAACTCAGTGTTTCAGCATCTTTGCAGTTTTCTGGAAGTTTGCTCCAGATTTGTGGTGAGTAGAAGCTGAATGCTGCTTCTCCATGTTTAGTTCTGGTTTTGGGGGATGCAGAGCACTATTGAAACAGAACACCTGATTGGTCTGGAAGGTTGATACAATGACAATAGATCTTTATTTTGGTGCTATGTCATTCAGTGATTTATAAACTTTTTTTGTTGTTGTTTTAAAGTAGTTTTTTAAGTTCATTCTCTGAGCAACAGGAAGCCAGTGTAAAGTTGGATTCAATTCACAACAAATCTCTAAAAAATCCTGAAGTGAGGTAATCGTTTTGTGAGCTTAGTCGCAAACAGACTTGAGTTATGCAGCAGCACATGTACTGGTCCAAATGGGTAATAATTAGCATCAAGGATGGCACAACCAGCAGGGGATTTTTTTTTTCTTTTTCAGGATCCAGGGAGTTCTGGGAAGCTTTTATGTAGAGAACTGCTTTATATATATTGAGTTCAGTAAAATTTTTTCTTCAGGATCAAAAAGATTAAAGTGTGGGAAAAAAAAAAACTTCAAAGAATCCTAATCCTCATATAAACATATGATATTCTGTCACAGAGCTTATTTGATGCCAGTCATTTGGCACAAAATCAGTGCTGAACCAGATCCGTTCTGCTCATTCTTCCCGCCGGGAACTTTGGTCTCTTTTATTCGCACTGCCTGGGATTGTCCAAGGATCCAGGATTTATGGACCAAAGCAATATGTTGTATTTATAAAATGGCAGTAGTTGCTTTTTCCCTGGAACTCTGTGTACATTTCTTAAATGATGACTCGCAGCTGAACTTGACGGAGAGAGTCAGGAGGACCAGCTAGCTGGACGAACTGCAGTGAAGAAAGTCGTCGATCAAAGATGGACGCCCCCATCACAGCGCAGCCTTCACTTATCGGCTCAGGTGATATACAGACAATGCTTATCTCTGAAACCATCTTCAGCAAGAATCAATGTTACAAACTCCAAGTTTGTAACATTGGAGTGTGGAATCCTGGACTGATTTAATAGATACATTAAACAGGAGCTTTCAAAGTAGGAATTCTAGAGTAAAAATCTACGCTTGATGGTGAACATACGGGAGGAGAAGGGGGAAGATTACGGGAAGATTTACTCTGTGTTGATGTCTTTTCAGTTTATTAAAATGTTTAAAAAGAGTTTACAATATGATGTGTTCAAAAGATGTTGAATACTAATTAAAACTCTTAATATAAACCTAAGTGACGAAAAAAAAAAACATTCAAGTGTGACAAAAAAAAAGAGAACAGAAAAAAATCTGTTGGAGAACTTTTTTTTCCTTCTTTCATGGCACTGTATATAAAACAGAGCAGGTAATAGAGAACAAAGCCGATCTTGCAGCACGGTGGATTTATGACTGCGCCCACAGAAGAAGAGAGGCCACGACCTAGAGTGCTGTCCACTGACGTCAACCGTGAACACTCACCGCTGGGAATGGCGTCATGGCCCCGCGGAGCTCAGAGAAGCTGCATGCGCCATGTGTGCGCGCGGGCTGCAAACTGTCAAGAGAAGCGACCAGGAAAGCACAGAAAGTCCCTCCGCTTTTCACATCTTCAAAAGCGATCCTTAAGTGTCGCCTTCGTGTCTCTGCGCTTTCAAGTGAGCGAGTCCGAGATGTACTGTTGCGCGGCCATTCGAGTGTGTAAGCTCACGCTTCCAGTCGTCGGGCCCTATTTTTAGGCCTGCGACTCGCGGAGTGGCCCGGCCTCCGCAGACCCATCGGGCTAATGATCAGCATCGGCAATTAAAGCCAATCTGTGAGTCAGTGTGGCATCAGGAGGGCCATCTGCTTCCAGCCCTGTAGCACTCACTCCGGCCTGTGGGACCACTTGCTGGGGTCACAGCTCACCCAGCTTGCAGAGAAATGGTCACGAGATCTGGGGAGCAATCTGCCGCGCTGCTCAAGATCAATAGAAAGCCGTTCTGATGGCGGAGCGCCGCGTCTCCCGAGTGCCGTCAGGAGCCAAACGGCGAGTGCTTTCTCGTGGAGGACAATGTTGCATGCAGCCATGACACCAGGTAAGCTCCGTTTGAGCCTCAGGCCAGCGATTCTTTCCGCCTGCTCCCCCTCCGCAGCCAAGATGTGTAGTCAGTGGAAAATATAAGGCGTCTGAATATTCAGAGGGTCAGATCTGCTGATAATGACTCGGCGTGGCGTCCCAGCACACATTAGCATCCGCCTGGGAAGTAATTAGCTATAGCCAAGACGAAGGACAAAACATCTATAAAGATTTTTACTTTTAAAAATAGAATAGGGAGGGTAAACGTTTAGACGGCAGCTATCTTTGTTTTGTTAAATATGACCTCTCTTTTCCTCTTTTAACTGGATTTGAAAACACTTCCCAAAAACAGAGAGCAAAGAGCGTCAGATTCCCCGTCCGCCATTCTTGCAGCTGTATCACCAAACAGCCACCGTTCCTCCTCACTCCTCAGCTTCCAAATGTGGTTTAAAGACTCGCTAGGATATCATCCATCTCAATATATTTCTATCTCCTTGCCGCAGACAGTAGCTAAACACTAGGAGGCTAGGTGGTATTTCAGGTCAGTGCTCAGGTGTGACCTCTGGTGGATTTATTAAATGCTTGGTTTGCTCTGCTCCTGTTCATAGGGTCCATTCACCCTTCAGAGGTAGCCACTATCATCTTCGTTGCGCAGGTCAGCATTTCTCCTTCCCAGCATGCCACCTGCTGAGAGGGTATTCCTCTCTGACAGGTAGAGTAAGGTTAACAGGTCAGCAGGTTTCTTATCACTATTATTTACAGCTGTATAGAGCCCATTTGTGTCTCTCAATGGTCGGACATTGAACTGGCTGATTTTCTTCCCTCTAGAAACGTTTTGCTTCCCTTCTTTCACTGGGTTGCAAAACGGATCGAGTCAAAAGTTTCAGTACCTCGATAAAATATTCGTACCCCTTCAACTTTTTCATATTTCATCATGCTGCATCTAACTTAAATGTATTTTTTGTTTTGATTTTGTATGATAGACCAACTCGAGAAGTGAAAAAGAATAATTTTTTTTCAAATTTTTTTTTTTTTCTTATTTTCCACAAAAAGTCAGAGTTGATGGGATGATGGGTGGAGATGAACACAAAGAAAAATCTGTCAGAGGCGGCAACAGACTCGACATTTGAGCCACTTTCTATCCAATCAGATTGAGTTTGAGCATTTTTTTTTAAAAAATAGGCAAAGATTTCAGAGTTTTGATGTGTTAAGCTGGTGGAGTATTGACTTAAGTGAGACGAATACAAACACACAACACGTTTTCAATTTTTTTGTTGTAAAAAAATAAAATAAAATTGAAAAAAAACCAAAAAAACAACAACATCCTTTTCCTTCCACTTCAGCTATGGCTGGAGCTGAAAAAATATTGGAAAAAAACACTTGAAAAGGACAAAGATATAAATACCCAGCTCAGGCCGTTCGAATTTCTCGTTCAGCACAAAAAAGAATCAGCGGAAACCAGAACCACCTACTGGGCTCAGTCCTGTTTGCTTTCACGCAGCAAAAGAACTCCTTTTCCGTCAGCCGGGGGGAAGATGGAGTGTGCCGTTCTGTCTTAGGCATGGCTGGTTGATCGAGACGGAGATACTGAACATAGAAGGATGGAGTCTTCTACTGTTCTTCACCACTCAGCATATCTGCCAGGGAACTAAGTCTGACGGAGATAAGGAGGAAGTCATACAAGGACGGGATGAAAAAGATGAAGCAACAAACCAGAAAGCTACATATATATATATATATATATATATATATATATATATTTTAATGTTTTTGTATCTCCTTAGTCTTAAGGTATCTACTAACCCCTGCTGCTAGTCTTACCTCTGACTTCTCCAGTCCTTAATTATCTGAGCCTCCTTTCTCTTTACTACTTAAGAAGCTGACTCACTGGACTTGAGTCGCTGTTTGCCTGTCAGGACATCTGAAATAGCCAGATGACTTAGTGTTTTGTCTTTCACTCACTCGCTCTCTCCTTTCCTTCTCCCCCCTATGGGACCCCACTAACGTCTTCATCCCTGTCTTTTTTTTTTCCAGAGTGGCATAATGACCTCCTAGCAGCAGCCCTAATGGAGCCATAATGGTCATTTATGCCAGGGGAGGCTCAGAGGGCACGGATGCAGAGGCATCGAGTGGCGCAGGGAAAGGAAAAAAAAAAAAAAAAAAAAAAAAAATGTCGGAGTGGCGGAAAAGTCCCTGTTCCTCTTCCGTCGCCTCTTTTCTCAGTCTTTGAATGAATGCGACGTTTCTGTGTGTGCACATTCAATTGTGCACTCCCGCGCGTGGAATGAAAGGAACCGATACACGACTGGTTAACAATGGGGGGAACACAATATGAATGTATGAGGGGTGTATGGCTGCTTTTCATGTTCACTTCTACAGCTTATTCACGAGCATAATGCACATATACACACTACATTTTCTTTTTAATTACATTTCCCTCAGACAAGCTACTTATTCATGCATACAGCATTGAGTACACACAATAGGGTGCGCTGCCATTCTTAAACCTCTTCATATTTCTTCTGCTATATTTGCTGCCACAGCTGGGAGGGAAGACACTATACAGAAACTTTCTGTGCATACGCTTAACTATGCAGATATTGCTAAGAAGAAGAAGAAAAAAAACACTTTCTGCCTGGCATTTGCATTTTTATTATGCACAGCACACCCGGGGAATCTTCGCCGTATCCTGTCTTAGTCTAAGGTAATCTAAGACGAGTAAACAACAGAGGAGTGTACTGTAATGTTGGGATTAGACAGTTTATTTCTACAGATGTAACCGCGAATCCTTTAATCAACTGAAGTCCTCCAAAGCAGACACCTGGTTCAGACGCAGCACTCGCTCTCCTCTGGGCGCCGCCAGCTGAATAATACAATGGCACATTTATCAGCAAACTAATGCTAATTAGACCGCTGCATAAAAATAAGAATAATGTACAGTAATATCCCATATGCCTTGTCAGCTCCAGCTCCCTCTGTTTTCCACCGGTGCTCACAGCTGTGCTTTTTTTTTTTTTTTTTTTTTTTTTTTTTGGTCTCAAATTGGTAACAAAATGGCATCCTACCGCTCTGATATGAGAATCAGACGCAGCTCTCCACAGGTGGTCATAATGTACTTTGTAATCTTCTGCCCAGATGGAATAAAAGAAAAAAAAACATCAGGATGATATTAACACAAGGAAATATACATGATGTTAAGTTAAGAATGGTTTGTTCTCTCCAAACAGGATGCAGAAATCTCCGAGCCCCGACAACGCAACAGGAGGCGATGACGTTAATTTAAATCAGGACTGCAGAAACTCTCCGCTTCTAAAGCCGTCTGAAATTATTCTCCGTCCAGCTGGTTTTTCAACTGCTTAACATCGAGTTCGTGAGCGTGGCGGCGCTCTTTAAAGCCCAACAGAATGGAAGCCGGGGTCTTTTGTACCTCAATTTAATTCAATAACAGTTTTGATTTTAGGTTTTGCTTTTTGAAGTCAAATAAATTTCAGCTCCGAGGTCTGATTATTTTAGCTGAGCTGTGTGCGCGGCTGCTGTGTATTTGATTTTTTCTTTTCTTTTTTTTTTTACACTTTGATTCCTGCCCCGGCAGCAATGCTGAGCTGTGTTCAACGCCGTTCGTGGTGAATGTTACTTTTATCTTATCCCTGGATTAATGCGGACATCTCTCCAAAGCAGCTGCAATCTGGAGTTACTCTCTCTGAGAACAGTTAATCCCCTGGTTTGGAAAACATTTTACATGCTGTAAATAACATCTTTTTTTTTCTCTTAAGCATAAGAAATGAAGTACATGAAGTAATGAAGTTATTTCTGATTAAAGACCAAATTTACCAAGTCGGTTTGAATTTGATTCGCCCCCACTTAACCACTCATCGTTCTTGAACATTTTTATGGTCAAATTTTAACTCTTTTCCAGAATCAAATTTGAGAATTTCTATTGATTTTGGGTCTTTCAAAAAAGCATAATAACAAACCTTAATGAGTTTATAATACATGTTTATACTCTGATCAGGGTTAAAATTTGAGACATGCAAAAACTGGATGAATGGATAATCATGTAGCAATAAAAAAAAACTGTCTTAAAATATTCTAAACTGCATGCAGTAATAATACAACACTACAAGCATGTCGAGGCAAACAATAATATAAACTCTAGTTTTCTTTAAGGCTGTATCGAGGGTTAAGCATACATAAAAATAACATTACAGCATCAACAAAGGAAAAGAAATCAGCGCAAGGCTTCTAAAATGGGATTTCCTGCGCATAATATAACAATCAAGCAAGTTTCTATTCTTAAAGAAGCTGTTTGATGAATAAAGAAAGACGGGTTCTCGATGCTCTTAATTTGCTACACGCCCCTTACCGTTTATTATTCTGCAGCAACGGCAAACACTGCCGTTTCTCTTGATTGTCTACACATCCGTCAGACAGTAATGTCTGAAATTAAGTTTCAATTCAAAGTGAAGTTCACGCATTAGGCTGAAATTATGCAGTCACGAGGTAAACAGTGTGTAATTTGCAACAGTGCATATAAAAGACAACTCGGAATTTTAAAACGCCGCACGGAATCGGAAGAAGCTGTCGCCGTCAGACACTTTCCATTTTCTCTCGTCCTTACCAATTCACAGTATTAAAGCTAAAAAAAGGGGGCAGACATGCTTAAAACATATGCATTTTGAATATTTTTTTTCAAAAAGTATGTAAATAATTTGAAGCTTTATAAGAATAACCCTGATTTTCTTTTTTTTTTTTTTATTAAACTGAAAAGATATGGCAAGAAATGCTGGCAAGGCCACTCATGCATTATGTATGCTGCTAAACCCGCAAATATTTTACTGACACTTCATTCTGCCAGTGTGCATTACTATTTGTTGTGACCAGCAGATGTGTCATGAAGCCATCACACCTTCTTTATGATTCCTGCAGGCATGCGAGTCCTGCTACGGGAGAGAAGTCAAGTCTTGATCCAAACGTTCCCTTTGAACACATCCGCTAGGCTGATGATCATTTATTTCTAATCTTCTATCGCTTCATAAGATACATTAACACATCACACAGTTGAGGAATATAATCTCTGTGAACTAATCCTACATCTGCTAATCCTGCAATTTTAGGCAACGACTTACTTCAATTCAGTTCGAAAACACGAGGGAAAAATAAATGTTGTAACTGATATAAGGCAAGTTTCTTCAAAGAGTTGCTGTCGATGCTGATGGCTGTGGGCAGGAAATATCTCCAGTAGCAGTGTGTTTTACAGCGATTCACTGAATGCCTCTGACTAAAGACATTCTGTCGTATAATAGTCTCATGAAGAAGATGCTCTGTAATGTAAATGCCACTGTTTTCACCAGCTTGAATGGTGATCAGCTAACGCGAGACTTTTCCAAACTGTAAACACATCAGGCACAACGCTACCAGGTTACCAACCCCAGTTGTTCCAAAGTGGAGAATACTACAAGGCAGCTGTTCTTAGTGTCAGTTTGGTGCTTAAAAGTACAAACGCAGAAGCTGTCACAAGCCATCTGGAAAGAAACTGGAAGCCGAGAAAAGATACCACTCCAAAAGTAGGAAATATACCAAAGCGCAGGGCATTCTGGGCAAAAACAACCAATGCAAACAGGCAAGTCTAGCACTAGTGGGAGAAATATCTTGTGATGGTAAAGACAAAAGAGAACCGCTAAAATCTGACGCCACTCCGTTTTTGTTTACATTTTACGAAGAAGGAAGTTGCAATCAGAGTCTTGGAGACTTTTGTGTCGTTTCCTTCATCTGTGCAGCGCCACCATAGGTAAGAGTTGAGCAGTTTAGTTTGCTTATAGATGCAGTGTGAAAGCGAATCTCACAAGATGAAAATGGAGCAATTTTGGTTCCCAATCGAATCGACTATACTGGACTACCAGGGGTGAAAACACCCTAAAACACTAGGATCGATTTTTTTTTTGTTTAAAAAAATGTGTTAACACCTTATTATAACAGCATGAATGTCATAAAAGTTTGAATGCTGTTCCTATATCCGCTTATATTACAGATTTACAAGAGAAAATGGTCAAAGACTGATCAGAAATGGACCAGAAACCTCTGATCTGCTGGTGCCTGGATGTCCCTGTTGAGAAAATGGATAAATACTTGCTTGCACAAACAAGTTTCTGACATGCTGATCTGAACTGATTTACATCAGCAGTTTGCATTATATTGATGATGCAGCAAGCAAACAGCTTAACTGAATGTTTATGATGCCCAGGACTGCTTGGGGAAAAAAGACACAAAAACACAGACTAAATAAAATCAATAGGAAATACATTTTGTGATCAATGTTTGACATAAATGTCAGTTCCATAAACTTCTTATGAGCTGCTGAGTTTAAATAATGACTGACTCGGGTTCAGTGTGTGTCTCCTTCTGTTTTACCTTCTGCTTTGTACACTTGAACTGTTTGCTTCAGCAGCAGAGATGTCACCTTTGATTTCTCTTTCTCTCTTTAGGTTTTATTGAGTTTTTCTACTTAATTCACTGTTTCATCACTGATCAATGTTTTATCACTCTTTTATCTTGACAATTGTCTAACCTTTTTCCCCCCTCAGAGAGCCCCTGAGGTTTACTAGGTGTAAAGAAAAAAAAAACAAACCCCTCCACCCCAGAATGCTCTGAATGGTTGCCCACAATTTATGCCTCTTGGACGTCGAGCGCTTTTCCTCGGTGCTGTTTATAAGCGGGAGTGTTTCAGAGAGGCTGTGTACAGTGAGAAAAAGATTCACATCTTCAGACTGAGGATGCTTTCTCCTATCTTCCCGAGGTGGGACACTAGTCAATATTTAGCCCGAGGTTATTTAATTTAGACAAGCAGTTTGATTCATACATTAAAATTTCCAATTACCTGTCAAGAGTTGAGCGAGCCCCGAGGAGGCTGTTTTAATCATACAGCTTTATCAAACTCTTTAAATTGAGTTTAACGGGGGATAGGATCAAACATTCTGCCTCAGGGAAGGTGATATCCCTTAATTTGGTGAAAATAGTCAACATTTTTGAAAATCCATGTTTGACTACTTATACATAATAAATACTTAGCACTGCTTTCCGTTTCTATTCCCTCTCTGTAGTGTGATCTAATTCATGTAAATGTTTCTGGAAGGACTGATAAAGACCCCTAAAGGAACAGTTTTATCCAGTTCCACTGAGAAGTGTATTTACTCTCATCATCTAGGTGTATATCATGTTAATTTAGGGTTTTTAAAAGGTGTAATTGTGGCGGGATTGTTTTTCCAGAATGATACAACAAACAAATTCAGAGTACGTTTTTTTAAAACGCGGACCCAGGTACACCTGGGAATCAAGCTAAAGCTGCAATCGGTGACTCTTTAAGTTTTAGCTAAAGCAACAGTCTTAACTTTATTTAATGGACCACTTAGATTGTATAGCATCTTTGTAGTAAACTGAAAGGACAGACTACTGATGCTTCTACACCGATGGCTCACAAAGCAATTACGCCACACAGAAAACCCAGACGTTCCAGAGTTTAAACAAATGTCACACAAGGACACGAAACTCTGTCATCACGACAGACCACACCAAACAAAAACTTGTGAATTCAAGAGTCAACAACATCAAGAAGAGAATTGGGAGTGGGAACTCTTGTTTGAGGAGAAACAATATCCATCCACGTTAAGTTACTGGGAAAATAAAAAATAAAAAATCAGTCTGCTTTCCTCACCATAGACGCCTGGAGGAAACTGAATGCCCTTTGCCCATTTAGATCTGTCATGAATTCATCCAAAACAGTCCATATGATTGTAACCAAAAATGGCGAACACATCCAGGGCTGAGAAACAGTATATACTTCTAAATCATTTTGAAAAGGGGAAAATAATAATCTGCTCAGAGTTTGTCTATCCTCCTGACAGCTGATTTTGTGTCCTGGAACGTCTTTGACCAGCGACGGTAAACTGATCCTTCTAACCAACATCCTTTCCTCTGAGGACGACGGTTTGGGTCAGACGGTTGATACTTGGCAGCAGTGCTGGCAAACACACATGAAAGCTGGCTCTGGGATGGACATAGCTGGCTGAAATGTAGTTTCTGTAATTCCTCTGATGTCAGCCTGTCCTAAATTTACAGTCTGTGCTTAAAAGCCAAATCATGGGGAACCAACTATTTTAAATGAACTCTACTTTCCTAATAACAAGATAATGATCAGCCAAATAGCAAGCCAGAAGTTAACCACCACATTCCTAACAGCTACACCAAGTGAGACATTTATCCAAGGTATTAGTGATGATCTCTGGATTACAGATCATTTAGAAGAAATTTAAACATAGGCACTAAAATGTGATTTAAAATAATTAAACTGTTTGTTGTTTACTCATTCACCACAAAAATAGTTTAAATAAATCTTTAAAATCTTTAATTTAATGTGATTTTAATATACAAGATGAGTTTATGTAAACTCCTCACTGCCACTTCATCTCATCAACCTTCAGGCATAATAATGGACAACTTTTTCTTACCTCTGCAAGTGGACATTTTTGTCCTCAATGAGTTCCAAGGACAGAAAATGAAACTGACATGTTGGTTAAGGATCCAATTAAAATGATTTCCAAAGTCAGATTAATTAGGGATCAAAATAAATGATTGTCATACAAACTCCAGACCTGCGTTATGTACATCGACAAGTTATCTGTGCTTTTGTATTCTCCCGTTCCTTCAAATAATGTCGCGGTCAAGTCTAAAAACCAACATATGCCTCGTCTGCAGGTGGTCACAGCTGGACCCCCTGTCTTACCATTTCTGAATCCATTTCACAAAGAATATTACAGAGATCTGAGCTTGCTGCGCGATATTTCCCATTCTGTCTCATCAGTGGCAGGAATGATGTCTGGCATGGCAAACAGAGTAAGTGTAAGCTCCCTAAATAAAGCATGAAATTGACAGGATGCCTGTCTAAGTGAGGAAAGCACAGAGCCAGCAGCCCCCCGAAGACGCACGCAGGTACAGCTGCTCACCTCCAGGCGTCACGCCTCCCATTTGGACTTCCATTAAAGCGCCCGGCGCTCTGAGTCAACACTTTTAATGCAGAAAATGACTTTATTTTCCATTATAATATCTATATTTAAAAAAATCTGCCAACACAAAGAGCTGCCCGGCTTTTCCACCTCTCCACAGAGGAATTTGCATACATTGGGCCTCTAAAGACACAACATTTTTTTTACCAATTTCAGAAGCTTGGCCATGGTTGTGTTCAAGTGTGGGATAAAAAAAGTCTGAGTAATTTCCTTCGCCACGAGTCTGCTTTCAAAACCTCGTTGGGAAAACTCGACACGTAGCACATTTACACCCTGCAGATGATTTGGTGACTGACGTGTATACTGATGAAGATTTATGTCTCTAGATTCAAATGTGAGCGTACGGCTACGTGTGTGTCTCATTGTGCAAAACAGAAATTAGGTGCAAGGCACATTTCAGGAGACTCACCGGGGAACTGGTAGCTGTAGCTGGGTGCAAATCCAGTGTATCCGCGGCTATACGTTGCCACGATGTTAGGGTAACCTTTGTTGAGGAGAAAGATGGAAAAAAAAAGTTAAGAAAAGAGCTAAACACTACCAAATAATTACAGAAAACAATGTTATAGTGTGATAATAAATAATACATTGTACAGAGTGTTACAAAAAGTGCCATACTTCATCTATTTCCAGATGCTGGATTGAACGGCGTTCAGGATATTCTTTAAAAATCTAATTCTGCTTTAAAGTTCTCCACAGCTCGACCTGCCTGGAGAGTTTTTTTGGTCTTCGTGATGCTTTTGATTCGCTAATTGTGTCAAACGAGCTTTTGAAACTTTCGCAGAACAGATTTATACTGAGACCAGATTACACACACGGGATCTGTATTTAGTAATTAGGTGTTTTCTAAAGGTCATTAGTTTAATCTGAGTTTATTAATGGGCTTGAAAGTAAAGGGGGTGAATGAAACCAATCAGATTTTTATACATTTTTCTTCCATTTTAAAGTTAAGTGATGCATGTTGTTATTAATAAAGAGCATTGAGAATTGTCGCAATGACATGACGAAAACGTGGAAAAGTAGAAGAACGAATACTTTAGAAGGGCACTCATCCAGTCCAACGCAAACAATCTATAACTTTAGAGAATCCGAGTTAGACTGAGCCCTCAAATTCATTTAACTCTGCAAAAGAAGTTTTCTTATCACCCTTAAACAACAACAACATGCCTGAAATAACAGGGCCTCACATTTGGGACTGTCACACCTCTTGAATACAAAGTCTAGAGTCGTTTCCCTCGTTCGAAAAGTAGCAATAAGCAAGGAGAGATTTATTTGTGTGCTTTAAACCTAATAAAGCCTTGTTGACTGAAAAGCATTCTCTGTACGCAGAGTTTAACAACAAGCAGCTCCCTCAATCACTGGTTGTCTTTCACAACTGCGTCAGCCCCTAATCACGATCATGCTGCTTTTGTTGCTTCGGATGAAGTCTCGGGGCTGCTGTCAGAGATCTCAGTGATTCATTTAGTCGGTAAAATTTTACAAGGATAGCTATAAAACTGGAGCCTACCCTTCTCTTTCAAGAGAGGAAAATATGATCATTTCAAATCCAACCATTACGAACTGCTTAAATTCCACACAATCTGTCAAAAATGCACCCATTTAGTCGACAACCGTCAGAACGGGTTGAGATGTTTTTCTGCTTATGCATTCTCGTCTTCATACGTGGTTTTTTTTTCTTTTTTTTTTTGGTTTACATCTTTATAGAGGCTGGTAATTGGGAGCTGGCGTCAGATTCGCTACGGTTTGAAACCAATGTACAAATACGACTACCCTTTTCTTTTTTAAATGGCAAGTTCATTTCCAGTCTTTTGTTAACCACAAGCTCTCAGGCATTTTTATAGCACCATGTAATAACATTTTATAGCAGGCTCCTGGAAATGATGACACCCATTTATGTTCCATCTTCACCATTGCAGAAAGGTTCATTTTTAAATATGGATAGATATTTTTTTTAGACATAAAAGCACCTAAAAGCATAACATTTAGATATAATTTAGTTTTATTGGTTGAGTCAATGTTGTGCCATTAATTAAAATGAAATTACACAATGTTTTTTTTTTTCCCCGGCAGATCTGATATAAATGTTAGCGGGGTCACCAGCGCCTTATTTTATGTTCATAAGCCAATCTGTTCAGAGAAACATCGAATGAGAGCATCTGGCTTTGGCAAAAACAACTTAATGGATTCTTTTTAAACACTTTTTTATTTTTAGAACAGGCAAGACACAGCTGGGGATGCAATGATCATAAAGCTAAAGCTTTTTGTCAAATAACGCCAGATAACCTCTCCTACCAAATCATAACCTGTGAAAAGGTTCAGACCTTTTCACAGTGATGCTTGTAATACCGTTGTCGTAAAAACAAAAATAATTTTTTTTTTTCCCCCAATGGGACACTTTTTTTTTAATCTATCCTGAAGTATAAACCTCATGAGATCATTTTCACTAAGCAAAAAAAACAAAAAACAAAAAAAGGCAATACAGAATATAGAAAGTGTGTTTGAAGTGCATGAAAAGCAAAGTGTGTCCATGCTGCTTTCTCTACAGGCGTTAAGAGGGAATGTCAGAGCCAGGTGCAACTAATAAAATGCTTAATTAAATCAAATGTTTAATTGATCATTATAGTAAGTGTGACCACCTCTGAAAAAGTAGGAATTTTTTTTACAGTCCGCTGGTCTGAAGCATTCAGGTGTGTCCACAGAAGGCCATCGAGAAAAAAAAAAGCAGCAATGGTCTTAAAATTCACGACTGGTTCAGTTCATCAATGAGTTTTAATGACATTTTCTGACAATTGAAATACTCATCATTTTACACTGGAAGACACTTGAGGTTTTAAAGAACCACAGTTTTGTTTCTGTTTTTCTGTTTTTGAAAACAATAATTTTAAAAGTAAAAAATGCAACAAAAAAAAGAAAAAAGGATGGATACATTTTCTTCAACAGGATTTTGATATCTGTGGATTGAAAAAAATGATGGATTAAAGACAAGATGGAAACTGTCTTTTGGATCTAAACGATATCACTGGTGCTTTTAGTTTTTGCCTGTTGTGGAAGTGAAGAAAACACTGATTCAAAACCTTTATTTGTTTTTATAACTACATGTACAAATTTTAGTTGGGTTGATGAAAACAAGGCAGAGGACATTCTGAGTTAACTCTGAGTTGCTGGTGTTTTTACTTTATGTAGGTATTTTTTATACCAAGTGCAATGATTACAATGCAAATCCCACTACAATTACAATCAAGGTAGACTGACAAATGTTCACCGATTAAAGTGAAATCTGAAGGAAACGTTAAATGACACAAAAATTCTGAGCATTTCCTATTCGCTAAAACACACCCAATATGTGAATGCATAATTGAACTAAAATCTGTTCTGAGTGAAAGCGTCACCAATTCGAAAACGTATGATTTGTTTGGTCAGACTCGGATAGTGAGCATAAAACCTTTCAAATGTTGACAAATGTGACTTGACTGTGTTGTCTGTAAACCAAAGTCTCTGATGAGAAATCCCTGGGCGTCCCAACGAGGACAAAAGAGGAACTGGTGTCATTAGAAATATTTAAGAGCAGCAGATGCATTGTTCATCTGCTGTCATGATTCTTATTACGACCACAGACCAACCAGTTAATTAGCTGGACAGTTTTCAGACAGAAGCAGCTGTGGGCAACATATTGGGAGAGGATGTGAGGGAGCAGCCATCAGATACAAGAAAAACAAGAAATGTGAGAGGAGTGAAGGGGTGAGTTAGTGAGCCAGCGTGAAAGTCGCAGAGGATGGGAGCATCATCAAGGGTAATATGAACATAATTAACCCCTCTGATTATGAAATGTGTGTTAGTCTTTATTTGTTTTCCTAAAGCCATTACCGCTACCAATGATTTTTTTTCTGTACTAAACTACTGGGAAAGGTGCAGTACTTAAAGGTGCAGTATGTAAGTTTTATATATATATATATATATATATATATATATATATATATATAAATATATATATATATATATAAAGAAGAAATGTGCCGCTCCCGACCAAAAAACAACCAATCAGAGCCAGAAGGAGGATCTTATCGCTGTCATGCAACAACATGTACTTGCTGCTAAATGTGCTAATGGCGGGAAAATAACTTACTGAAAAGTCGAAAATAGCAGTTTTGATCATTATAGATGTTTACTTGAAAACAACTATGGTGATCATTGCTGCTAAAAAAAAAAAACAAACTCATTTGCTACTGCAGCATTATTGCACATTTTCACTGAAGCAACCTTGAAAGAGCTTTAAAACACCTCTTTAACTTCCACACGGCTTTTTACAGACCAAACAGCAACCAGTCCAAATGTAGAAAACCTGAGCTAAATTGAATCACTGAGAGAAAAATAACACTTCTAGCTGTAAACCAGAAAATGCTGCCCAGACTTGTTTTTACCAATGTTTATCTTTTTTTGTTCCATAATTATCCTAAAAGGGAACAATTGGACAATGACAACAATGAATTCATTAGGTGCCAAACTCAAAGTAGTACTGGGTATACGTCCAAAGTAGATCATCACTAGAGAGGATATTGTTAATAACAAATCAACAAATGCTCAGATGACTTAACTGTCTGTATGAGGGATATCTTGCATTGGTTTTATTTGCTAAAATGATTATCATAGATATCAGATTGAACACAAAAGTAGTTTTAACCATCACAAAGTTTTGCCCCATTACAAAAGTAGCTTCAAATCCACTAAATCTTTTTAATCCACTTTTTAGATTTATGTTGTCACAAATGCTCCTTTACAACAAAAGTGTTCTATTTTTCAATCCCAATCAGGGTCTATTTGTTGTTCTCCATGTGCCTGCAGTGATTCTTCAAGGTCTTCCTCGCACCATCCAAAAATATGAATGTTAGGTTAATTAGTCACTCTCCAGGTGTGCAACCTCTCAGCAATTAACCACTGTAAATACACAGCAGCCCCCCCAAAAGATGGATGACTGAATGCATGGACGGCTTTACTTTATTTAATGCTAAATCGAAAAGACAGTCTCTAGTTTCTCATCAGTTTGAAAAATACCAAACAAATGCAATAAACATAAAGAGTGCATTTATTGTTTAGAGAAGCATTTTGAAATCAGCTAGAGACTGGGTTGGGCAATTTTCAGCTTGAAGCTGCAGTATGTAACTTTTACCAAAAATATGTATTTGTTAAAGCTGTCACTATCTTGTGACAGTGTAGTATGAGACAGATATGTGAAAATAATTGAGCTCCCCTGCCTCCTCTCAGTGGTCCTGTTGCCGCCTACAAAATTGCCCCACTCCCAATCAGGAAGAACCAATCAGAGCCAGGGGGAGGGTCTTAGTGCTGTCAATCATGCTCAGTTTAACGCGTCAAGTCCATAGTGATTTTGTGTTTGTTTTAAAATATTTATATATATATTAGTAAAACCCTATTTTATACAAACTTCTCTCCCACACAAGAGGTAAATAATGAATATTATTAGAAAAATACTATTGAACTGTCTACTAACACATGTTATTTATAGAGCATTTATTACAAAATCCCTAATGTTGTAGAAGTCTGCCCAGGGGTATGAGATACACATCTACAAGCACATTTCTGCAGCATAAAGGTGTCCATAAATGCATGAAAAATATATTTAGCATGTCTGGGCATTTTTCTGCGCGTATGCAGGATATGTGAATGTTCGAGTGCGAGCATGTGTGTAGGCTCTGTTCTGTATGCTTCGTGGGCTGTGCCAGCTGGAATCAGAAAGGTTGACCTTGGTCATAAATATCTAATCAGTGTTTGCTGTCCATGAAAAAGTTCAATTTATTCCTGACCCAATGGGAAAATGCCTCAGCCAGAGCCTCTCTTGCAGACAAAACGAAATTCAACTCTGAGAGGCGGTGAGGGGAACCTTAACCTGGTTTGGATGAAGTAGGACAGAGGCATCGCCTGAGAAAAAAATAAATAAATAAATAAGAAAAAAAAAAAAAAACAGTTCTCATCATCTGCTGATGAGAAGTCATCACCAGGAAGTTACAGATGGATAGCTCTCACAAAACAAACAAAAAAAAAAAAACCCTCATTGTTTGTTTGGTCTAAAAAGAACCGCGATATGGTACAATGAAAAGCCATCACAGCCAGCAAAGTATTGGATATTATGTGTTTGATACTGTCTTACTGTCAAACTGAATAAGTGCCTGACTGAAATTGTTGGCTCAAATACCACTGCTCTTGATTCTTCCTTATTTCAACATCTTGTGAAATAAAAAAGAAAAAAAAAAAAAAGAAGAAGCATAGATTACAAGAGGTAAAAGCAGAATTTGAAGCCATATGGATGCAGTGTAGAGAGGTTTTGAGGTACATTGAATGCATGCTGAAAGTGCCTGCATGTGTAAAATAGCAGAAAGGCAGCCGGGAAGAAATCGTAAAAGAAAGAAAAGGCAGGGGATAACTTGTTGTTTCACTTAATGAAGCTTGCTGCTGTGCCTGGCCTTGTGGCGGCCTCTTAGTGCTCTTATTTGCCTTATTAATATGCATGCTAATGTACCTATTTTATGGCCCAACAGTTCTGATTCACTTTAAAATCAATTATCCATCTGGTACACCCATACCTCGCGCAGGCTCAAATGTGTATTAATTTCAGCAAACATACATCGGCACAACACAATAAAGATAAATGCCTCGATTAGAGGCAGTAAACAAAGGAGCTGGGGATGGCTTTAATGAGATTTGGCACAAAAGGAGCTTACACTTTCTTAAATAATGAGCCTAGGGTCCCTTTTTCCAAATGCAAATTATATAAAGGAATGTTTCGCTGTCCTTGTTCCAATTTCATTTAGATAAGAGTGTCTCCAAACAAGTTGGCTGTTAATATTCTCACATGAGCACATCACTGCCTTTCTGCCTGGCATCTCCCAGTGGAGGGGGAAGAGTGCTCTCTGCGGCGCAGACACTTTAGTCTGTAATAAGTTCTGAAAAGTTCACTGTGCTTGTTAAATACTTCGACCAGATGAGATGGAGCCGAAAGCGGAGCCGAAAACGACAGACGCACTCGGCTGGACTCGTCAACTGTTTTACCACCAACAACTGTATAATCACTTTCAAGGAAAGGTCAGGCCTGCGGTTGCCGTGACAATTTAAGTAACTTTATGCAGAGAAATGACGAGATCAATGCATAGGCAGAGAGTTGATGGAATTAATTTACTGCCTTTGAGAGCACAACTACTGATGTTTTAAGTCGTTGCAGAACAAGGAGAGGAAGCGATTTTTTTTTCTTTCAGTAAATTATTTGATCACTGAAATAATTATTCTAACGTTTATTTTATGACTTGTGCATCAACTTAAATCTTAAATTAGTTCTTATCAACAGTTGTGTTTTACATTAATGTTGTGTACTTTAAATGCATCTTGAAAAGGTACAGATATGAAATGGCATGATATTCATCCCTATGATGAACATGTAGAAACATAATCTGCATGTAACTTGGTGCGTATTTTCATAGCATTACATGTTGGGTTCCCTTTGTGAAAAAATGAGAAGAAATAGCTTAGATTTTATTTAAACATAAAGTAGGGATGTGCCGATCAGGTTTTTTCCTGCCGATACCGATCACCCATGAGGGCCGATACACCGATACCGATCACCGATACAGATCACATAATTATTATTATTATTATTATTTTTTTAATCATAAACACTACCGGTTACATTATGTGGAAAAAGGAACCATGAATTCACCTTAATTTAGACAAAAACTTGTTTTTAATAACTTTTTTCAAGAAGAAAACTAAACAAAACAGGCTAAATAATACAAAGAGCCAAAATAAAACCTCTCAACATTGCCAAAAATATTCAAGTATAAAACTTAACATTCAAAGGCAAAAACAGGTTCCATTACAATAAACAATCCAGAGTTACTGAATGAAAACTTCCTGATAGCATGGCGGCTAGCTGATTACTGCTAATTCTGAGTGGCTGTTTCTGACTGAGCGGAGTAATTATGCAGGACAGGGAGGAGATCGATTATTTTTTTTAGAGATTATCTGTCTCATGTTAGGACAGCGAAAGTTTTAATACGTATGTAAAATGTATTTTTTTTAAGTTAGATGCTGCAGCTTTAAGCAGGTTCGGTGTGAGAGTCACTACCAGGTGGAGCAGAAGCGAAGCTCCGTCTGTGAAATATTACTACCTGTAGCGTAGCAGCGGTTCAACAGCGAGAGCAGAACCAGCGTCTTACATCGCAGCTCGAAGACTTCAATAATTTTGCGGGTTATTTGTTTAGCTTTCTGACCGTCATGCTAATCCGGGTGAGTGTTTGTAGCTGTGCGCTGCTTTACCTGCTATCTGATCCTCCGTATGTCTTTTTTACTGCAATGAGCCTCGATGTAGCCAAACTCCGTCAAGTATGGCTTTGTTTTTATGTCGTATTAGCTTCGTTGTGTTGATGCATTTTGACGTGCTTCAATTTTCCGCCGCAACATGCAAACTTCCCCATTCACTCAGTGCGTTATAGTTACACATCGCTTAGGATTTGTTGCTGCGCGTTTGCGCAGAGTGAAGGAAAGAGGAGACCAGCTGCATAGGCAGGTTGGAAATGAGAAGTAGGTGATCGGTATCGGTAAAAGAGACAATGATCGCCGATCACCGATCATGCACTTTTTCACGAAAATCGGCCCGATTATGATCGGTGACCGATCGATCGGCACACCTCTAACATAAAGTTTGACAAAACAAGAGCTAATCAGTGTTTTAGACTAACCAAATGAAATTGTCACCTGGATCATTACTGTAACAGGTTATAAAAATAAATGTAGCTATGGGTTAGCTATGCATGACAGTTTCCCCCCCCTACCCATGAATACTTATTAAAAAAAAAAAAAAACTAAACAACTACATTTTAAATCTGTCTAATATGTGGCAGTATCTAGAGCTGGCAAAAAAAAAAAAATGCAGGCGCGCTAGGTTTGAATCCATCTGCTTCATCAGGTGGGGAGGAACCGTTTGGAGGGCAATCATTTGCTTTTTATGGAAAAAAAGACTTTAAGTGATGGCAAATCCATTTGGTTTAGCCACACAATCAAATTATACGCATATGGAATGTGAACGACAAATAGATAGCCAGGTAGATAACTAGACAGACAGACAGATAGATAGCCGGGTAGATGGGAGGTGAGTACGGGGGCAGGGAGGCAGAGAGTGCATCGGTGTTAAATAAAAAGGGACACAGGCATGGGCTGGATGGTAATGAAGAGGGGTGGGTCAGCAGCTGAGGTCCCTGTAGATGAGATCTCTCTCTGACATGTGTGTCCCCTTCATTACCCATTAAGGGGGGCACAGTGATGAATCCTTAATATGACATTACACCAATTTTCCTCTTCATTTAGTCTGCTAATGTGCTGGTCTGCTCCTATATGCCCAGGGGCTGCCTGTACCAGACTCAACCCGAAATAGACCACAGTGGCCACTGGTGGCACACCTTGAAGCAGCCTAATTAGGGGCAGCAACCACCTAATAGAGCTTTTTAGATGGGGTAGTTTACTTAGTTTGTTGTACAATAGGTAGAACCTGATGCTTGAATGAGACACGCGTCGGCTATTCATCTGATTTTCTTGGAGAAATGTCTACCATTTGCATTTTATTATGTTCTAACAATGACGTATTCAATAGATTTTACTGGGACTTTATGGGATAGATCAATAAAAAAGTATGATGCAAGGAAAATAACTCATGGTCTCAGTTTATAAAAAACAGTGGTGAGTATTCTTACTCAACACCTCTTTACTCTGATAACTCTAAATAAAGTCCAGTGTGTCCGACTGACTCCAGAATTCAATAAGTAATTTTTCAGTCCCTTTGAGATTCAAAACTTCTGAGGCAGCTAAGGTTATGGAACAATTACAAGTAGTTACATAATTAAAGTGCCACACAAGTAATTATTAAAAACAGTCACAATTTAAAGAATTAATCTCTAGTGCTCTCAGTATGGACTTAAAAGTGCTCAGTGAAATAAGTCCAGTTAATTTCCAGTCTTTTTGCAACATGCTCCATGTAGATGAAGCTGAGTGAATGGTGTTTTTGAGCAGAGAAGAACTGATCGGGGTTGATGTGTAGATGGCAGGAGCTAAATGTGAAAACCTGCAAAATATTTGAGGCTAGGGTAGAGGGTTCATCCTCCAGCAGAAAAATGACCCTAAACATAGTCTGAGCAGAATTTACATGTGACAGAATGGCCAAGTCAAAGTCCAGACCTAAAGCCAGCTGAGGAACGGACACAGAATAACTCAGACTGACTAAGTTTGAGATTTTATTTTGCAAAGATGAATGAATGGGGAAAAGCATACTTCAAAAGTTTAACAGCTATAACTGCATCTTTTTCCTTCCACTTCACAACGACGCAACACCTTGACTTAGGCTTCCACATAAACATCTCCATAAAATACAATAAAGTTTGTGGCTGTGATGTGAGAACATGTGAAACAGCTCAGAAAGTGTGTGCTTTACTGAATCCAACTCACTCAGCATGCCCATCCCCAGCATGAAGGCATCCATGGTGTAGGGCAGACCCCGGGCTCGCCCTCGCGTACCTGGCGGGAACATCACCTCCTTGGGCTGGGCCTTCTTACATTCTACCTATGTACACAGACAAACACACACACACACACAAAGACAAACCATTAGACTGTGTAGGTACACAAGAAGACAGATCTGACAGGGCTGTCTCAGCTCTTAAAGCTGGTTTCTGTCTGACTCACACACAGCTAGATGTTTTCCATGGGAGAGAGAGAGAGAGACAGGAAAAAACACGACTAAGTCAATCTGAGCTGCTCACATTTTAGAGGAAAGACTCCAAGGAAAACTTACAATCGTGCTCCTCCTGTATTAAAGCAAAGGTTATTGCTCCAGTGAGCATGTACCCGGAGCCTGGGGGAAATACAAGCTAAAGTCTTTTCAGAGTTTTGAGACATCAGAGCAGGAGAAGCTCCGTTTCTACCATCCTCTCAGTCGCAGACTTTTCTTTCTTAGAAGTTAAACATCATAATCACCAAAGAAGTAATAACTGCAACAATAGATGTAATTCAAGCAGCGCTTCACCCAGTAAAAAAAAAAAAAAAAGTTTTTTGTCTGCATTCCTAGAGTTGAAGTCCCCAGTGTCCCACCGCCTCATTCCACCTGCAGCACTCATCTCTTCCCTGCATTTATTCCTCTCACTCTGCCTCTCACACACATATACAGGTTTGCTCATTTTCCCATCTAGCAAGTCTGACATCCCCTCCTCCTACATAACACATATCAAATGAGGGATGTGACAGGGGCAGATGAGGGGAAGAAGAAAGATGAGAGTGCTATTTACCACGTATCCATCCTATCTGTAGGAATTACAGCAGCTGACGGCGTTGCCTCGGCCCCGTGTCTCTCGGTTGTTCTTTGGTAGGCTGAGTCCGTTCACCATCCTGCACAATCTATTTGCTCCACTGCCTGCTTGGCATCAGCCTGTCCATCTGTTTGTCTGTTTGCCTCCTGGCTCTTGCCCGCTTTCTCCCCACTGCCTCCACTTAAGCGGGGCTTTCTCGGCTGCCGCGATTCACATGTCATCCCGGCCTGCTGCACAAAGACAGGCTCCTGCACCGGTGCAACGTGCGCATCAACTGAAGGTATAGCTCGGCACCCATATAAATAGGTCTGCAGCTCCTGACAGGCCGGTGGTGAACATTATTATTCACACACAGAGCGGCAGGCGCAACATGCTATCGCAAGTTGCCAAACTGAAGAAATACTTCATGCCTTGAGAGGTTTTCCGTGCCGAATCGATAGAGTAACAAGCGCCGTACACTACATCCAGCCGAGAACAAGACATGTAAAAGGAGAGCGCTAATGAAAAAGGTTTCTATCACAGAGGGGGAAGTTGCTGTGTTGCAAAGCTGTGATTTGTTGCTGTTAGCGGGCCCCTTTTATTTGAAGCAGACCGACTAAAGTACACAGTTCCCTCAGCCACTTTGTAGCTGTCACAGCCACTCTGGCCTCCACGTTCGCCTGGTGCGCTTTGACATTGTGCTGAGGAGAACTCAGGCGCTCCCTATCGTCAAGAGAATGACCCCCGGCATGGAAGCGGGAGCCGGCTGCTGGGACGAACGAGCGTGTTGGAAATCTCAGCGCGCTGCTGGGATTTTCATATGTTCACATGGCTGGGTGACAAATACGGTCGAGTTCCGCCCACGCCGCAGACGCGCTGCTGTCTGATCAGCCGTCCTCCTGTAACCCCTGCCACTTCCAGCGAGTTGGACGCTCAGGTGGCCTGCTGGGAGTTAAGACAGAGCCCCGCGTGTGAGTCATGCCTACATGCTCTCAGATACGAGTCTTTGATATTCAGAGCGAGGGCTCCTTGTCATGGATTTAAAAAAAAAAAAAACAGTCAGAAGCCAGGATCTGTGGTGGTGTGAGCGCGTGGGTGTTCACCTGCATCACAGACAGAGAAGTGTGTGTGAGGGAGGCAGGCAGGAGCTTTCAAGAGTCAGCTAAGTTAAAGTAAAAAAAAGGGGGGGGAGAGGAGGAGAAAAAAAGGTAGAGAGGACACGAAGACAATTCAGCGCCTGTCAATGAAAAGCTACAAAAGGCTCAGCAACTGTGAGGGCGAAGATTCAAATTTTGCCAAGTGGAAAGTTTTAGCGGCTGAACCTTGAGCAGCTTAAGAACACTGAGTGTACAGGTGTTGGCTTAAAATATTTCCAAGAATTATGGCTTGCTGAACTCTCAAGGACTCTGGGATTTTTTATTATTATTTTTTTTTTAAAGTCGTCGCAATAATGTGTTGCGAAAAGCGTCGAATCTGAACCCACAATACAAACATCAAGGTGGCATTGTGCAGCGTGTTTGCCCTGTTGGGAAAGCCGACACCCCATTAACCTGCCTTGACTTTCTAAAAATTTAGCAAAGGCAAAGAGTCTGGGAGCTGCAGGAGCCTCAAAACACACAGGTACAGATTTAAACCTTTCAGCCGTGCCGCGTTCACAAGCTCCAGCTATCTCAACCTAAGTGCTTCTAGCATAAACCGAAAGGGTGTTTTCTGAGCTGCACTGATATACAGCAGTAAAGCTAAAACAAATCTTTTCATTAAGTTATATCAGCCACTGCCTATGACTGCCTGCATGCAGGGGAAAAGCCTCCTATAGGTAAGGCGTTTATTGGAGCAGATGTGTTGGTTAGACTTCGCTACATATAATTCAACTGGAGGCTTTAAATGATGTCTGAACAACTTGCAACACAGTTTAACAAGGGTATAAAATAATCCAAGATGGCATCAGGCCCAAAACCAGTGTGTGGTATAAGGGGACAGATGTTGACATATAGGAGTCAGAGGGGTCCCCTGCTCGCAAATGCACGATATTTAAAGCATTTAGTAATACACATACCAGAAGAGTCAAAGATGTTTTTATGCTTACTCTAACAATTATATATTTCAGATACGGATGAACAAATCTGATTTGCAGTATCAAGCCTAACATTTTGGGGAACATGTCCCTTGCAAATTGATTTTTATTTGATCAGAATTGGAGATGTGCAGTTTGGCAGTGTCGAGGATTTAGATCATTTAGGTTTTCAAAGCTGGTAAAACTTTCCATTTGCACTGTTCTTATGGTTTAAAGTCCTAAAGATCTGAAAAGAGAAAACCAGAGTGTGACTCCTCCTAAGTTTACTGTGTCATATCTGGACTAAATCCAGATAATGAGGCAGGGAAGTGCATACAAAATAGGGAAATGTTTAGATATTGATGTCTGATCTTATTTTTTTTACACATACAAGATAAAGTAATTCACTTAAGGGTACACACCAAAAATGAACTCCTCTACAAAAACGCGTTTTCTTAATAATAATCTTAATCTTAATAGTAAGTTTTAGTTGTCTTTGTTTTAGTTTCAATGAAATGTTAGTTATAGCCATACACTAACCTGACATCTATTCATATTTGAATTTTCTATGTTAAATATCCATTTGTGTAAATAAATGTTAACTTACAGTTATTGTAAGATGTCTTCATTTTTTTCAGAAGTTTTGATACATGAATACATATTTGTAAATGTACACGTTTCCTAAAATATCTTCTGATTTCTTGTTTTTAAAATAGTTGTAATTTAAGCTAACATTACTACTAGCTAACGGATATAAGCATGGCCTAAAAAGCATGAAGGAATTATACAACTTTTGTTTTTTAAATTTCAGTCTGTTTCTTTTATTCTGCAACAAAAAGAAAAACATAATTTAAACCTTTATTTTCAATATGTAACATCATTTTCCCAGGAATCAAAGCAGTTGTTATATCACCGTTTTAAATAAAAACCATTAGATCACATTATATAAACACTATGGCATCCTGAGTAGTGGTATTTTTCCTTCATTTTGTCATACTGTGAGAATCTCATACATATGTGGTTCTCCGAAAGTTGGTTTTCTATATTAAACATTCAAGCTCTACACCGAAATTATTGCACACCCCAACAGGATTACTTTATGATAAATGTAATAAAAGCCCACTGCTGAAGAAATAAACAACCCTCCTTTGTTTTGACTGTAAGAAAGCTACGACATAGTGGAGAAGCATGCCAGATATGACCTTTTCAATGCATCTCCCATCTATATTAACCTTGTAGGTAGAACGGAGAGGTGTGGGCGGGATGGACTGGCAGTGACTGTCCTTCAGGGACCAGCAATGTGGGTGTGGAGTGCATCTGCTTGTGTGCTTGTGTGTGTGTGTGTGTGTGTGTGTGTGTGTGTGTGTTGAGGAGGAGGCGTACAGCTGCTATTAGCTTCACCAGTGAATGAATTCCATCAGTCGACTGGCAGACTGGAGAAAAGGAAACGGTGTGATTCATTTACTCCCAGCTGAACAGTCAAAACACACAGAGTGCATAGTTAAGGACTGTCACAGCACTGACTGGCCAATGTCAGGCCTGGTGAGGGTGAGATTACAGCTTTAAAAAAAATAAAGTTTCAAACATTGTCTAACACTTTGGCTTTTCAAAAAAAAAAAAAAAAAAAAAAAAAAAAAAAAAAGGAAAACTAAAAACGATTTGCAACAACTGACATTAAACCTGAAAAATCAATGTTTTTTTTGACAAGATTTAAGACACAAACCGAAAGCCAGTGAGTTTCAATAGATCCTCTGGTCAGCAGACTCCTTGTTCTTTATGAAGACTTTAACCATGGTCAGTAAAAAAACAAACAACAAAAACAGGACAATTGAGGGATCCAAGATGTATGACGACGATGACAAGTTTTAGAAAAAGCAAAACGACGCCATCAATGGCGAACAATCTCAGACGAATCATTACGGTGACCATCTCCCTGCATGGTTACGGCATATAAAAGGTAAAGGATATGGGGTCATTTTCAGGCCATGTGCGCCCCGTGGTGTTCGCTCTCCCCCTCTTACCACGCTCTTATATTGCAAAATAATATTGTCGACATCCACACTAAGAAGCACATTCAGAAGTAGCACCATGATCATCAGGTTGATGTCAAATGGCCTCCATCACTTCCTCAATCAGCAGATTTGAACATCTCGGTGCTTTTATGGGACATCCTGGTGAGCGGAGTGCAAAGTGGATTTCCACTTCCTTCATCCCTCAAAGCTTTCCTTCTTCAATGAAGGGTAAACATCCAATTACTTACAGTCCAGGACTTGTAAGGCAGCACTGCATGAGGGACTTAAACTACTCCGAAGGGTGGTCCTTTTCCCTTATTAGGCACTTGATGTTCAAAGAATGTGAGCAACTGACACTTTTGAAAAATATATATATTTTAAAAAAACCCGGAGGCCTGAATGTTTCTGTGCAGAGCTCTCCTTTACCACATTCACAACATGCTCAGTTTACAGCTGTTGGGACAGGATGTATGGCACTTATTTTTAGTGGTCATTCACAACTTCAAATGTTAATAGTCGTTCTTTGTTCAGCTACGACGTTTGCAGTCCTAGCAATTCACAAACACTGCTCATATTAATAAAGTACTTTGTCGATTCCATAGATTAGAAATCTTTTATACAATGGACACATGTGTATAGTGATATATCCTTCATTTTCATAAAAAAAAATTAAAGATTTGATGTTATTAGATAAGCAAATGTATATGTCTAGCCACATTTAACTTAGCTGGCATAGTTAGCCAGCTAACTTAGAGTCAAGCATAAGTTAGCTGATCCTGAAAATGTCTCCAATATCTCCTGTTAAGGGATGAAAGTTGTCAGATCCAGGGTTAGAGGAAAAAGCTATCCAAACATAACAACCTCTAAAACCAAGAACTATAAACCTGTCAGTGCGTTGAGCTTCATTTATTGCAACAGCCTTGTTTTGTTGCTCTGTTAGCATCACTGTGGTTTGATGTACTGATGTAAGTGCCAACATTTAGTCAGTACAAGTCAAAAAAAGTCACACTATTAAGTCGGTCATTTGTGGTGAATTTTCTTTGTTTCATTGAGAACACAAGGAAAGCACACCCAACTTCAAGGTTCTGATGTATACAGAATGTGGTCTTGTCTCGGTTCTAAAACAATTTAAATCTAACCTTAACACACTGTAGCAGTGAACATGTCATTTTTAATTACATAGAGACGAAGCCACAATAGGAAGGCCTAAGAAAAACAAAGTAACTTCCCCCAACAAAAACTCAGCGACATAACCTTCAGATTTTAGGAGGCTGCTTCTTTTTCGTTCTGTAAAAAGAAGCACAGGCCAATTTATATGTTAAAACTGTTTTAATGATCTAACTATAAACGCTACTGCAAATGCAGAATGTTGTATCATAGTTGACTTTACCTGATCAGACAGGCTGGTTAATTGGTCTTTAATAATTATGATGGTGATTATAATCTCTAAGGATTTGTGTGTCATGTTTTGCAACGCTCAGTGTATTCAGAATCGAGTCCCCCACATATTTTTGACTACAGGCTTTTGAGTTCAACATACAAACGCGGAGAGTGATTTCGCAGACGGCATTATTATTCTTTTGAAATTCATGATCACCAATTAGTCTCGTTCTGATTTTCTATTGGGCACAATAATCATATAGTGGAAAAGGTGATATTGTGACAGCCCAACTGGAGAAACACCTTCCTCCAGGCGATAAAAAAAAAATGCCGATCATAAAAGCTGCCAGCACAGGTGGTGATGCAGTGTAGGTGGACTTTTTTTTTCTTTCTAATAAAGACACTGAGATAAGGAGCAGAAATCAGAAGCAAAAAACCTTACTGGACGTGCACATGTGTTTAGTTTTTCTCAAGCAAATATAGCAAAGCCACAGGGCTTTTTGAACTGCTGTCACTCCTGTAGGGATGAACTAACAACAGTTTTAAAAAACTAAACTGTATACCTGGTGTAAATAGATCTGTTAAGAAGGAAAGGCTTGAGATGTGTGTGGATACGGTATAGTTTCACACTTTTCTTTTGTTTTTATTGCAATATACAGCTCTGGAAAAAAAAAAATTAAGATGCTACTGCAAATTTCTCCAAGAAGCAGGATTTTTTAGGTGAGCACCTGAACCTGACAGCATGAGAAAAGTAAATGAAGAAAATGCCAAAATCAGGAATGTATAAGTTAAAAATATTATTATATTGCTTAAAGATGAAGATTATCTTATTTTCTTTGTGGTATTTTTGAGTAAATCCATCAATCCATCCTCTAATTGTATTACTTTGATTAATTAACTTTTATATCAGTTTGCTTTTAATGTAGATGTAGATAACAGTCTCTTTTTATGTACCTTTTTATGACTAAATATCTCAACTTTATTAGGATTTTGGAAGAAATCCTCCTTGGAATTTTTTATGTTTATCTGGAGTATATTGGTTTTGTATCATCAATGAAGCAATTACGTTTCCTCAATTCTTCATTCCAACGCATATATGTACATTTCTAGTTTTGCCTCCCCATTTTTAAATTTGTTTACTCTTTATTGTTTTTTTTTTCTTTTTTGTGTGTAGGTACGTTTTGTATTATTATTATTGTGTATGAAAAGTACTCTGTAAATTCTAAAATTTTAACAAGTTAATAAAATGTTAATTGCAGACTATAGAGCGTCAGTAAGATTTCAGTGCTTTTGAGTTTCAAAAACTGTCTAAAAAAAACATCTCTGTAGGTTACTCGCCTTTGAGCTGTGACATGACTTTTTTGAGATTACAATTTTTGTAGTTCAGCCTATTGTTTCCAGGAAGAATTTAATTTAAAGATGACATCACTGGTGAATACAGACATCTGATGTGTCCACCGTTGTGAAACAGCATACATACTCCTAGAAGCACTTATCCAGAGATTCTCTGACTACTTGGCAGGTATGCTGTTGCAAACATCTTTAAGAACTTGTCACAGTTCTTGTGTGGATTTAGGCGGTCCCAGCTGCTCCAGTCTCTCCATGTAATCCCAGACTGGCTCCATGATACCAATAGAAAGCCTGTGTGAGGGCCAAACCATCTGTTGCATGACTGCTCGAGTTTCTAGCCACTTGAGCGGATTTTTTATCTGATCATAGCTGTTTGGCTTGGGTCAATCGGCACAACAGATTTTGGGAAAACAGATATGCCCCATATGGGTGGGAATTATAAAAAATAAAACAAAACAAAAAACAAGAGAATTGTTTGGCATGTCTAACTTATAACTCAGAAAGAGAAATAAACACGTACAGTTTGTTGTTTTACTGCAAAAATATTAGAATATTCTTAAAATGTCTAAGAACATTGTGTTTAATAACAATGTAGAAGCACAAAGGCTCAGGCTTATCATAAACTGGAAGATGTTGACGCATGAGTATCACTGTTGACTGTAAAGCAAGTAGACATTGACATTGCCTGAGGGGGTGAAAGAGCCACCTGCTCCAAAGCTGGAACAATCAAATTTAACTGAAATCTACAGTTTTTGTGGTCAGAAGACACAAAAATATGGATTTTTTAAAATGAGAAAACAATATCTGGTCATGGTGAGGCACGCTGTACCACCTGCCAATCATGGTGGTAGCAGCATCATGCTAGTGGTCTCAACACTGCATTGATGAATAGTGAGAACTTTCTTACTCTTCTCTTCATTAATCAACATCAACTTAGTCAGTTGTTCCAATCGGTCCATCATCTCAAACACACCAAAACCGGATTTGGAGTGGATAAACGAGCTAACCACAACGTTTTGAAGACATGGCAACTTCACCTTATTCTTACTGAAACTTGATTGACTATATAGTCAAAATATATTGAGTTCTATTATTTCTGTTAAGTGCAGAAATGTATTTCTGTCTCGGAATATACGTTTTCGAACACCCTCACGTTATAACACAATAATGTAATGTAGACGTGCTAATTTCATCCAGATTGTATTGTTAGGCTTCACTGACGGCAAAACTCAACAGTAGGAAGAGGTTACCAACCCACAGAAACAATAAACGTAGCATGTGTATGCAATATAATCATCACATGTATATAAGATTATTATCAGAGCTGTACACTATATAATCATATGTGTACAATATAACTATCAAGTTATAAAGTGATACTGTTCAAAAACTTATCTTCTTCCATATGCTTCTGTAGATAAGAGAAGTGGAGAAAAATGTGTGATATGGCGAGACTTGCTGAATGACATTTATCCAAACATCAGTAGTGTGAATATCTTACCTCGAGTGGATTCCAGAAAATCCCACAAAACACACTTAAACTATTTTTATAAAGCTAAGCAAAATACATTGCCGTCATATGATGTAAAATCATTCAAACTCGATAAAATGATTCAGGTAAATCACAAACAGACCCAAATTAATGGCTGTTTATGTTTATGAAAACCTCTCGACCAAACCTCTGTGTTTTAATGATTATTTGTTAATGTTCCAAGCTTTCATTAGAGCTTCTGCTAAGAATTTCAGAACATTTTATGTTCAAACAATGAAGAGTTTTGAATAAATGCCTGGTTTCCTTAGTATTAAATCAGATTATATGGACCATTCGAACCTATTTGACGTCATTAGTACTGTAATTGTGCATCATGTCACAAAAGCATTTTAAAATACTGAAAACCCTACCTAGAAATGTTTTTAGTGGTGATTTGCTATCTTTGAAAGTTTAAAATAACAAAATAAAAATGATATTGAATGGTTAGACTAAAAAACCACCGTGAGTCCATTTTAATGACCCACCACTCGCTCATCAGAGCCAAAACTTGATTATAATTATGCAGTATTATTAAGAACTAGCTGCACTTCCACAACAACCAGCTGTAGAGTGATTAAGGAACTTGTTTCCTCAAGAAAACAGAATTTGCAACTTTCCCTCAGCTGTCAAAGAGACTTCGTTCCCTGTGGTATCATATATAGACATTCACATATGTGGAGGTGTGATGAAAAAGCTTTGAAAATATTTGAAAACTGTCATCCCGCCCTCTATCTATTGATTTTTGCTCCAAAATATTTACTAGTTTTAACACAAGGATGGAGGCTGCAGAAGCTGGAGGATGTTTTAACAATGACAGAGCCCCAGAGGAGATAATCAATAGTTTTATCACATCCTACATATGCTAAAGCGGGGCGGGCAGAGAAGCCAAAGCTGCTGATGGGGGGGTTGAGTTATGAGATTCTTGCAAAGCTGCACCCTGTTTTTAATTATATATGAGACAGAATTCACAGTGACAGAGAAGACGTGCCCCTGAGAACGAGGCCTGGGTGGCACATGAACACAGGGGGCTGACCAAGTCACTTACAGGTTCAGTCACTCACATCTGAGTGGGCCCTGACCCACTCCACCAACGGAGCTCTTGAGAGGAAGGACAACGAGAAGGTGGGCTGTCCTGTACGTCCACAACCTTCCCAAGCGGGGTGGAATTTCTGTCGACATCAATTATTCACGAGACCATCTCAGATAACACTCATGGGCAGGATGGATGAGGTCTATTTCTGTATAGTACTTCATAAGGATGAAGACAGGGGACATTTTTTACTTTGTGTGCTTCAGTCAGTGAATAACCACTGCTCTATGACGAGGGTTGGGGGGAGAAGAAAAAAGGATTTAAACACACAAATTCTTTTCCCTTTGCAGATGCTAGAAAATGTCAACACCTTGTAGAAGATCTGAGCGTCACATTTATTCTCTGTATCCAAACACCTTTAATGTGCTGTAGGTGTTATCAGGAGGGGGACCCTACAAAGGCGACAAAAGCTTCAGAAAACTGACCCTGGTAATATCCCTTCACACAACACCAGCTCAATATATTCCCATATTTTCTGCTAAGTCTCCCTAGACTTTATCCTGACGGTTTAAAATATTTCTTTGTGTGGTGTTATTTATAAAGAACATAAAGGCTATAAATAGCACTTCCGGAGCAAGGTGGAAGATGTGAAGCAGCAGATCACAGATACAAGCAGAGACATCGGGTGATTGGTGAAACCCTACCCGATCCGTGAAAGCACCATGTCTAATCTCTTCAGTGTGGATGTTATTACTGAGTGAAGAATACACAAAGTTATAATTTTTTTTTTTTTTTTGTATTTTGGAAGTGTTTAAAGTTAAGTCAGAGGAGACAGTGATGGAAGTAGCTAGAAAAAAAAAGACAGCCGTATTTTCTACGGCGATAATGACTACTCACTGCAGAAAGGCTGAACGAGTTTCACTATATTTTCCTACATTACAGTTCTTAGAGATAATTCAGGATTGGCTGAGCTCATGCATCTATATTTACTGGCAGTCAAAACTGTAAGCGGCTCTCTCCCATCCGTAGTAGTTTGTTTTACACCTCATAAAGCCCTCATTAGAAAATGTTGACTAAACGCTTAAAGTTGTTTACGGTCTTACACTCTGTGACGCAACCCTGGGTCAGATGTGTAAAATGAGCCACAATGTTGTTGGCAAGAAAATGAGAGGAGGTGAAAACAACAATAAATTTCACAACTTCCCTTCCAGCCCTCCCATGTCACATAATTTCAGCTGCTGTATATTATCAGGACACAAAAGGCTACTTACAACTGATCTCAATGAAAATAATATATGTTTTGGCAAGCTCTACATCAACAAGTCCCGACAAAGATCTGAATTTAAATGAGCTACTGGGACTTTCTTTACCTTTGTGTTCATCTCTGATGGGCAAACAGGCTTGTCTTTTCCATTTTTCCAGTTACTCTCATGAAAAACAATGAGGTGTGTGGACCTTACTAATAAAAACAGATATGTATAATCATATCTAATTGGTTGTAATTTTATAAAATGCAACTACCATTACAAATGCCATCATAAGGAAGTGGGAGAGACCCCTGGACAGGTCACCAGTCCATCACACGGTCAGATCAAACATGTTTCATGTTTGTTCGGAGAAATTTTTCAATTTTGGGCTTAACTGTAGTTAGATAAAGCTTGAACATTATCTAGTGTTCCAATTATCTCAAAACACAAATCAATCTGGTTTAAGAATGGATAAAAGTGTCTTACATTAAGCCTCTGGAATGATTTCCTCCAAAGCTGGGTCCAAGCAAAAAACAAAAAACAAAAAAAACAAATGATACCAATTTAAAGGAACTGTGCTACTTCTGCCAAGAAGACTTGTCCAATTTCCAGCTAGAACTTAACCAAATCCTTGTTGATAGCCACAGAAAGTGTGTAGTTGTGATCCAACTTAACATGACAGACAAATTTTAAATAATAATGGGGGTATATGTAAATATTTAAGCTTGTTTTTGTGTTGTTTTCTTTCCATCCTGTGTGAATTAGAATAAAAAAAAAAAAAAAACGTGTGCACTTAACTCTTTCTTGAGGTATTATCATTTCACCCTGAAAAAACCCAGATCAAATAAACAAAAACAATCCCCAAATGATGATTATAAAATCAACACACTTGATGAATGGAAATTTATTTCTAACCGCAATTTAAAAAACTAAAATCATGTTACATCCTGAATCAGAAGAACCAGTGAATTTACTAGCGACATGCCAGAGACTGCAGGAGCTATGAAGTTGGCTTGACATTATTGCCTTGTGTGAGTTTAAATTCACTCGAGCAGATGTTTTTAGCAGCTGGACAAGCAACAGTGAACTGCATGAAAACATGCCACAGCTGACCAAGTATCTCTCTGAAACATAACCGAGGTGTATTCGGAGATTTTGCACATTTAAATATTTGTGATAACACGGGCATTTGGATTTGGAGAAGACCGTAATTTCAGTTTGAGTTAAAAAAAACAAAAAAAACATGTGCATCTTATTATCATCGGCATATAAAGCTTGCATTTTTATTTCCCCAGCTTTGTAACAGAGCCTTTAAAGCTGTTTGGAGGATTATTTCTGTTCAGTATTTGTGTTAGTTGTAGAAAAGACACACTGCATTAGGACGTCATGGGAAATTTAAAGAAATAAAATGATAAAAAGTAACCAAAACAAAATTCAAGCACTTAACCAAGTGAAAAAATAAGTAAATAAATCAGTAATTTTCTGCAAATTTGAATTGGTAAATTGTAAGAAATAGAAAAATATAGTTTAGTTATATGGTTGGATCTTCTAAGACTTGCTCACTTCCATACCTATTGTTTACAACAATGCTACACAAAGAATCAAAAGGATCTCATTGTAGCAAGGTACCAGTCAAGAGAAGGCTACAAAAAAAACCCTCCGCAGTAATGTGTATATATGTGTTTATAATGGGAAAAATTAGATGTTTTTCAAAAACAATGAAAACACAAGTTGGAAACTGTTCAATGAGGCTCTTATGAGATTTCAATAAACAGCAATTATCTCTTGTGTTTTACAGGTGTGGCAGTGACGCTCCGGTATTCTCAATGAGAGACGTCATCAAAAAGGGACAACTACAGTATGAAAGCATGGCTGAAAAATAGCAGCTCTTGTTCCAGAGAAAACACTCAGGGATGGCTAGAATCTCCTAAAACATTCCTAAATAATGACGGCAGGGAAATGCAACGGAGACATGTTTTCATTTTCCAACATCACAGTGAGTGAAAAATCAACAAACGAAAGACATTGGAGTCACCGAAAGTTGTGAACTTATAATGCATGCATATCTCTAATTGAAGAACATTAAATGTCGTAGTTGATTCAAAATATGTTTTGACAAAATATTAGGATGTGAAATATGGCATTGAAGCTTTTAAACAGATTAACAGACTGATTGCACTAGCCATATGACATTTTAACGACTGAGGAAGTTTGACAATTATTTCCTATTTCAGTTTATTTTTTAATCACAAAAACTTAAAATTTTAAAGGGGCATGATCCCATTAAGAGCCACTGTTATCACAATGCCATTGTTGTACTTAAGGCTAAAAAACCATATCTGCATGTTTTGAGAAATCAATGCATCCTTCCAACATTTAATTTGAAACAGTTTTACAGAATGCAATAAACCCTATTATAAATTAATAATAATTGTGCTATTATTGAACTATTTATTCGCCGCATTCAGTCTGTTATTTAGCACTTCTGTTTCCACTCTAGTCATCAGCAAATTGCTGCACAGCGCTCAACAAATGCTTTTGTGAGAGTATTTTTCCTCCTGGTTAAAGGTGGCAGAAGTGAGACTTTATTTGGAAATAATGTGTCACCTGCTTGTAAAATCCAAACTGGGACTTGTTGACATTCAGCATATTCACATGACAGTTTTTTCAAAATATTTTAGTTTTTTTTTTTGGTTTGCACAGATGTACATCAGCATGCCAGAGGATCTGACAGAGTATACCACAGAGTATTGTTATTTCTGCCATAGATTTAGCAGGGAATACGACACCATGTGAACGCTACGCCGGGATGCATACTGGGGTCATATGTGACTTGGTCTGTTCCCAGGTGAGGGAGGTTTTACTACGCCGGTTCTGTCAGTCAGGCAGTCAGTCAGTCTGCTGGTTTCAGAAGGAGGCCTGGGAGGGGTGAGTGCACACTCGGAAAGAACGGTGGTGAGACAAGTACTCCCTCCAGTCAATCACGGCCCACGAAGCTGTTCAAATGATGCAGGATTTCTCAAGAGGCTCACAGGGTGGATGTGGGCGAAGGAGGCCCTAATGTCACACTCGCTACACTGAGGGCGGACCTTGTCAATTTATCATACGTGACTGACTTGATGGCTTCGAAAGTTGCGGCAGAAACTCTGAAAGGACCGTACGACTGGTGTAAATAAAACCAGCATCGCTGGCACTCAGCAGAAGGTGTTAATCCCTGACTAATGAACTCTGCCTCTGCCAGTAGCTTTCTTCTTGCACCCTTGGACATCCCCACCTGTGCATGTGTGTTTGTGTGAGCGCATGTGGCAATGGGGGGAGAGGAAGAGGGGAGCGTAGAAACGAGAGGAGAGGGACAGGCTCCACTCTCCCGTCCCCTCAGCCTGACAGGCAGAACTCAGCCGCACAATTTCACGGTTTGTGGGCAGTACACACCACTGCTTTCCCATCCCTGAGACCCAGAGACCCACAAAGTGTGGCTATGTGGGAGTATTAGCTTGTGCATATAACACACATACACAAACACACATGGTCTGCTATTAATAGTAGGGCAAAGAACAAATCAAATATTAATCCTTCAACTCCCACCTGGAATTGTGGAGAGTGGGGGGGGGGAGAAAAAGATGTGTGAACTTACCATTTTGTTATTGATTTCATGAAAATGAATTTCACAGACTTTCTCTACGATGTCTTCACTCTCAAAAGTTATGAAACCAAATCCTATGCAGAGAGAGAAAAAGAGGGGAGGGAGGGACAGCGGGGGGAAAAAAGGAGTTAGTGGAGGGCCCCAACAAAACTTCAACAAGTAAAAGAGAAAGCACACCATAAGTTGGGAGTATCATCTCCATCCAGATTCAGAAACTATTCGAGTACATCTGTGGAGATTGGTTTCCATGTGGAAAGAAAAAAAAAAAAAAGAAAAAGAAAAGAACAAGTGAACAAGGCAGACATTGTCCTCTTTAAATCAGGAATATGATGAAATCTGCCACATTATTAAGGGCACTCAAGGACCCCCTCTACAAAGAGAAGATTGGAAAAACAGCACAAAGCTCATTTAATGAGATCCAGGGAGCCAGGGCCCTGCATCTGAATTTCATTAAATGCATTTTGTGTTCTTTTTATTGAAATTTCACTGTATAACAAGCCCCCCATTTTTATGTTAATACGGGCCTTAGAATGAATACGTCGTTGACAGAGGGATTTTCAAGCCATATTTATAGGATAAAAGCTTAACCCCTCTTTTAACACAAAGACAGAGCGACGAGATAGTTTTTACACTTTTGAACACGAGTGGATTGCGTCGCTCTCCTCTGCGTTTTGATGGCGATGCACAAAGCAATCCTGCTTCTGCATGGCCAGGGTTGAAAAGAAAACATATTCGATTATTTTTGCAGAAGTGAAACCGTTAGCGAGCAGAAACAGCGAGCCGGACTGGGGCGACCAAAGCCGTTCGTGAAAACAAATCACCTCTGCTCGCGCAAAAGCTGCTGTCAAAACACCATCGCCAAGTTCTTATCTGGTACAAAAATATTTTGCAAGTTATGCCATGTTGTACCCTCAAATTTAAGTGTGTTTTATAGGGGTTTTGTCACAGAAGAATAGTCGAGACACAGACTAAGTACGCCATAGTTTAGAAAGGTTTCTTTAAGAAAAGTAAATCTCAAAAGTGCTTACACAGATACACACAAAATCCAGCATAGCCAGTTACTGGTAGGGAGATGAAGGAAAAGTTTTATAGAATAAAACTTTTAATGAATGTCAATGCTAAAAGTTAGTCAACGGACATCCATTTTTAAGCTTGCAACAAGCCGTGCGGAGGAGATGACCATAGCCAAATTTTTTCAGCCCACATGTAAAGATACCACTGAGTCATGAACACACAGTCCCAGAAGCTGGTCAGAGTGGATGAGAAGAAGAATAGAGTGAAACTCTGAGGCTTTAAGATGCTGCAAAAGACTCCAGACTCCAAAGTACTTTTGTATGCGAGAATGGTCTAGTCAAAGTCCGGATGATGTTCATGTCTACTTTTAATCCAATTAGAAAAAGCTTGAGCTGGTTTGCAAAAAAACAAACAAACAAAAACTGGACCATAATTTCAATCTTGACATGTTCAAAACGTGTAGAGACATCTTCCAAAAAGACGTAACTGCAGCAAAATGTGGTAAAAAAAATAATTCCCCTCTTTATGTATAGTTTTCCTTACAATTATTCACTGCAAACTTTCACTTTACCTTCCAGCAAAGGCGTACTGTACATATTGACATAGTACAAGGTACACAAACTGCGTGAGAAGAGAGATTTGTCGGTGCTCACTGTACTAAGGTGGTTTATCCCTCCAATATCTGTGGCTGTATTAGGTCATTGCTGGCAAAGCTGAAAATCAATGAGCACGGCTGCTTTATGGCAACATTGGATTTACAGGATTTTTGAATCAAACACGATTAAATTCCTGTATTTGTACAGTATTTAATACTATAGACCAATACAGATATGGTGAGTTTGAAAAAACACTGGTCGCTCAATGACATTGACGACAAATCCTTTTGTTTAGCAGCTTTGCATGTTTTCACAGTCACATCTTCGCAGAAACAGCAAAATTAAGAATATTACAGTACATTAGAGTAAGCTGCTTATTCTATTAATTCATCAGATCATCCAGACAAACACAGATTTCCTTCGAAGGAGCTGTTTGTGCTTCTTACCACAGCAGGCAGCCCATCACAAATCCTGACATTTTTAGTTCTGTCATTCGGTCTTTATCGCTCACTCACACTTCCCCCCCCTTTTTGCTCTTGCTTCATTTCCTCTCCCATAAATAAGAAAACGATCCTCCTCAAGCTCCTTTCCTGACATATCGAAATAGTCTCAACGGAAAATTTAATATGGGAGCTGATTTAACATGAAAATCTAATGTAATGAGATCTTATGAGACAGGATGTCGATTTCCAGAGAGGGGGCACATGTGGAGAAGGGCTGGTCGGGTGGAAGAGAGCAGGTGATCTGGACAGCCAGACGAGGGTGGGCGAGGGGGTTGGAGAACCTTTTTTTTTCTTTTCTGCAGCTCACTCCACACCTCCAGCACAGGGAGCACTTTTGACAACCAACAAATCAACCGCCAGCAGTAATTTGTCATGGAGGAGTGTGGGGAGAGAGAGTTGAGTCTGGGGGAACGTGGATTGAGAGAGAAAAAGTAGAATAAAAAAAAAAAAAAGGAAAAAAAGGTGGAGATAAAGGGAGGCGGGGTGTGTGCTGAGGGGGAAGAAAGACAGAAAAAGTGACAAGGAAAGAGGTTAACACACATGGCCCCTGTCGCCACACTCCTTCCTGCCGCTACAGGCAGCTCCTCCATCAAGTGACAGGACATTTTCCACTGCAGCACTGTACCCAGCGAGGTCACGGCCGAGCCACGCCACCACAGATACCACCAGCAGGGCTCGTCCGCCCATGACCGCATCGCTTTAAATGAACAAAAAAAAATAAATAAAATAAATTCTATGGTGTCAACCACTCTCAGAACGAATCTGTCAGCTACTTTTACAATGTTTTTTTTTTGTTTTTTTTTGGCACTAGTACGATAATAATAACAGCTAAAAAAAAGGTCAACATCAATATTTTCCTCCCTTGCTGGCTCAGGACACATTATGTCCCCTGTGGGCTGTCTGAACCTCAGTCTCTGCTTTTGCAGTGTCGCTACTCTGTATTACAAACCTTAGAGGGAATTACTGGCTGCAAAATTGCCCCAGCATCGAAATCTTCCTCCTCCTCCTCCTCCTCCCTTCAGCACAGTGAGGCTTGTCCTCACGTATCCCGGTCCTTCTCCTCCACCTATCCACGCCAAGCAGCAGGCTGACCTCCACAGAAACTATTAAAGCCTGTCAACTCTTACTGACACAAGTCGAAAGGTGTCAACATGCTCACAAAGAAGAGCCTTTCACAGCTTAAGCAATAGCCTGTAAATGGAAACACGTGGCTGTCTTGTAGGGAGGATGATAATAGGTGTTATAAGGCTACTGGCTGAGGCCTCTTGGCTGTACTCGCTCACACTTATTAGCCAGAACTGGCCTTGGCCCTCGTCTCATCACTCGGCGGGATCGGCAGGGAGCCCGCTTTCACGGCCCTTTACCAGCTCCATCATGGCCGCTCTTTATTTCGCACTCGGGTTTCGTTTCTCTTGTCTTTGTTGTTCTGATGCTTTCCACCCACCTTCGGCTGCTCAGGCGTCTCCAAGACTGACAGACAACTCATTCTGGCACACGCGTTTCATTGGAAGACTTGCAAATCGATGCGGAGAAGTTGCTTTGGCGCGGAATGAGACGCTGGCGCTTTAAAATTCATTCTTTCAAAACTTAAGATATCTTTCATTTTTCTGCTCACACATTGGACATGGCCTCAAAGCCTCAGGTCATTTAAATGTCTATTTATTCATCCTTTTGTTCAGGGAAAGTTAGAGAGTCCTGGCGCGGAGGGGGATTCATACCTGTTGTGGCGTATTGTTGGGAAGATTTGTGAGGGCATGAAGATGCATGGAGGGAAAAACAAGGAGGACACATTTACAGCTGCTACAGAGCCATCCCCAGCTCCCTGATGACTGCAGCTAAATATAAAGCTGTAAGTAGATGACAGTGAATTGCCAAGCACATATGTATCATCACTGATATACAAGGTGTACACCTGGTGTTCATTAGAAAGCCTTTCTGGGTCGCTGTTTGGCTCCAACAAATCAAAAAGAACACAAAGAGAGTCCAAGTTGGAGTGTGCATGTCGTGTTTTCTTCCTGACAATCGGCACTGCTTGAACGTTTAGGGATTAATTACAAATATGTTATTTGAACTGATAATCCATTTAAGATGTCCTGGTATTTAAATGTTGCCTCTACAATGGTTATTTACATATTAACAAATGTTATTTATACACCAATTCGTAACTGTTACGGGATTATAGTCCATTTATCTAGTGCTACATGTTGAAGTTTGAGAAACGCATTAAGGGACTGAATATGTGTAACTGTTGGAAAATCTTCCCAGTCAAACAAAAAAAGCAAGACGCATCACTTAGGAAGCAAGGAACGGGAAATGAAGGAAACGGGGAAATATAAATATGTAGGACATTAAAATCTTGACCTGAACTGCCATGGTGCTTTCACACTGTGTTGTTTAGCTCAAAAATTAAAAAAAATAACACTGTAATATCAGCTGTTTATTGGCAACATCCTGCATACACCTGGTAACCCTTTCCATATGTAAAAATACACAGAATTTTGAGTTTTACCAAGTAACCACGCAAACTGTAACTACCAACACAAGGCAATACTCATGTATTCATCTGTATAATAGCCATTTAAATACGATATGTTGTATGTTCCCTAAAGATCTAGTGCTGGTTGTGCCTGATTTGAATACAAATTAAATGTTTGTTACCACAACTATGAGCACATAGCCATATTGTATCCTAAACATCAAACTTTCTAAGACTGATTTTGATTTGTAGGGAAACTTCAGCAGAAGGATAATGTCAACATGAACTCCCCTCTTAAACAACTGCTTTCCCTGTACTCTTTTTTTTTTTTTTTTGTTCCTGCAACCTGTGCATAAATGAGAAATTTTCTGGTTAAATACGCAACAATGATCCCCAACATGACCCAGAAACATTTTCGAATCCAGATTAAAAAATGGCTTTTTGCCTGTAGTGTTTCACCTTAACTGCAAAACCACTTTCGCACATTTATTACAGTGATTTATTTCAGTTGGCATAAAGGACCCATATGCATAGAAAAAAAAAAACAACTCCCTAATGCTCCAACAGTTGGTGCTGTATATTTTCCTGATGTGAACTGCGTGTAATGAGAGCAGGCTGCTGCTGAGCAGCTCTGACTACTGGTCCTGCCAACAAAGCCTAAGTAAGTGCAGCAACCTGGAGAAAGTGTCAGCCGTGTCTCCTGGGAAACAAAACGGAGGGACTGGAGCCCCCCCCACACACACACACTGACAAGCCCTGCACAGACACACACAAACACACATCGACAAACATAACCCAGACACGTGAGGCTGACACACACATGCACGCAGACACGCACGCACACACACACACTTTTGCCTGTGTGCTCTAGGTCATCTGTACATCCTATGTGGAGTTAAAACCGCTCCACCTTTAGTTCCCCCATGAATCAGTGATTGTGCCCTAATTAAAGATTATCTAACCCTCACCTGTCTCCTGAACAGAAAGTCTGCAGAAAATCCCTCTTCTGCCTTCCCGCGTGTGCGCTCTGTCTTCTAAAGCTCCATCTTGTAATGCACAGAAGCAGACAGAGGCAGTCCGAACACCCACGGCACAGTTAGACTTCTTTGATCAGTATTTCCGTCTGCTATTACTAGAGATCTAGGGCCTGAGGCATTAATCCTGCATTTAATACAGTCAACGGCACAAACTTTCCAGCAGCACAGGGCCAATCAAGCTGGGTGCCGACTAAATAAAAAAACAACAACAATTGCAACAAAAAGCTGTTGTTTTTAATCCCTTAATATTGCCTTAACAATATTAACTAGTCATTTCAGTGTAAAACTGACAAATAAAATAAAACCTCCATGTACATGAGAGAAAATATTACAGGGACATGAAATCCAAACAGATCCAATTGTTGTTTCGTCTGAGCGGAGGAATATATCAATCTTCCCATGTTAAAAAATATGGAAATGGACAAAAATAACTAAGTCTCAGTGTTTTTACAAGCACAGCTTTCAAGATTTTGACGTTGAAAGTCAACTTTGTATACGTTATTCATAATTTGCATCTACATACTATTTAAGGAAGCTAATTTAAATTCTTACAACGTTAGGCATTAAATCCAATTTATCCTCGGATGAATATTTAATCAAGGTGTAAATTAATAATTTTCTTTACAGATGTGAGATCCTAAAAATGAAATTTTCCCATATTTCGTCATTAAATAAATTCTTCCAACTCTTCGTCAATGTTCTGGTTTGTTCTTAATGAAATATTGTAATATTTACTCAAACACAAGTAAAATGACAAAAGATGACAAAACTTTAACAAATTAAAATAAACACAGTTAAATTAAAATGTAGTTTTTTGAACACAAGGGCTCAAAAAGTTATATCTTGGTGATCGGATTTGTCATACATGCTGTGAACATATAGTTACTGCAAACAATGACTTGCTGTTCAGATATTATTATTATTAAATATTTTAAAGATAAAATTATATAATAGGACACAGACACACACTTTATGGGCATCTGACACTAATATCAAAAACAGGAGATATTATTAAAATTTTATTCATTGTTACCAAAAAAAGTACAAATGCAGTTCATATGTACTTTTTATTTATTGGATAGTGTGTTTATGATTTAGCTGTATATATTCATTTTCAAATGTAAATTGGATCACTTTAGTCCTTTAATGACAAGCTGCTTAGAAAAAAAAAAAAGAAAGGGAAAACCTTTTAAAAAATATATGTCAACTTCAATCTAAAACGTTGTGTAGGTGCGTGAACGCTGCAGCCCCCTTGGGGCTTCACCAAAGCTAATGTCTCTATGGACCTTATCAGCACAGTGTGGAGTATGTCAACCCTCAATTTGAGCAAAATATAAAGGTGATGATTATTGTGCTGTATGTGTAGGTGGGCTGCATGAGCAGGTGGTAGAAGACGTGGCTAAAAAGCAGAAAAAAAAAGGAAAAAAAAAAAGAAAACAGGTCACAATAATCACACGTTGTGTGTTTCAGATTGTTAGAAACAGTTGTCTTGCTTTTAAATACTGAAACTAATTAGGTAAGACAACATTTAAAAGGACATCTCATTACTGAAAAACATCATGAAGAAGCTTTTAAGAACAGAATCAAATAACGTGTCAGCCCCGAGAACAATTAGCCAAGCAGCAAGGCCGCAAATTGATGTAATTAGATAGTGGTTTGACTGCGGTTCCTTTCACATGGCTGGCCTTTATGATTTTATAATGCCCCAATGTCTTTGTACAAGTACTTATCCAGAAAACTTCAGCTCTGATCAATAGAATGTCTTCATTACCCTCGACTTCTAAAACCAGTGGATACAAATGACAAAGTAACACCTTCAATAGTATTTATAGTTTCATCAACAAACCAAAAGTACTGCTAAAGGATTGCACTGTCTGACACGTGATTTTATTAAGTGCTACAGTAACAATATGGCAGCTTCCGCTGCATATTCTGCAGAGCAACTGGGCTCAGCATGCATGCTGAGGAAACTAGTTTTTCTATGCTATTTAGGTCAGCTTTCAGTGCCGGCCATCAATTTCTACTGTCCTACTTAAAGAGACGCCCTGGCTCCATACGATCACGCACAAACCTCAGAGCACAAACAACAACACTGGGATTACCTACGAGGCCTGCCATTAACTTTATTAATGTATTTATCACCGAGGTTTATCCAAAGCATCACGTTCCTGAAAATATATCCCTCGACATGGCTGTCCACACAAATTTTTAGTTCACAGCGGACACCTGATCGGAAAGTGGTCAGCGGTGATAGACATCTCAAAAGCACCACAGTGTGAACTCACGAAATAAATGTGGCTCTCTCCACCTCTTTAGTGTAAGTTCAAATGCTCTCTAACTCAAAAAAGACCCTCATTAGTGCCAAACAATGTAACCATAAGTGTGAATTTTCTCTCCCCCTATATGATCACAAGGCTGCTCAAGCAACAACTGAATAGAAGCAATTATCTATGGAGAAGGTGACTAACTACCCGTTTACTCAAAAGAAACTGAACAGCAGGCTAAGAGCGGCGTGTCAAAGCTGAGCTGAAAGAAGCAGAGAAAAGAAATGTCAAATAAACCTGGAATATAAAGAGGGAATAAATAGAAAGAGTGTGATTCCGATAAATTAAAACCTGAACTCCATTGGAATTTCGTACTCAGGTGTGAATAGGAAGAAGAACAGCTGAAGTTGTTCTGAAAATAAAAGACAAGTATCTGCCTGGTCCAAAACGTGGGACACGATTTCAAAGAGTGACAAAGCAGTTGACTGTCCATTGTCTGACTTTTAGGATTTTCATTACCTGTAAGATTTTTTTCTTCTAATCTAGAAGACGAAGAAAGATGTAAACAAAAAGAATGAAAATCTCTATCCAGTTTCTGTTACCTTTTGTTATATTCCAACCACAGTATCTTTCTTTTATTGGGATTTTACGTGATAGACTGACACAATGAGAACAGAGTTATGATGTGGGAGGGAAAAGGATACATCTCTTTCAAAGTTTTGTACAAATAGAAATTTGACTCACACCTCTGAGTCACCATGAAGAGCGTTGGGATGTCTAACAGCTTTTCACATCTGGAGGCTGACATCTTTACTCATTCCTCTAAGCAAAATAGCTCAAACTTAAACTGGATGAAGAGCTTCTGTGTGGATCAATTAAGTTTTCTCAGCTGGACATGGACATGGACTTTGACTAGGCCATTTTAACACATATGTATGCTTTGATCTATTTTGTTGCAGCTCCGTATGTTTATGTTTTGTTGTCCAGCACAGTCTGATAATGCAGTTGTGTTTAGCACAGTTTTCTGTATTTCAGGTTTATCCCTTTTTAGCTCCATCCATTAAACTTAAACATACAGAATTTTGTTTTCCCAGTGAAGTGGGATAAAAACATACACTAGACTTTTTTTATTTTTCAAATGTTTTTTTTCCCCCCACAATCATGTATCGTTTTCTGTTCAATTCCAAAATTGTGTTTCTTCGTCTTTGTCTATCACCTAATTCATTACAAATACAAAAATGTCATGCAGAAATAGGCTGAGCCTACATGCGCATAAAGTCGAAGCCCTACACTAACATACTGAGATACTGAGTGAAATGTGAGTATACACAGTCAGCTATAATAGGTGGCACAAATTACCCTAAAATTCTTCCAATATGCACCACTTGGACCACACATTTCCACCCAGTCAGACATTCCTGGCCCATTTGGCAACACCACTGTGACTGGCACCGTTTAAAATTTACAAAATGAGTTCCATTGCTGGCTGAGAGGTTAATGAATAATCACAACACACTCAGATTCACATATCACTTCACCAAACCATTTTTACCCGTGCACTGCCTCTTTATGGACAAAATGCACTCTGAATGCACCCTCATTGTCCTTGCACACATGTCCCAGCACTCTGAAATGATGATTGTGCTGTGAAAGTAGATCTCTCTGTTTTTTTTTAACTGAAAAACATGTTCATATATTCTGTGTAGCCCAAAAATGTCAAATAATGGTAAAAGACATGGATTCTGGCGGGAAGGTTTAGACCGTAGGATACGTGTCGTTAATGCAGAGCCAAACAAAAACAGTAACTATTTTTTGCTCTTGCAATTAGGTCATGAGATGCCAGGGTGTGCTTTCTAAAAAGTCCATTTAACAAAGTAAAAAGATGTTCCCTGTATCTCTCTCATCCACATCTTTTTCTCTCTGTGACAATAAAATGCCCCAGCAAACCTTCTTTAAGTGTTAAGGTGCCAAGCTAAAGACAGGATCAGCAACAACCAGAGGATTCATTCTCTCTGCTAAGAGAAAGAACAATCATACACAATCTGGACTGGAAGTGGTCGAACAGAGCAAAACAGAACATATAATGACTTGGACAAAGACAACCAAAACAAACTTTCACTTCTCTCGCTAGGGGGGGGAAATGTCTTGTGGTCTTTTTCAAAAATCCTACAACCGTTCAAATCTCATGCTACTCTATTTTTGTTTACATTTTGCGAAGGAGGAAGTTGTGCTGAGTGTTTTCTTCAGAGGTTTTTGTGTCGTTTCCTTCTGTGGTTGTTGGTGCAGCACCACCACAGGCGAGGAGGTAAGCAGGTTTTTTCAAAAGGTTTGGCTCGTTTGACCAGAATGCATTGTGGAAGCGAACCGCACCTGCTGAAAATGTTGCAAAGGTTTCAGTTTTGGTCCCCCAATAGAACCGAGTCTACAGGACAATCAGGTGTGAAAACACACTCAGTATGATAGTATGATAACACACCCTCAGTATTTTTACCCCAGTAATCTCATACCCCTGTGGAGACATTTAAAAATTTAGGCTGGTATAGCCAAATGGACATTTTTCAAATTCCATAGCCCATATACACTTCTACTTACTTCACTTGGTCTGTGGTGTAAAAAACATTCCTGTGGACTTAGCCTAATCGATAAAGCAACCTCTCCCTGCTATGGGGTGAAGCAAAAATTAATGTTCTCTCCTCTGGCGTAATCCAATTACTTCTACTAATATCCATACAGTAGAGGAGATGAACAAATCCAGCCTCATATAAGCAGAGGGTGGAAAAGTGAGGAAAACACATAAATGCTGAGAAATGGCCGCCAGATTTTCAGTGGTAGTTTTATCCTCTCCATTTTCTCACAGTGTTCTTACTTAAAGACACGCTGCAGGTCTAACACAAAATACACATGATTAGCGAGGAGGTAACTAACAAACATGAGCTGGGTAAACACTGGCCAGGGTACAACGGAGAGGCCAAGCCTAGACGAGATGAAGAGTTTTAAAACTGAGCAAAAACCAACCTGGGGATAATTGCTCAGGCTGATAGAATTTCTTCTGCACAAAACGAAGTATGGCTGTAATGAGATACAAAGGTTTTCTACCACAAGGGGATTCTTCATTCAAGGATGTCAGACTCCTTTGTGCCAAGCAATAGGCCTGAGCTTAATAGATGTCTCAATTTCCATCACATACAGTAACAACCGATGCCTGGAGAAGACAGTGGGAGGTGGGGGCAGGAGCCGTTCCAAAAGGCTCCGAGGCGCCGGGATGAATTTCTTTTGAGCTGCGAAGCAACGTGGGACTTGAAATGAATCAAACAGATATGCACCTTTTGTGTTTTCTGACCTATTGATGGAGATATCAGTTTCATTACACTCAATTAGCATTTCTCATTCCCGGTGAAAAGTGGCGGAATCAAAACGGGGGACACAAAGAAGCCGGTAAATGCGAAGGGATGGAAAAGAAGTTTGCACTTTGAGAGAGGAGCGTAGGCTGATGCCAACCCAGAGTCGGCGCTGCCACGGCAGGACCCGCCGAGGCCAGAAGCACTTAATAAATATAACCGTTTGCAAAACATAACAAGGCTTTAATGTACTGAATTATTTGCAAGGAGGATGCAAAGTAAAATTGAAGTAAGTGGCTGGAGCAGCCAGATTGTTATTAATATTGAAGCATGAGGTAGGTTTTAAAGGAAAGACACAAAGGCAGTTCATCTGAAATGAAGAACATTGAGGATGCCACTTTACAGAGGCCCATTACCATTTTGTGGAGCTTACTTTAACTGAGTGAGCCAAATGCTTAGAGGCGGAACCGCCACTTGTGTTTATTTTATGGATGCTTTAAAAAAAAAAAGAAAAAAAAAGAAAAGAATAGAGGACTCTGTTCCAACAGGCAGCCTTTTTCCCCTCTCAACACGTGCACAAAGCACACACACAGCGAAACGTGACAACATGAAGTCACCCGGCAATCGAGAATGATGTCACTCTGATACTATTGACCCTAGTAATCAAGACAGTCTTTCATCAAACGTCTGTCTCGAAAAACCACACTCTCACTTGGAGGAGGGGGAAAAAAATAGAACCGTGGACTGCTTCAAATACAGCATCACAGTTCGACTGCCGAACTGAATCCGTCCGCTACATCCGGGCTCTGCTTAATTGCTTACTTGCACTGTAATTGGGTATATAATCAAACGATAAACTGAACATGGCACAGCGCCTTCATAACTTCAGAATACCCTTTTATCCAATGCCTTTGGGCAGTGATTAACATAGATGAGAAAGCTCCGCCAAGGGCCGTTGCCGCTGCTCTCTTTGTTGAAGTTATTTAGCGTACTGATTTGTGTTAGTCTGTTCGCTTTTTCGAAGAGACACCTGAGGAATGCCAGGGAGAGGTCGCGATCTCAAATTAGCACCGATATAACGGTGCGAACTGTGAGACAGTCCGAATAAATGTAAAGACTCGAAGAGCTTCCAGATGTTCTAGCGTTCGGATAAGGCTTATGACTAAATGCTGATATTTGTTTAACTTTGAAAAGGTTTTAGGTGGGATTAACACGTTTTGTATCTGACAGAGAAAGTCTCTCTGAATTTAGATCCATTTACCAAACAGCTTTGTTTTTCAATTTAAATGTAAAACCACCATCTTTTACTAAGAATCTAATTTAGTTATACTTAAATAAAGTGGATATATATAGTGTTTATATAGTCGGGGTGTTAACAGAGTTCATCAAAATGTGATTTAAAGGAACATGACAGATTTCAGTCAATATAAATAGTCAGACATCCGATAAACAAACGAGGCAAAAACTGTATTTCACAGAAAAAGCACTGTACAGTATGATGGGATTACACCCGGATATAATCAACTAACTCTTTAATAAATAGCTGGAACATTAAACCAGCAGTTTTATTTCGTAACTTTCAGAGTTGTTTGGAATAATCCAAAGGTAAAAAATAATTACAGGAAAAATTAGATCATGTTCAGAGCATCAAAAAGGCTTTTTAAGGTACTATTTATGTATTTATAATATAAGACTATAAAGACAGGACGGTTCATGGACAGTCCAGTAACAACAATGCAAAACGAAGTCTCTGCAATGTCGGGTTCAACTCTCATCTACTGGCATATATCCACATTCCACTACTGTTTTAGGAGCAGTAATAATTTGCAAGCAGTCGGAATTCTTTCTGGAAAAACTAAGGATACCATAAAGATGGTCAAAAGCAGTCCAGGCTCTGTGAAAGAAACTGAGAAAAGCTCTCTAGTTTAACCAGAATAGTGGAATCCAAAGCAGATGCCAACTTGTGGGTTGTTATCCAGTCGCGGTATTCTCTCGGCGGTCACAAATAACTTGCATGTTCTCTTTTCAACCAACTACTTAAAAACTTGCCAGATTAAAGATTCAGAAGTGGTAGAGACTTCTTCAGAGAAAAAGTACTTCCACTTCTTTACTTAGAAATGAGTCACAAGAAAATGTTTTTAGAGTAAGATTTTTATTTTTTTTACTGTATGCTGATAGGTGACAGTACTATTCAGCTTCTTAACAACAGATGGCCTCTTTGTTTTGCTTTTTTGTTGTCACACATTGAGCATGCCCAAACATATCACAAGATAAACAAATGCAATGCCATCCAAGTGACCGGCAACAATATATCAGCCTCGTTTCTGCAATCAGTCGACTTCAGTTTTTGTCCAAACACACGCATGTTCATGTGAACCACAAATTGGCACCGTTTGGAAATTAAGAGACTTTGCATCTCTGTTTAATTCCTCTTCACCCCTTCTCACAATTTTCCTTTTAACTTTGCCTCTTTGCAGAAGGGGAGCTCATTTCAATCTCAAAGCTCACATCTGTGGAAGCAATGCAGGCTCTAAATGAGTGGATTTAATCCTGCGCAACAGGGCTGGAGCACAGGAAGTATTCAAACGAGAAGCTGGGAGAGAAGTAGTGAGTGGAAAAAATAAGAAGGAGACAAAAAAAAAGGAGCAGAAAGGCAACAAGAAAAAGAGAAATGATTTTGTAACCTCCGCTCATATCTTTCCGTCTGAGGCAGAATCGGTGTTAGCTCATCCAAGAGCGAGGAAGGCAGGAAGAAAAAAAAAAAAAAAGGGGGGGGAAGGAAGGGGACAGAGGAGCAGCTTAACAGACAGGAGTTAGACATGTTTATTCATGCAGTGAAGCAGCTGAACTATATTGGAGAGGGCTTCAAAGCAGAGGATGGCTTCACGTCCTGCATGGCCTTCTCCTCTGGCTAGGCTTTCTGCATTTGGCCTTTGAGTGAGGGCCTGATCAATCCCCCAGCAGGCTGCCGGGCACCGGACCCCCCGTTACCATGAGGCTGCTCTTTGAACAGATCCTGCCAGGGGTCATTCTCCCTGCGCTTCATCATCTTAAAGGTCAGACACAACAAATGGCTTGGAAGACAGTTGTGTCCCAGCCTATAAGCGCAAAACTAGCCACGATGAGGGCCCACGACCGGGGCCGAACGGAACAGAGCGCGGACGGCGTTTCGCTTTCGTCCTAATAATGCGGGTATTTTAATACGTTTCAGGTGGGAAACATCAGAGCTGTATAAAAGAGCTCGTGCTAACGCACAGCTTTCTAGAAATGATGTCTTCAGACTCATTTACCTTTAATAGTACCAGTGGGAGTCTTTCAGAAACAGCAGAGGAGGGAAATTTTGAACCAAGACTCAAGTCCTTTAATAATGTGTCCTCTCGGCTGCACAGCTGCTTCAGCGCATATTTAAATATTTATGACGCAGAATAAAAAAATTTTGACACTGGAATGTGTTTTTTCATCGCTGCTTGAAGCCAAACATGACATATTGTGTAAATTATATAAATATATATGATTTTTCTATGTCCTGTCACCCAGAACTGCGCTGTCTGTTTATTTATCGCAATGGAAATAAAGTCTAAAGTCAAATCGGGAGACGCATTGTGAAAACAAAACAAATAAGCTCCGTCTTAAATTTGCATTTAGTATCTACCGACTACATTTAAGAAGGCATGTGCGACAGACACGAAATAACACACAAGTAGTGAATACATATCATGTTGCATATCAAGTAAAACATGTTTAAAAAAAGAACCCCAAGGTTGCAGGGAAAGAGGCAGAATCATCTCCTCTTTATAAGGCAAGCAGCTGCACCTTTTCTCGAAAAGCTGCTTGCTTTAAATGATACCTTTTCAATTTGATGACATGATTGTGCACACCTGATCTCTGCTTTGAGTGGCAGAGATCAGGTGTGCGCTGAACAATTTAAATACTTAAGTTATGAAGTTGTTCTCCTGAGGAGCAAAATGCACCAAATGGGCAATGAGTGCGGTTAAGAAAATCTACGAGGTAATTTATTCATGTGACAGTCGCTGATAAATCACATCATAATATCAATTTGGGAGCATTCTCATAAGTAAAGATATTATTCACTTCCAGACACTTCATTTCAATATTGCAGTTTATTTCTCTTTAGGTAGGGACAATCTGTTCTTCACAATGCCCTGATGTGAGAGTTATTAAAACAAATGTGAAGCCTGTGCTTTTTCTATGCTGTTTACTCAGAGTCTCCGAGTCTGTGCAGGCATCCTGCAGTTCTAAGCTTGTTTTAGTGTAATCATTGGGTCTTTATTTGAATATTGGTGATATAATAAATAAAATCAAAGATCAGGTAGAGGTGGGGCACTGTCTGGGTTCAAATGAATGACTGAAGCAACAGATAGATCTTCAAGAAGCATCTTTTCATGAAACGCTTGGTCCGAGAAATGGATGCCTCAACCACACCGTTTGTAAACTCACACACAAAACTCTTCTCAAAGTTTAATTTCTCAAGTTTAATTATATTTATTATTCCAGCCAGGCTATCGGTCTCAGAGATGGACACCTCTGAGGATATAAAAATAATATTAATTTGAGGAGGTACGAAAAAGATAAAATGGTAAAATACTAAAGGTAAAGGGAAAAACCATGAAAACTCAAATTAATCAGTTCCTGTTTAATTAGTCTTCTGGTTAATTTGACCCTTTGCCAATTCACACTCCCTTTTTCTAATCACAATCTGCCATTTCTTCCCAACATGGGGCCACCTTTTTACCTAGCCGTTGCATAAAAATTAATTTCTCTCGGTAGCTAATTATTTTTGATGAAAAGATCATTTTAAAAAAAGTGCCAAAACCTCAAATATTCTGTTATTCTTTGTGCATTTCTTTCCAAAGACCTTGCACTACACTACTTCTTGTGATCGTGGTTCTAATCTCCAACTGGGCCTTGTTAGTTTCAAATTAAAATGCAATTTAAATTCAAAATTGCTCTATTAATCCCAAAGAAAGATACTGATGCCTAATCAAACCAAAGACATCGTGAGCTTGATGGTACATAGATTTAATAATAATATAACACCAGATTTCCTTACAGTAAACGAAGAGTGAATGATGATACAGTTTGTTGGTCAACAAAGCAGGTATTGACACATAAGTGGTATGAAAAAAGTTTGGTATAAAGCGACAGACAGTAGTTTCTCTTTAAAAAAGAAGTTATCTAAATTCTGTAGTTATGCGGGATGCCTGCTGCATATTGATGCATGGCCTATTTTATAGATTCAATTCATTTTATGAATATAGAGATTTGTACAACTTTGATTGGTAACAGGAACATCAAAGAGTCTCCTAGTTTCCGGTTGATAACTGTGAAAACAAGATATATATATATTCCCCCCCCCCATTTCTTTTTTTAATTACTTTTTTGGTTATTTGCTAAGTAATCTGACAGTTTTACAAAGAATAATAAAAGGAGGAGAAAAAAAATAGAAAGACCTTATAAGGGCTTTCTATAGGAAAACATTTGATCAGTTAATTAACTGATCAAATGTTTTCATATTCGTATTCATAGCAGTTCATTTTTCACTTCTCTCATTCAACTATTAGGGTTTACAGCATCTTTTTTGAAAAAATAAATAAATAAAAAGCTTTTTGAATTCCTCTTTCAGTGTTGCCAGAGTTCAATCATTTCATCAGTGATCTGTGATATGTTGGGTGGATGCCTTTTTTGAAGTAATAACAAAACAGAAGGGGAAACGCTGATGAAAAGATTGCCAGGGCATTGTCATAAAGGAACTCCATCTGACATAATAAAAAGAAACAGTCTGAATACTTCAAAATACCACAAAATCCCCCTGTTTTAACCGCTGCCAAGGATGAAAATCTGCTGGCAGCAAACTGCGTGAGCTTTGATAAGTTTGGCCATCTATATGAGATGTGTGGTGATTATCTGGATAGAGTTCTCTGTCATTCTGGCTGCCCCAGTGAACCTGCCATGCCAGAATATTCGCCTCAGGCTTCATGGTCTGAAATGGCCCCGGAAACCGATTTTTTCCGACCGCCGCTACACAGCTGTGACATCAGACAAGTTTGAAAACACTGAAACTAAATTATTTAAGAGATCCTCGCAAAGAGCCCGGCTTTCACATTTCCAAGAACGATGGAAGCAACAACAATTACTGCGGGGGAACGGCGGCGGCGTGTGTTTGTTTTTCTAAGTGTCCGTGGGAGCGTTTGCCTGTGAAATGGGCATAGATGCGAGCGAACGAGACATCTCAAGATATGTAATATGACATAATGTCTCCCCTGCTCGAACCCCCAGCTGCTTGCCCACATGCCACAGATCCTGCACCATGTCTAAACAGATGCTCTATCAATAATGCTTGCTCTAGTGCCACACGCCTCCCTGGTGGCCAAATGCGGAGAAGAGCAGAGTGGATGAGAGAGAGGGAACGAGTGAATGAGTCAGATTTTTTGGAGGGAGAACAGGAGGGAAGGAGAACGGGCAAGAGCCCAGAAGCTAGACTGATTACTGGGAGATGGATTCACCACGCCAGAAGAAGCCAAACGACGAGTGAACCTACGGATGGAGTGTTCGACTTTGCCCATCTGCTCCACAGAAGAACAAGAGAAAGAGATTCCTTTCATTTTGCAGGCGCATATTGAAGCTATTTACTACCATGAAGAGTCATTTTTGAGCAGGCTTGTTTCCCATTATCAAACAAATATTACTCGTCTAATTTGTTGCTTTAAATTTTATGAACTTCCAAGATAATTATGTGTTTGCTTGTCTGGGGAACAGGGCCAAATCTGACAAGCGGTGTAGGTAAGTAACGCTTTTGGCGTCCACTCTGAACAGAGGGTGCAGCTTTGTGCTGCTAAGCAGATCTCACTCAAACATTCCCAGTATTTTGTCCCAATCATCTCACAAAAATTAGCTTAGTATTTTTCAGTATTTTGTTTTTGCTTGTTTTCAGACAACATCCAAACCAAAACACGCACAATACATGTCACACTCTAAAACGTGCACTGACACGTTTAATGTCTACAACGGTGGAAAGTGTAAACACTCTTAAATTAGGGGATTTAAATGGGCAAGGTCAAACGGTTTCACAGTGTTTATCTCATGAGACAAAAATATTTAAAATATTGTCCGAAAATCCGTATCATTAACAGTTAGTATAAACTGGTGAACTTTACAACCTTCCTCTGGCTTTGGAGGGTTTTCGATTCTGTTTCAGAGTGTAACTTCAATAAAATAATGAAACATTACAACTTTAGACAGGATTTTAATGTCCTTCTTCCTTCTCCTCTCCTGCTGTACCATAAAAGCAAAGAAACACAAAAGTCTGCCTTGGCACATTGTAGATACATTTTGTTACAGCAACATGTTCTCATGAAATTACTTTAATGAAGTGTAATAGATGTGACAGAATTATATATATATATATATATATATATATATATATATATATATATATATATATATATATATATATAATATATATATTTATTTTTTCATTTTATTGCTGAAAATCAACGCTTTTCCTGTTTGCGACTGGAGTCCCTCTTTGTTTCACACGCTGGCTTTCACCTTAAACCCAACAGGTTGTTGCTAGGTAACCACTGAGTGAGTGAGTGAGTTGAAGCCAACCACCACCTTCACCTGGTCGTGAGAGGTTGTGCGCCTAAAGCTTTCCGCTGACTAGATCCCCCAGAATTATCCGCGATTCTGGATCAGAGTTCAGTGAAATTACTCAAGATTCTATCAGACGCATCATCTACTGATACTGATCACATGTCTATCGCAATATATATTGTTATTGATTTATTGTCCAGCCGTACTAGGAGTACAGCATTGTTTTACATACAACTGCAGAAACACGCAGAAGAAAAAGCCAGGGTAGCCTTCTGTCTTTATGTCAAACTCATAGGCGTTACAGCAGATTTTTTGCTTTTACTGATGTATAAAATCAGTTGAATTCTGCTTTCCTGTAGCATCTTAGGAGACCTTCAATGGGACAGTTCGCTGTCAAAGCAAATTTCTTTGTGCCGTTTCTAGGCTCTCTGCATACCCTATTTTATTGAAAATAAGCCTAAAACGCTGATTTAAGCCAAAAAAATAGACTAATTAGTCCCACACTTGCTAAAATAAGATGCATAATCTTGTCACCTTCATGTTTACCAGCTGGCACTGGGCCTTTTGCATCTGATTGCACATAACCAGCCGTGCATTTATTTATTTATTATTTATTTATTTTTTAAACCCAACTCAACCTTCCTCCGTCTCTGCTCGCCATAATTCAGGTGTTGCTGTGCAGACTACAGACACAGACTTTTGTGATGATGTCGCAGGAATGCTTCCCCTTGTTATGGCACCTCCTCGCATTCCCTGTTTGTGCATCAACATTACACACTGGAACTATGCACTTACCGCTCCTGTGTCAGCTAAACCTTCCTGCGGGTCTATTGTAGTCACGAGAGGAAGGGTTCTGCTTTGCTTTTTTCCGCCGAGCAGTTTTATCTGAAAGTTATCTTGGTCCTCCAGATGTTGTCTTGACTTGCACAGCTCCCCTTAGCTGCCAGTTCTTAATGATATTTCAGACACTTCAATTTGCAAGCTGGAAGCACTTTGATAACTCTTTATAGCCTTCCATTGCTTTGTGGGCATCAATCAGCTTTATTTTCAGCTTCTAAGTCATTTCCTTGAGGAGCCTGTGGTTGTTGAGTGTACCACGAGCCTTGAATAGTCATGAATTTATCAGGTTCTGGAGGTGTCATCAGCTGGCACTTCCCTAATGACGTACCCTGACCTGCCAAGTCAAATTGTGTCAAATCCAGTCAAAGATTTGATTTTGGCTCAGAGATTTAGAAAGTATAGAACTACTCTGAATCTTTACACGTTTTAGCTTTTAGGATTAAAGGCTCCTTTAGAAAAACAACTAAATAATTAAATTTGAGGATATCAATACGTTTTTCTGTGCAGTATGAATTTAATTTAAAAAAAAAAAGGAATATGCTGCTTGTCTGGCTGTTGAAAAGTTAAAACTTCATGTCGTGCTTCAGAGTCTTGTGCAGCTGTTCCTTTTCCTTTGAGGAAGAAAAAAAATAGAGCTTTCATGTTGCGTTTGAAGATGTTAAGTTGCTTTTTATTCCGGGGGAAGAAAGGGGTCACCGCTGCAATGAAGGACCGCAATCAAGTTTTCATCAATAAGCCTTTTAATTTCCCTCTTGCCAAGGGAATTTATGTTCATTAAATAAAGCTACATCGATGGCAAAGCAAGAGAGAAAAGAAATCTACTATCAAACGTGATTATAAGCAGAGGAGTATCAACATTTTGGATGAATAGTGAGAATAAACAATTCTTTCTCTCTTTATATTCCCTTTAAAGGCGTTTAGGGTCTAAGATTGCAAATTAAATCTGCGGGCATGAAAAATTGCTGCATTATTTTTGAACAAATTTTAACACAGCCATCAGACTCCAATTTGTGTGCATGCCTTTACGCGCAAGCACCACACCATTCCCAGTTTGGATGTACATATTAGTTGTGCATGAGCAACAAAAACACATCAATGCTCCTTCTGCACCACCCCTGTTGTCATCATCCATCATAATCTAGCCATGCCTTCCACTAGCTGTCAAAACCGCTCTGGACAATTCACTTAGACTGTGTCAGCTGAACTGTAATATTTTACCAGTGACTATAATGAGGACTGGCCTGCAGACTCGTGGAAACAAACACATGGCTCCCTGCTCACACCTTGGTTGTGGTATCCATGACTTTGCCACAGTCATTCCAATTTACCCTGTTGCTGGAGGCTATACTACCATGCTAGTGTGGTCAGCCTTCGCCAGCTGGGAACCCAACCTATCGGCAATTGCAATATACCCCACTGTCTGAGCTCCGCCATTATCTCTGTTGTTGATGCTCGCTTTCCTGAGAAAGAAATAGTTGATTTATAATTCCATATCTGAAAAAGGTTTCAAAAAAGGTTTGAGTTTCAAAGGCACAATGATTAAAAAAAAGGATGCCAAATCTTTTCCTCACAATATATTTATATTTTTTTGTCTTTTTAGAAATATATGCTTTTGTAAAAAATAGTTGTTAAGGTGTGGGAATTAATAGTAACACCAATAATTCTTATTAAGATAACACAGTTTTGTAGCTGGAGTTGAAACTCTGTGTGTCTGTAAAGCAGCGACCTGCAGGCTAGCTACCAAAGCAGATAGCCAATAAGCTAAAGTCAGCATGTCTGAGGCCAGTACCATTTAGTATTATAATCAAATGCCACATTTACTTAAATCTACTATTAAGTGTATTCTGTTTTTATACTATATAATATTTAAGTCTTTGTATAAATACCAAAATAAGAATAAATTTATACTATAGAAAAAGTTACAGCTGTGCTGATCATTTTACCGACAAATGCTAACGTAAACAACCTGGTATTTACAGCATGTTCCTAAAATGGTGCATGTTCTGTGTTATGACTACAAATCTAACATGAATAGGGTGAGAATGATTATTGTCCTTCGCTTTTTCTTATACCAGAACAGAATGAAGAAACTGTATATAAATTTACTCAGTAACATAGCCGTTAGTAAGCCATTTACATCTCTTATGGGAGAAACTGGACTTGACGCCGGAATCGGAGTCGTGGTACAATCATGTTTATTCACACTGTTCTCTAATGTTACGACAAAAACCCGGAAGCAAAACATTTCGACCAATTTCCAAAAAAAGGAAACAAGTAAACAAGTCGACGTAAAAATGTTGTATTTCTGTTGATTCACATTTTCTCTGTCATGAAGAACGATCAGCTAAAAATAAGAACAATACAGATGCACGTAGTTGTATTGAATTTTTAAAGGCAAAATATCCCTCATAAGATCTGGTAACTATGAAGCAAAGAGCAGCAGTCTGTGTTCGGGTTTCACAGCGTCTCTTCACATGACCATCCACATAGGAGAAAAATCTAACGTCAGCACTGCAACGATGATCAGAGCGTCGAGTGCACTCCAAATTTAGGGGCAGCTAATTAAACTCAATGTGGCGGCCAACTTGACCGTCTGTTCATTGAGTAGAAGAGATAAGTTGCAAAGAGCTGACAAGGACGTGAATGTCAGCGAGAGAGAGAGAGGATCGTTCTTTCCCGCCTAATGTAATCATGTGTAATTTAAATCTAAAAAAAATATATATATATAAATATTAATCTAGAAGGAAATTGCAGCGGCATAGCCTTCAGTGCCCCCCCAGTTAGAATGGAATGGAATGGAATTGAAATAGCTATTTAAAAACTGAATACCGACAATTTACTGTGTATTAAGTGCACATCTGTGCTGTGTCTACTTTTGCAAACAAATTCCTCCATAACTGTGCACATATGCCGGAGTGAAAGTCTGTGTTTGTCAGCAAGTCTGTGCTGTGTGTCCTCAGTAAGTGCCACATCAACAATATTAACTTGGAGGACAAAGGAGGGCAGAGAAACACAGCGAGCCGTGCGTCAACATGGCAACAGAAAATAAATGGAGTAGCGACACACACTATTTTAATTATCCTCTTGTCTAACCTGTCCTCCAATTACAAATAGGGATGTATGATAATCCGTCTATTGATGCATGAAAGGCAGGACAATAACAGATGAACAAAGAGACTCAAACTGGGGTTAAGTTAACTAAAAAAGAAGTTAATGTTCCCATTTAGATTCTAAACACCAGCATTCCTTAGTAGTTGAGTACACATTTACGACATAATAGTTAGAGACAGTGTTTATTGCATCAGGGGCTTCTGGATAAAACACATGATTACATTTATGATAGTGCATTTAAACGATAAAGACACTGCAGTGTGTGCTGAATTCCACTGAGAGATAGGCATAATGAGTATGCACTGCCTAATTTATGCCGGCTAATTTGTCTACATTCAGTAAATCTTTTTAAGATTGATTTTCTCAGTCGATGCAGACTCGACTCCACATTAAGTAAACAGCTGCGAGAGAGCTTGATTTTGGATTTTTTATTTTTTTTCTCCCCCTTCCCTCCTACATTTTGCTTGTTCAAATTCAATGTTCTTTTTCGTGTAGCTGGTTATGAAAGTAAGTCCTCTTCAGCAAAGACTTAACAGGCTTTGCTGCAGACACCTGCCATTTGTCTTCCCGTTGCTCATGAGAATGCTGCTTTAACCAGAGCGCCACATAATTTTGCGCTTTATTAGATGTGGCACAGTGAAATATATCCACATGAAACGGAGCAATGCTAAATCTGCCACACAGTAAAATTAAGAGAGCGTGGTGGGCAGGCGGAAAGTGGATGGTTAATTTAGAGATTTTGGTCATAGGTTGCTGTAGAGACATGGGGGAAAAACAGTGTCAATTAAGTCATAGGGAAAATCAAAATAAGAACAGGCAATTATTCAGGCAGTAACTTCAAGTAGCCTGCATGACTGTGACTCTGTCATATATCATCGTGTAGGAGTCTGAACCACTCATCCTCACAACATCGGTTTATTTTATCAGGAACTGTGTAAATTTGTTTAAACACAGATTTCTGCATGTTCCGCCACAACTTTTCACTCTTTTCACATATTCCCACTTTTCACATATCCCCCCCCCCCCTCACTTTCAATCACTATGCTGTAGATTTTCTGCTGTTTGGATTCACTGGCAGCAATATGCAGCACATCTCTGCTAATTTCCTTCTATAATTCCATGGAAACAGAAAAGGTGTGCTCACTGGCTTGGCTGCTTGGGAACTTTCCCCTTTACCTGTAAGCGTGTTCATTCTGACGCCCAGACACATTTAATGTGTTTGTACCATGTTGTCTGTGTGTCTGTCGCCTTCTTTTTTACCTTCAGCCAGGTGACAACAGCTTACAGGAAGCAAAAGTGCAGCCTGAAAGCATCCTCTTACCGCAAAACGTGAGTGATTGAGAGCAAGAGTAATATCAGATAAACTCCATGAGCGCTATGTTTGACTGTGGGCTGACTGCAGAAATGGATAGATCTAACCGCCTTCGGTGCTGAATCAAAACAGGCTTGGAGCAAAAAGTGCTTTTACTGAGTTATGTGGGCAGATTTTAGGTGATTACAAACTCTGTTTCAGTACACAGAAGCAACAATCAGATTTTAAATGCCGCAACAGACAAAAAAAAGTACTCGGTTCCCTTAAACTCTGTCATATTTAGTCCCTTTACGACTATTAACTTTTATTTTTGTTGACTGGAATTACATGTGACAGATCAACACAGAGTAGTGCGATCTTTTGAAATTACACATTAAGTTTTTTTTAACAAATGAACATGAAAAAGTGTGAGATGGATATGTATTCAGCTTCATTTCTTTCGATAAACCTAAATAAAATCCATTGCATGTGTTTGCCTCTCAAAGTCACTTAACATGTAAATTGAGCCGCCTGTGTGTAACAAACAGAACAATAAAGACTAAAGAAGGTCATAAAACAATAGTCCAAGCTTTAAACATCTCATAAAGCATATCCATCATGTGAAAATGGAAATACGTATGGCACAACTGCAGAACTACAAAAACATGACCGTCCGAAAGGACATTAATATTAATCACAGACGTGGCCAGGAGGCTCATGGGAACTCGGAAGGAGCTGCGGAGATCCACAGTTTAGGTGGGATCTATGCCCAAATCCGGTCTGTGTCAAAAAGGAAGCTACTGTTGACAAAGCCATAAGAAGTTGAATTTGTAGTTTACCATGAGGGGAAAAAGGTAGTATACATGCAAAACGCTATGTGTGACAAGAACAGACACTTCACATCACCCTGAACACACCATTCTTGGCAGCATCATCTGACGTGGGTGCTTTTCTTCAGCAGGGACACAGAAGGTGGTGAGAGTTGATGGGAACAAATACTCAGCTAAGTAGGGGGTAAAACTGGAGGAAAATGGAGGTGACAAAAACTAAATGCTCATCTTTTAGCTGGACAATGACTCCAAACATTACGCCAGAGCTGCAATGAGATACTTTAGATCAACGGATATGGCTATGTTCAAATAGTCAAGTTAATATATATATATTATATATATATATATATATATATATATATTTAAGTTTCTGGTTGTAATGTGACAATACTGATGAAAAGTTGAAGGGTTGCCAACACCTTTATAGGCATTTCTTACAATCCACCACACAGCAATTAGATTTTTTTAAAACGTCTCTAATCTGTTAAAATATTCCTCTCGTTTTGTGTGGTTGATATGCGAGTTCACACGATCAAAAGGATGAAGTGAGCAGCGAGTGTTTAGGGCAGCAGAAGACTGCGTGGGAGTTAGAGGTCTTTCTCCAGGCTGCACGGCAGCCCCTTCTCTCAAGACAAGTTAATAAGATGGAGCAGTCCCTGCGGGCAAAAGCCGGCAAGCATTATCACGGTGAAGGAAACTAGACAAACTGACACATACAAGGAAAAAACTCCCCAAAAGCTTTTAATTACCCTCTCGCTCTGGCTACTCCTGCAAAAAAAAAAAAAAAAAAAAAAAAAATGTTACTTTGACAACTCGGAAGGCAGGCACCACTTTCAAATAGCCCCGATTTCTCTTCTACTTAGCTTTACAAATCTTCTTCAACAGTTAGGTCTTCTGTTTTATTTAAACTTCTCAATTTGCATTTTCTCTTTTTTTGGGGGGGGTGGAGGGGGTGTAATTTATCGCCCTCTTTTCTTTTCACGCTATGAAACGGCCCACTCCTCCAGCTCGGTGTGCATACCAGCACATGTGAACTGCCCAAAGACTACTTCGAAAGACATGTGGTGTGATGAATAAATCATGGCGCATAAAACCAAAGGAAAAGAAGACTCTCTCCTGAGAGCCCACATTCACTTAGCGCCGCCAGACTCAAACAAGTATCTCCCTGCCATCTAAATGAGCCACACATGGCTGTGCTGGAGCCAATAAGAGCAAAACTGTCACCTCACTGACGAAACATTGATCATTACACAATTTGTTCCCTTTTATTACAGCCATTGTAATTAAAAATAATTGAGTAGTGGAGTGGGCAGGTGTACCCATCAACATCCCCCCCCACCCACCAATTAGCACTACAATAATATTGCTCTGGATATTGCAGATGATATTATTAGGATTTTGATGGAACACAAGTGCCTGCACGTCTGGACGCCAGAGAAGTGTTCTCAAGTGGGATCTCCACGCTGAGATCCACCAGGAACGGGTCACTTCTGTTTGGACGAAAATGAGCTCAAAGAAACAAAGAGATGAGTCATGGCATGGAGTTGCATAGAAGTTTTGTTTTGTTTTTTCTTTTCAAAGCAAGTGCACAGTCTACGAAATGGCGAAACCCTAAGAAAAAAAAAAAAAAGAAAGAAAATAAAAACACTGGCAGTGCATGCAAGTGATGAAAGGCATGAAATACTCAAAATACAGCATGTAAAATTGATGCTCTGAATCTGGGATCAACAGTTCAGAACAGAAGAAGAAGATAAGGCTCACCTGAGCATAAATAACTTTGGTCTCGAACACAAACCTGACAAATGTGTTTTAGCATCTAAGATAAGGCCTGTGTGTTCTCATATAGCCAGTTCGTCTGTTGTCAGTGGCCTAACAAATTGGTTCTCTGACCACTTGGGAGCTTGTGTGAGATGGTTTATGCTGCACAGAAGAACCAGAATCACATTTGATGCATTGAATTTCTGTGATACATCTCACCAATTTGATCTGAACCACCCAACCTGGAGCTCGGTGTCGGCCTGCTTCATGGATTACCTCATAAATAATAGAGGGGGAAGATAACTGACAGCTGCTGTGGGTTAAAATTACTTTTCTGCTTTCTGCTTGCTAGTTACCCAAAGTGGACCAAGATGCTGACAAACAAAACTCCAGAGGAAAAAAAAATACCTTTTTTTCTTGCTCTTTTTCTTTCCAAAAAACAAAAGTTGCAGCTCTTGTAGCAGTTGCAACAATAGTCCCACTGTGCTATGTGCCTCACTGTTACATTTTTCCATTGTAATACACTTCCGAGCAGTATCTCCAGCAACATTTTTAGTCTCCATGTTTGAACTAATCCAAACTCTGGCAGTCCTGGCTTTTATCAGCATTTCAGAATGGTCCATCTTTGACTAACTACTGGAAATGGGTGTTACTTAAATCTATGCATAAGTATTTTAATCCGTGCTTGACCAAAGTGGTCTTAGCTGAATAAAGGTCGTATTAAAATTATATAAATTTAAGAATGAATATATTCTTTTTTTTCAGATTAATTGTTTAATACAAAATATTACATCAATGTATGTTAAATACAAGAAAGTCATCAAGTACAATACTACATATAAATAATGTGAGATGCAAATTGATTCTGACTGAGTGACATCTAGTGGTGAATTATTAAACTGGAACCAACAAAATACACATTGGTCATGATCTGGTGTCTTGTTTAAAGCAGAAGCACTTTTCTGTTGATTCCTGGAGCTGGAGCTGTTTTTAGCAACTTTCCAACGCTGAAGGGAATTTCTCAAGAATAAGTCTATTCCTTCCCTTTCAGAAGCTACAAGCTGTCAGTCAGCTGTGCAACAATGGCACTGTTGTCATGTGAACATCTTTCTTGAGACTAAATATGGATGGGACAAAAAGCTAAAAGTCCAGTATTAATAAAGACAGTGGCATGACAAACCCAGTGTTTAGAAGGCAGCAGTAATGGTTCAGCGCTGACAATTAAGTATTTTTTTTTATTATAGAATTATTAGATTGTGAAATACATTTGAAAAAAGAAAAGCACACAATATATGTATATATCTTTTTTTCTTTTTCAGTTATGGTCCAATTTTCGTTGGACTGTATCCAACACAATGGCACTTTTTCTCCTGAAACAGCACTAAAGCATGCTTTACTCATAATGTACTATTATGACAAGAAATGAACAGATTTGTTCATTATCTGCTCTTGTCAATTTATTTATGTGCTGCAAAACAGATTTCTGTTTTTTTTTTTTATTAAATGTTTCACATTAACAAACCTATTTTTTATATTAGATAAACTGAGTGAATAAAACAAAACAGTTTTCAAGTGAATATGTTATTTATTCATGGAACAAAAGCTATATAAATCAATCTGGCCATATGTGAATATTTTATAAACCTAAAGTTTTTTTTTTTTTGTTTAAGTTTATTAGTAAATTCCAGGATTACCAGCTGAATAAAGAAATCATTAATGAAATTGCCTGACAACTCGAAGTAGGGAAAACTCTTATAAATCAACACATAACTATATTTACGAACATGTGAAAAACAGTCATTGGTATCTACTAGTGTAGAAAGAGTTGCAAAGCAATTTTGATACCAATCATAGTGAGAGCTACTATCTAGAAAGCAAAAAGACCTTGGACAGTAGTGAAACTTTTACCTAGAACAGTTAATCCAAAAGAGCACAGAAGAGTCATCAGGAAGCCAGAACAATATCTAAAGCGCTGCAGGCCTCCTTTGCCTCAAAGCAGGTAAACATACTGCAAGCATGCGGCACACGTAAACAATCTGACTTGTTATCCTTCAGAACGAACATTAAGTAGGAAGGGACAAGTTGACACACAGCAGCATTAGCAGAAAAAGGCAGAGCTGTGCTCATAGCTGCCTGACTAATGGCTATGTTCACAATTAAGTTAGTTTACAAGCACTTTATTCGGTCTTATTAGAACAAAAACAAACACACATAAAAAATAAAAAAAAAACACGAAACAACAGCTTCACAGAAGACTAATCTAAGTCCAGACTTGTAGCTGATTGAGTCGTTTTGGATTCAACTTAAATAGGCTGTTTATGAGGAAAACCTCTCAAAAGTTAAAGAATTAAGACAAATTTGTGAGGAGGAGTAGGCAGCAGAACCAGTTATTAGGTTTAGTGTGCGATGGCTTGGGCAGCATTTTCCCCTTAAAAATAACTAAAATCCTAATTTGAAAGCTTCCTTTTACACTTACTCAGGGTTTTTTTTGTATTATATTACAATTTGTTTTATGATCTTAAACAACTAAAATGAAAAAGAGTAACTCTAAGGGAACAAAATACTTTTTCATAGGTATGCGGTTGTGTATTTATGTTTGATGGAAACGGTGTACTGCTAACAAGCTAACCTGTAATGCATTTCTAACCCCATTCTGGGTCCAAGGGCATTGCAGGTGAACCAATCACACCTAGACATGGAAAACCCAGAGTTAGCTCATTCCCCCTCTGTCGTTCACAAAGTCCTTCCTCCACTCATTTGTCCTAAATATTGCTGTTACTAACACTACATTTTGTGGTTAAAAATAAATCACAGAAGACTTACCACATATCACATTTTAGAACTGGATTGAATTACTTCAATGGGGAGTGAAAAAAAAGACACATTGGAGAAAAAGAGAGCGGTTGCATCCCAGGGACAAAGACAGAGAGACATACGTAGAGAGAGAGACCGAGACAGAGAGATCAGAGAGCTGGGGACAGAAGAACAGCAAACGATAAATGAATTCCCAAGAGAAAAGGAGGGACATGGAGAAATTACAGAACAAAAGGAGAAGACAGAAATGACATTTCTTAAGGGACTGCAGTGTGGCATTTGTAGGAAGAAAAATGAAATGTGAGGACCACAGAGAGATGGAAGGCGGGAGAGGGCATGGGGAGAATGGAATGAGTAAGAGCAAGAAACAAAAGCAAAGTGTGTGAGAGGTAGGACTAATTTATGAGAAATGAAGCAGGAGTCGGTGAGGCTGGCTGCTGCTGCTGCTGTCTGATGGATTGGGTGGTGGCTGGATTCAGATTTGTGCACGTTGGACACAGAACGACCTGTGATATGGATCCTTTGAGGCTACATTTCACAAAAAGTGAACTCTCCAGAAATGGAGGATGAACATAAAATAATATTTGAAAAAAAAAAAAAAAAAAAAAAGAAAGCATTGCTTTCTTTGGTGGAGAATCTCCCTGGCAGGTAAGTAGAGCAGACAAAGGCAAAGGTGAGAAAGAGAAAAGGTGGGAAACAAAGAAAGAGAAGCACAGGGGAATGAGCAAAAAAAAGAAAAAAAAACGTGTGAAGTGACAGAGGCGAGAAAAAGTAACCGAGGAAAAGATGACGGCGATAAAGGGAGATGAGAGACAGCTGCCTTTGAAGCAAGTGCTCCTCAACTGTGACAGTTTGGAAGAAGGGGAGCCGGCGTGGTAGTACGGCTGTGTGTACATAGGTTCAAGCATGCATGTGTGCGACCCTCTGAGTGTTTGTGAGTATCTGTTATATTAAAGCTCACAACAGCGTGAAAGGTGGGATTGATGATAAGGAAACTGCTCATTTGTAGTGCTTACAGAGTTTGTTCCCATATGCTCCAGGTACACAAACTCAGAGAAACACACACACACACACACACACACACACACACACACACACACACACACACACACACACACACACACACACACACACACACACACACACACACACACACACACACACACGCGCATACATGCACACACACAGGCAGCCAGCAAAGCTGCCTCTGGAGGCACAGAAAAACACTCAAGGCCTTCAAAAAAAAAAAAAAAATTCAAGCCTCTCCTCGAGACAGAATCCCTCCCAAAGCGAACTGACACGGGAGCGTGGTGAACTTCCTCTCTCAAACAGAGCACTGTCTTTATTCACCGCAGTCTTACAGCACTCTTGTACTGTATCAAAGCTAGGACATGCGCCGCTGTAAGAAGTGCCATCAACGCTGCGGCGTGAACCTTCTCCTCCTAGCACACATTCTCTTTATGTCTCCCTTTTCTATCTTTCTCCTGCGTGCAACTTTGAGTGAACAGAGTAGGGATGGCAGCGGCGATGAAAGACAGTGATGAAGGTGAGGCGGTGAAACACGGCGGAGACGTCATCTATCTGCTGATAGAGAGAATACATCACACAGATAGACTCTCTTTTAAGTTCGTCCTCTTTCAGTCGAGCCCGGTATAGATCAAGACCAAAGCAAACATCACGAGATTCATACACGGATGAACACAAACACCACTAACCCTTTGAATCCATCTCTGTCCCGTTACATGAAGGGAAACCCAGAGAAGGCGAGTTTTGTTATAATATCCACATGCGTTAAATTGTAACATGAGCTCAAACCAAAGCACAGGAGAATGTCTCTTCTGCAGGAGTTTTTATTTCTAAATTTCCTTTTTGTATTTTGCTACCACAAAGTTGTTGAAGTTGAAAAAAATACATTATGTCACAATCTACTGATGGTGTGGAGAACCCCAAGGCTGAAATGTGGACCCACTTTTTTTTAACGACACATATATATACACTCAGTTGGCTGATGACATCAGTTGCACAATCTCTTCAAAACTTCAGAGATATTCCAACTATAGGAATCAGACAAGTGCCTAAAAGCATAGAGTTAAATATACCCCTCAAACCAAACTTGAGGTGTTGTTTTTGACCAATGAATGTTTCTAGAATGTCAATGAAAACAACTTGTTCTAAACATTTTGTTTTTATAATTTGAGAATCATTTCAAAACTGGTGTCAACTTCAGATGGCTGCTCATGCTTTTATTTTCTCCCCTCTAGATTACTGTGTCCTAATATCTACATGTATCTTGCATGTTAGTTAATCAAAGACCCATGTACTGATGAGTAAAAATGCCAATGGCAAACATCCATCCATCAATCAATCCACTAACACCCTTGTCCCTATGGGGTCAGGAAGGCTGCTGGTGCCTATCTCCAGCGAACGTTTCGGGCGGGGTCACCCTGGACAGGTCGCCAGTCTGTCGCAGGGCAACACAGACACAGACATGACAAACAACCATGCACACACACACACACACACACACACACACACACACACACACACACACACACACACACACACACACACACACACACACTCACAACTAGGGAGAATTTAGAGAATCCAATTAACCTGACAGTCATGTTTTTGGACTGTGGGAGGAAGCCGGAGTACCCGGAGAGAAATGACAAACATTTAGATTTAAAAAGGTATACTTTTAGGCAGCATTACGCAGTTGCAAATTTCATAATTTCCTTAATTTTTTAAGACGGGAAAGAAGCCCTTCCTATATTTCAACTTTGCTCCGGAGAAAAAAAAAAACGGAGAAAATGCTCAAACACTCCAACAAACTGTAGTTTAAGCAAAATATTTAGGAGTTGTGCTCACAAGTATCCACTGATGTACTTTGCTTCTGTGTACACTGAACCCACAAATGACTATCATTGCACACTGACAGGTGATGTAAAAACACTGATTATCTAGTGACAATGGGGAGTGATAACGGGAAGGATAGAGTTTATCAAAACACTCCAAGCACTCAGTTCCCAAAAGTTAATGTGCATAAATGAAACTGGAAGATAGCTGGAATTTAATCATTTTTAAATTAGTAAAATTATTGTAGCTATTAGCCTCCAAGGTCTTGACACAACATTTTTATAAATAGTAAGAGTGAATTATTAACCAATTAGCTATTATCTAAAGGTGATGATTTGCGCCTGGTTTTATTTGGGGGTTTTACAATAAAGATGCATGGAAGAAAATGCATGCAGCTTATTTTGTTTGTTCAAAAAGTGATGCCTATCTCTGTGTCGCCCTTCGATTGACAAGCAATTTCTCTTCTGTGTACTTCGCTTTCACCCAATAATCACCCCCTCATGACCCCGCAAGAAAAAGCAATCTCATCAAGGTGTCTATTAATTTATCCGACAATTACTAGTGATCACGAAACCAAGAAAATTTAACTCCTCCGCAGTGTGGCTCCCGTCCTTGGAGATGGGGTGAGGAGATTCAAGCAATGGAACAGGAACTTAAATTAGAGCAGGTTTGGGCATCTGATCAGAATGCCTTGAATTCATCTGAATTTGGAGGTTTGTTGGGGATGCCACACTGTTTGAACACCGAGAACCCTCTAGAGGGTCTAAAAATGCCGTCCGCCCTGGGAAAACGTTTGGCGTCCTCCAGAATACACATTAAGAGTGTTCTTGAGTGATATGACACCAGCTGAATTTGTAAATGTATTTTACTGTGTGCCTTAACACTCAACAAAAAGATTAAAGAAAAGAGGAATGAAGGTATTGTTTGTCCCTAAATTCTAAAATTCAACATATCCAGGGTGTACTCCACATATTGCCAAATTTCTGCTTGAGATCGGCACCTGCTTACCTGTGACCTGCATGGATAAGAATGGAATAAACAATGGATAGATGGATGCTGTAGGTCTAAATCTAAAAGAGCATCTGTGGGGAAACACGCATTTCTGCAGAATGGTTGTCCAATTGCACAGGGTGCAGGAAATAAAGGTTTGCCATTTCAGAATTTCAACCACCCAAACCAATGTTAGTGTAGTTCCTGCAGGTTTATGAGGGTGTGCCTAATATCAAGAACGTTGTCATGAAGTGACAGATGGTGAACATAAATTTGCCATATTGCAAAGTGAAGTTGGTTGATGGTGGATTTGTTGTAGGCATATAACACACCAAGCCAGGCCACAACGAAGCCACTCATTTTATATACAAATTGTAGCGCACACACTCTGTTGCATAGATTTAAAAGCACTTCACACCTACACGGGGGCACACATTTAAACACACAAAGACAGACTTGGAACCTGTCAAGTGCGAACAAACTGATGACAAGACGGCGACAGATGGATTCACTGAGGAGAGACGAGCTACGCATTCAACTCAATTAGCAGCGTGCTGCTGCATGACGCCGATGGGATATGGAATCTTACCATGACTGGCAACCTGTCAATCGAGCAACAGAGCCGCAAAACAAGCATCATGCAAGACGCAATGAATTAAATTTAATAAACCAATAAATAAATTAATTTAGGAATAAATGGTATAAACCCGTGGAGTGGCAGCTCTGCATCAAAAAACAGGGCATAATGTGACCGGGGAGCCTAAATATCCCCAGGCACGTGCACACAAAGAAAAAGCTGGAAGTGGAGAGAGAAGAAGAGGAGGAGGTGCCTGTGGGCAAGATGGGGAAGACAGGAGAGAGAATAATAATAATAATAAAAAAAAAAAAACAATGGCTGCCTCCTTTTTCCCTCTAGCACATTCTCTATACCTATGTGAACATTCATGAGCGCTGTTCATATATTATCCTGCCATAGTGCCTAATGAGCCAGGCATCTCCACCCTGACACATACGCTTGGCTAGGCAACCCTTATTACAGGGTGAAGGCGTGCTCACACACTCAGTCACTCCCACACACAAACTCTCAGGTCATCGTCGCAGCTGTAAGCGGGCTGCGAAAGAAAAAAAACAACACATTTTTAGCTGCTTGTTATGTATAAGAGAGGGTCGTATTAAAACATTTTTATTGTCTGTCAGATGTAATGGTCAGATAATGGTTTCAGCGCATTAGTACGTCATTTTCAGACATGTCAAATTTCTGCTTCTTACAAATATGTGAAGCAGCATGAAGGCTGCTGGTAAATATGGGGACAGACGCCACGCGCTCCTTCTGAGCTGTTGGTTATTACAGATGCTTCATTGTTCATGACGGCAGACAAAATTGCTCTTTTTGCTGCTTTTTTTTTTTTTTTTTACAAGCAGACACACAAGCAGACAAAATAAAGCACATCAGCAAGTCTATCTTGTCTGGCAAAACACCAGTCAAAGGCAGGATGTACCCCGCAGTCCTATGATTGTCTTGGCTGCTTCTGTATAAAAAGCTCCTTCACTTCAAAAATGACTGCTACAACTGTTTAAGTGATAAACCAGCAGGGCTGTGGGAGGTCAATCAGCAGCAAGTAGGGGCTGGACGGACGGAAGAAGTTGGCCAAATACACACCAAACGTAAGAGACAACAAGAACAGAAGTGAGGCTACCTTACAAAAGTGATTGGCGGGCGCTTGTATTTTTGTTAAACACTTCAAAACGGTATCAACACCCAGTTTGACCCTGAACGCACAAAGAGGAAGAACAAAAAGATCACATGAAAGAAAAACCACAGACCGCTCTTTTTCACTTTAATCTATGATTAGATGCCTGGACTGCAGGTGATGTAATCTAATTCATCTTGCAATCTCTCTGTGAGAGGTGATTGCTGTGGCTCAGTGACTGATTGTGGGGGTTTTTTAGTGCAGGGGCAGGCTTTTTTCCCCGGGGCAATTATTAAAATAATAAGTTTGAAAAAAAAACTTCAGCAGAAAAGCTCTTTTTTGTTAGGTTCCGTGTTTCTGTGTGTTTATTTTTGAGTTTTTCTATGTTCAGCCCTGTTTCCTGTGAGTCTCTGTCCTGTCCTCCCCGCTGATTGCTCCCCAGGTGTGTCTCATTTCCCGATTACCCCGTGTGTATTTAAACCCACCTGTTGTCTGTGTTCTTTGTCGGGTCCTTGTCGTTTGTCTATGTCGTAGTCAGTGTCGTCGTAGTATCACTCGCCAGTAGAACTGTTAAGTCCTGGTTTGTGTATGTTTCGTCTAGTCCGTTTTGTCAGTTGCTACCGGTGCTTAGCTGCGTGCTAGTTGTTCCTGCCGTGCTGCCTGCCTTGGACTGTTTGTGTATCTTCATTAAATATCTTCATCTTCACCATAACCTGGGTCGCAGCGTCTCTCCTCACCACCAACAACCACACCTCACGACAGAAGGACCCGACCAAGAACCGGTGAGGAACGCCAACATCAAACATGGACCCAGCAGACCGTCGTTCCCTCTTGAGGGAGATCAGGAGGTACGACGAGGAAATGGCCAAACCATACTCGCCGTTCAGCCGGCTCAATGCAGCCACGCGTATGGTGATCCAGCTGGACAGGTGGATCCCGCTTCTCCCGCAGCTGGGTTTGGTGGATTTTTTCCAGGAGGTTGAGTGGGAGTTGCAGATTGTGAAGGCGGAGTTGGCGGCAAGATCAAGGCCAGCCCCGCCGGGTCCAGCGTCGGCCTCTCCTCCGCCCGTTCCTGAGCTCCCCGAGCCCGCTGCCGGAGCGCAGCCGCCCGTTCCTGTGCTCCCCGAGTCCGCTGCCGGAGCGCAGCCGCCCGTTCCTGTGCTCCCCGAGCCCGCTGCCGGAGCGCAGCCGCCCGAGCTCCCCGAGCCCGCTGCCGGAGCGCAGCCGCCCGAGCTCCCCGAGCCCGCTGCCGGAGCGCAGCCGCCCGAGCCGCCCGAGTCTGCTGCCGGAGCGCAGCCGCCCGAGTCTGCTGCCGGAGCGCAGCCGCCCGAGTCTGCTGCCGGAGCGCAGCCGCCCGAGTCTGCTGCCGGAGCGCAGCCGCCCGAGTCTGCTGCTGGAGCGCAGCCGCCCGAGTCTGCTCCCCCCGAGTTTCCTGAGTCTGCTCCCCCCAAGTTTCCTGAGTCTGCTCCCCCCGAGTTTCCTGAGTCTGCATGTGCGCAGCCCGCTGCCGGTGCGCAGCACCCTGAGCTTCCCGAGCTCCTCGAGCCAGCTCCGTCCGAGCCTCCTGCCGGCTGGCCCCTCTGCCGGCCTTCTAGGGCCTCCAGCCGGTCCCACGGGCCCGAGGGCCTCCTGCTGCGGTGGCGGGAACGACCGCCGGACCCACCTCCACGTCTCTGCTTCCTGCGCCGGCGGAAGAGACCGCCGGACCCGCCTCCACGTCTCTGCTTCCTGCGCCGGCGGAAGAGACCGCCGGACCCGCCTCCACGTCTCTGGTTGCTGCGCTGGCGACGCCCGCCGGACCCGCCTCCGGGACTCCGCTTCCTGCGCCGGCGACGCCCGCCGGATCCGCCCCTCCGCCCACCTGTTGGGTTGTTTTTCTTTGTTGTTTTCTGGACACTTGCCCTCCGGCCATCGCCCCTCCGCCCACCCAGTTGGGTTGTTTTTTGTTGAACTGTTTTTGTGGGCGTCTGGTATCCGCCCTTGAGGGGGGGTACTGTTAGGTTCCGTGTTTCTGTGTGTTTATTTTTGAGTTTTTCTGTGTTCAGCCCTGTTTCCTGTGAGTCTCTGTCCTGTCCTCCCCGCTGATTGCTCCCCAGGTGTGTCTCATTTCCCGATTACCCCGTGTGTATTTAAACCCACCTGTTGTCTGTGTTCTTTGTCGGGTCCTTGTCGTTTGTCTATGTCGTAGTCAGTGTCGTCGTAGTATCACTCGCCAGTAGAACTGTTAAGTCCTGGTTTGTGTATGTTTCCGGCTCATTCGCCAGTAGAACTGTAAAGTCCTGGTTTGTGTTTGTTTCGTCTAGTCCGTTTTGTCAGTTGCTACCGGTGCTTAGCTGCGTGCTAGTTGTTCCTGCCGTGCTGCCTGCCTTGGACTGTTTGTGTATCTTCATTAAATATCTTCATCTTCACCATAACCTGGGTCGCAGCGTCTCTCCTCACCACCAACAACCACACCTCACGACATTTTTAAGACAACAAAAGATGTAAATAAAATAGAAGGGGAAGTATATAAAATCAGGGTCTTTAGAATTACTCATCTGTGCATTTTCAGAGTATATCTGGTGGGATCCTTTTTACATTTTTTTTTTTGAAACAACCACAAATTTTAATGTATAATTTTTGAGACCAACATAAAGTACTGCATAATTAACAAGAAAATGTTAGATGGCTGTGATTCGAGGCAAACAGGTTGAAACAGGACTAGCATTTTTTAGCTTCATGCAAAGAGCTATGAGTGCTGGAAAACGGTGCATTTGGCCCTGAACACATCCTCTACATTGTGAAACATGGTAGTGGAGGTGTCATGATGTGTGAAAATATGGAGGCTGGAAAAGACCTGGGATCCAGGTTTAGCTTCCAGCAGGACAAACAAGTCCAATGGCTATGAAGACTTTTGCAAGGCATTACTTGAAACTGATAAATTGGAAGGATATAAACTGTTAGCTAGTTACCTCAGGAACAAATTGGCAAAAAAAAAAGAGTAAAAAAAGGATCATCCACTTCATCATCATACATTATCAGTGAAGATGTTGACAAATAAGCTACCATCCCCTTAACAGTGAGGAGTGGCCGTGCTTTTGTGGCTCATTTTTGAGCGTAATAGCTATCATCAAACACACACACACCTGTGTGCATCAGCATGTTTTTTTTTAAACCTTACAAAGACTTGAAAAGACATATTTCACTAACACTGCACACAAGACAGTTAATTCCCTCATGTGCTGCGCTCAGCTGTAAGATGCTTGGCTAGGCACCAATCAAGCTGTAAATACAGGGGGACAACGCAGAGATAGGCGACCACTTCCCTTGTCAGTTCCACTAACAGCAAGTGTGAAAGTTAAAATATTCCTGCTTTAATCGGAATGTTGCGGAACATTGTTCTAATGTCTTGACCATGTCAGTTCACAGCTATGTCTCATCCAGATGAGCCTGAGTTTATCCACGAGGAGCGGTCTTTGACAACAAACAGTCTCGTGCAGGAGCGAGTTTCTGAGCATGTCTGCCTGCGTGAGCGCGTTTGTGTGTGTGAGCAGATGTAAACTCAGTATTCCAGGTCACGGTGTCTGCAATTTCACAGGGGGTTTAACCTTGGTAAATCCACTATTAGGTGTTCTGAGAATGATGATGTGAGAGTAGATCCTCCCCGATGGTTTCACTTTCTAAGAGCATCAAGCAGGTCACAAATAGAGAGGCTGTAGGGGTATTACAAGGTCAAAGGTGTGCTAACTCTCAATATGATGACAATTCCAGGCTGGCATTTTCATTTCCTGAGGAGACCGAATCCCCCATTGCAGCCGAGGCCGAAAATGTTTGCTTATTTTTGTTCAAATAAGTTCTCCTCGTCCTTTAAGACAGAGTATTTATATCGCAAATATGCAGTGTGAGTGTGTGCACAACAAATGCTACCAGTGTGCTGTGTGTTTGAGGAAAACTCCACCTAAATCCATTACCGATAAATGTGTAAAATCCTGGCATAGCTCTCCTTCATAACTGCAGATGTTTTTTCTCCCTTTTATTGTGTCCTTCAAATGTCTTCAGAGGTGTGGCTGTGCTGCCAACCAGTGGGAGTAGCTGATGTTTTTAATGGCACATGGTTTGTCTCCTGGTGGTGAGATAAACATGGGGAAGAGATTAAAACCCCAGGCTTTCTTCCACAATCTCCTGCCTTCATCCTCCTTTCCTTTGCAGTGGCCATGCCGGGCCAGCACAGCAGAGTCTAAGCAAAAAACAAACCCATCCAGTGCCTGGGCTTAAAGTGCACACACAGACACACGCCTCACACTCCACACAGACGCATATGAGTACAGGGACATTGATTGAGGGGTAGATGTCAGCCGTGAGCAGAAGAAAACAGACAGGTGACAAGAGGAGGATTCTCTACCCTTTAATCACCAATCTGTCAAGTGTGTCTCATTGCAGACGACAGAATCCCAGCTAATTTAATGCTGGTGTAGATTCGGAGGTGAGCCTCTCAGGTCGCCGATGTCAGGATGCGGATCAACAACAAAGAGTCAGAGGAGGAGGAAGAGGGGGGACATAGGCCAGACCTCCTTACTTCCCGCTGCGCCTCCCCCCTGTGAGGAGACGGCTCGGCCGCAAAGTCGGCCCCGCCTGGGAGCCGATGAGCTAAAGCAGTTATTAAAAGCGGGCTAAACACATCATTTCCTTTCGTCACCGAGATTAGGCCAAGGTGAGGGGCCCCTCCGGTGGATGTACACCCGGAGCGTATGATTAGCTCTGCCATTTAAATGACATTCACACTAATCGCTAATATCAGGTCTGTCAAGGTGAGAGAATACAATAAGGAATGTGTCTGGAGGCTGCGGCGATGCAAGGGGAAGTGCAACGATATCCGATTCCGCTTGATGTGAGCGCAGTGGCGATGAGTTAAATCAGACACGGCCGCTGATTGTTTTACTCTGTCATTCAGTCAAGTCATGGCACAAGGGAGGTGTGAAACACTACAATTTCTATCAAATCAACATCATTTACACAAGAGGAGATGTAAAGTGGGGGCTTTCAGCCATCAAAAAAAAAAAGGAATATGAGGGTTTTGGGATATTTTGATCATTAGCTGTAATAGTTTCCTTAGCTGAAGCAGAAAAATGCCATGCAGAAGTGATTAGAAGAATGATCGCTAGTCAGATGATGTTTACTCTTTCACCATGTAGTACCTTTACAATTTTGCTCTTTTGTTCCAATTTTTTTGGATAAAATATGATGGCACATTTTATATTTATTTTATACTTACCGCAGATTAAATTACACCCCACTCGGAGACATTTCATATCTACACGTCTGGCCTACTATTGACAACGAACACACATTTTACATTTCTAAACTGAGACATGAGTCAACTATTCTTGTCTTGGGTCTTCTACTAACTTTATTTGTGGAGGTGCTGCTGGAGTATTGATTATGTTAGCAACCTCTGGCATGACTCTGCAGTAAAGCGACTTGTTTTGGTTGGTATTGGGGCTGTATTTCTTAATTGGTAAATAATTTAGCTGAATTTATTTTATGGTTATTTTTTTCTCTGTTCCAACAATAACATGCATATGGATTTTAGAAGCTTAAATGTGACAGAATATTCCTACTTATTGCACTGTTAACAGCCACCTACAATCAATCAAAGCTTAACCTGTGGCTTCACCGGAGATGCTTAAAGACGGATTATTTATACCACCATTGAATTATTTTGCATCAATTACCAACAAATGAGGAGTCGGGGAAAACACAGATAGCCCTGGTGGTGTACTCCTTACACTTGTAAACTAAAAGGAGGATAAAAATTATTCATACTGTAGCTCTGGCTACATAAAAACTACAAGAGTCTGTATCATCCAACTCTATGCTGTATACTATGGATATTAATGTTTCAGTTCCACTCGTTTTAAATTGCTAAGGCCTCGTCTGACTAGCTGTTAACCTTCCACTGATTTGAAAGTTTCCTCACGTCATGAAACTCACATTGATACAACATCAAGCAAACCTTTATTCAGATGTTTACAAGACTTCACTTCAAAAATATCTAAACTGTCCCTTTATCGCTCCCATCAAGGTAGATTGAAGCAGAGACTGAAGGTACAATGTAAAGACGTTACTAAACGTAGCATTTATTTCTCGTTGGCATAAATTTATCAAACAATCTTTCGCCGTAGAACGATCTTTAAAACTGAGACGATCCCGCTCCCTCTCAAGCCTGAATAAAGGGAGGCATTATCAAACTTCACTCTCAGCAGTGCTAGATCCATTTGGTAAACAGCCTGTGTCCTACAGTAGTAATCAGAGGGTATTTTTGAGGGATTTGCTGGCTGGCCAGGAGGTATCCGCTGGAGTGATCTCTAATTGCTAGAAGCAGAGGCCTAGACTGCCTGGCGCTCTTTTGAAGCCATCGGCAGCAGGTTCCAGCCAGAGGAGCCAGCAGGGGGAAGCTTCCCACTGAGCCACTCTTTTTTTTTTTTCTTTATTTACTTCTCTTCCTTGCCATCACCATGCCTTCATTCTGGTTTTCCTCTTTCCATCCTGTTCTCTTCTTTAACTGTACACCCCCTCCACCCCCTTTCATCCCCCACTCTCCTCTCCTACTCAGTCAATGAGCCAGCAATCACTTTGCAGACAGACATCCTCTGCTCAGTCGGCCATGTTCAATCCCTAGCACCGGTGGCTGATGAGGCATTGTGGTGACGTCAAATACCGCCGCTTTTCACCGAGCTACACTCAAACCTGTAGAGGTGCAGGTTTTGCTTCCCAGGTTACAGATCTCAAAGTGGCAGCCTTGTAGAAAATAATTAATGTAATGTGCCAAAGAGATGAAAGATAATGAGGCCAATTATATTTTTTCCCCACCACCAAGTCAGGCCACAGGGGCAAATTTCTGTCAGTTTGTTGGTGGATTGTGACACTTCATGCTCTTCAAGTCTTTGTGACTTTAGCAGCATCTGTGTCCTAAGGCTAAGATCTGTCCCTAGTTTTAAAACACATACTGTGCATACTAAAACTTGGGCTGAGCTGGGCTGCATTGTTTGGGGGATGCAAAGATAGAATTTATCTTTTGAGGTTAAAAAGAAACATGTTCAAACATACAGTGCCTTGAAAAAATATTCATACCCACTGACCCTGTCACAGTTTGTCAGCTTTCAACTACAAATGTCAAAATATGTTTACTGGGGCTTTATCTGAAAGATCAACACAAAGTAGTCCATAGTTTGGAAGGGGGAAAAAAGTTTTGGTTTTCAAATATCTTGACCAAAGAAAAGGAACCAAAAAAAAAAAAACTCATCATGGAACCAGAAAAGTGTGGGTTGGAATTTGGAAGGGTTAATATTGAGCATCAAATGCAATATGTTGCTACTCAGATTTGCCCTATTTTCAAGTATTAGCAATACTGAGAGAAATGTCACTGGTCAAAGTACAATTTGTGCGGTCTTTGCCATATCAGTCTTCCAGGCCACTCAGGTCTGCTGGCTCTAGTCTATTCTGCATCCCCAGAAACACAACCAGAACCAAACAAGGAAGGCTGCATTCAGTTTTTATGCTCCTTTAACGTGGAACAAACCAAGAAAACTGCAAACAGCTCAAACATTTAGTTCCTTCAAATCAAGGCTTTATGGGTTTTGCTTTAAATACTCCAGCCTACTGCCCTTTACAAACCATCTATAATCGCTACATAACACACGCAAGAAGAAACAGTTTTATTCTAAGACAAGTTGGTTGATATGTTGGCTACCTCAGTAGCCATCTCTGAGTATCAGGTTGGATCTTCAGCATCTATAGATTTTTCAGTATTGCAATATGCTTTGAATTTGATTTTGGATTCAGATTGGACTTTGACTATCCCATTAAAACATATGAACCTTTCCATTACAGCTAATATTTTTCAGTCAATGATCTGCTGGAAGGTGAACCTAATCAGAGAAATGTCTGTTGCTGAGGAAGACATCCTGCCTGGTTCCGATACTGAAGAAATAACATTAAAAAAAAATTTAAATAAAGAAATGTATGGACAACCCTGACTATCGTCTTCACAAGGCTGTCTTGGGAAAACAGTGTCTTCAGTCAGAGGCTTCTTCAAATTCACTGTAATACAGCCAGCTACAATAGATCTTCCCTGCCAACAGCCATCATTATCAAAAATAACTCCTTGAAGAATTTGAGTTAAAATGAGTTACAGCAACATTTAATTTCCCTCTGGGTTCAATAAAGTATTTTGGAATTAGAAGCTGAAGTCTTTTTGGTTTCTCCCAGCATTGTCCTGTGTTTGTCTCTGTTCTTTTTTCAATCAACTGTTCCCAGCAGACAAAAAGACGATCAGCCAAGCATTATCCTGAAACATCCATGGATAAATTCACGGCAGTGTGTTCAAGGGCAGTCGGTGTTTCTGGCATTTGCAAGTGGGCCAAATGGTCAATATTGGTTTGGTCCAAATAGAACTGCTTTTAACACGTTTGATTTGTGGCAAACTTTTGACTTTCTTCTGTGAACATCCGATCTATTAACTGCATGATATTCAGTAGATCATTTCACCTGAGCTCCTGCAGACTCACCATGGTTACCTCTGCTACTTCAAATAATCCACTCCTTTCCTGGTCTGTTGCTTTAGCTAGCTTTCTATTTGTTAAAAAAAAGACCCTGTATTTGCTCATGTATGACTTTATTTTTACTTCATAACTGTGCAGTACTTTGTGTCAATGTGCCACACAAAGCTCAGATGAAATACATACAAATATGTGGTAGGAATGTGACAAAAAAAATGAAAAAGTTAAGAGAATATCAATACTTTTGGAAAGCCCTGCACATGAAAAACTCACAGTCATACATACACACAATCTGTCAGAAACGCAACCAGTTTTCGGCTGCCTGCGATGCAGCCTGCTCAGTGTGACATTGACTCCTGAGTGCCAATTCCACACTGGGAGCTGTACTTGCTAGTTTTGCTGCCAATCCAGGTAAAGAGATTACAGACACACACAATGCAGTCTTCTGTTCGTCTGCCAAGAAGAAAACCAGCCCTTTAAGCCATAGAAGAAGAAGAAAGAAAGAAAAGAAGAAGAAGGAAAAAAAAGAAACGACTACACAAATTCGCATAGCCTTGGCCCTTTCCTCGCGCACACATAAAAACCCAAGAAACCCCTTCTTCTCCAGGAACACGGCTTCTAACGCGGCGCCTCGCTCAGTGGCTCTCTCGCACAAAGCACCCTTGTGACTGGGACAATCCAGCCAGCATTCCTTTATTCTGGTCCCCAACACTGTTGCACATTACTATTACTTGCATCATTCAAAGAAAGGAGGAATTTGGCTCACAATCAGTCACACAGTCATTGTAATGCCACACTAATGGCGGCTGTCTGGTTACAAACTACTGTAAAGAAATATGAAAGCAAGTTACACTTGGATTTCATCAGCTTTCTTAATGGTGTAATTAAAAAAAAAAAAAAAAAAAGGTGAGCGAGAACACGTGCATTGGAGTATGCATCACCCAAAGTAAGATATACATACTACCTGGAATATTTGGAGCTAAAAAACTTTTGACACTTGATGAAAATTGCAGGTTGTTACCCGGTGCATATTTAGCAGAGTGGGAATCAAACTCGCTGTGACGTGCAACTTTTGACCTAATTAATCAGCTACTTATAACTGTGTAATGAGTGTAATTTAGAATTGAGATTGCTATGCACTAATTTGCTTTATATATACTTACATTTTGGGGGATTTGTATAGCAGGTGTGACGCTGAGAAGTGACTTATGCGTAGTGAAATTGGGGGAGTGGAGGGGGGGAATTGTATATTCATGTTATGTATCAGGCTTTTAATAGGTCCCTTGTGGATTATATGTGTATATATCTGCAAAACGCGCCAATAAAGAGAGCGATAATGTGATGAGGAGAGATGGTTAATTACTGTGTGGCAGAGCAGAGCATAAAAGACATGTATGAGCTGTGAGATTCATCCATCATCGTCCGTAGCTTTCGCTCACAAATTAAACTGTGATGCTTTGGTGGATAATGATAGCTGCCACTCTTTCATCACAGCCTTCATACCCCTCTCTTGCAGGAGATGCCATTTTTTCTTCACCTCACCACGACTGTCTCCTTGGCACTACCAATTGTGTTTGACAGTAAAATCACATTTTAGATCATAGATCATGTGTCAGTCAGCCAAACGGGAGGTGGTAAAAAGAAAAAAAAAAATGACTGAATGATTTTGACTCGGGGGGCTAGTCCAAAGAGCTTTTATTTTCCCACCCCACGCAGTCCGTCCTGTCATCCTGGAGTCATGGGAAGGGTGCTGGGAATGATGACAAGTATGTGCAGACGGCGACATGTGCTCACGGCCTTGTCCCAGCCTGGGTTTTTTTTTTTTTTTGGGAACTGCGCCGTCCAAGTAACAAGACGGGTTAAGCATATCTCGTAAAAAATAAGCGCTGACAAATTGCACGCATTTCAGGTTTTTCCTCTTTTTCTGTCCTGAGATGAATGTCAGGGGAAGAAGGGAAGGTTGAAGGGAGGCGGAGTGGCGGGGGGACACTGCAGGGGAACATGGAACAATAGGCGCCCTCTGGCATCAACCTCTGGACAGCTCAAGCCGCTCACCAAAGACACTGAACTCACCCACAATGAACTGCTGCGGTGGGAAGGCAGGCTTTAGAGAGTTCAATTTCCAACACAATTGGCTGTATTCTCATCCTTTAAATGCCAAGAAGATGGTGTGCAGCGTGCGCCTTTGTGTGGAGAGCTTTGCTTACAGCGAGTGTCCTCTAGCAGGAGGGGGAAGAAAGACAAGAGAAGGCGAAAGATGGCAAAGACAGGCAGTCAGGACGGGGGTGAGACGGCGCAGAGACAGAAATAGTGCAACTGCGCGAAAGAAAGGGAAGAACGAGAAAGAGTGAATGACCGGGAGAGATAGAGAGCGGAAACAAAGGTGCAGAGAGGAAACGAGAAGGGTAGAGAACGTCTCCTTTGGTTGTCGCTTCGCCAGGCTCGGGGGGACCGTCTGAAGGACAATGCTGCTACTAGTGGAGTGTGACGTTTGTCCTCTCTCTAATTCACCAAAGCACCAAGGAAGACACACTAATAACCAAGCGCCAATCATGCAATAAACTCCTCAAAACAAAACATTACACAGCCAGAACAAAGATCTAGGAAAATGAAAAATACGTTGTCTACTAAGAAGGCATAGCAATTTTGCTTTTCTTCATCTAATTGAGAATGACACATCGTACACTATGAGAGTATTTTTCAGATTTTTTTTCATGCAACTGCAAGTCATTTGGGAAATACCACAAATTCTCAATCAAATTTAGGTGTGGACTAACAAACAGTATCCCCACAGTATCATTCTGCCGCCGCTGAATCTCATTGTCTAAACATTAGCATGATTGATGTTGATTTTGATGTGGATGTAGTTTTTCCACCACACAGTGTTTTGCATGTGGAACAAAAAGTGAAGTTTTGGTCTCATCTTACCTCATAATACCTTGTTGTAGATGTTTGCCGTGCCTCTTACAAGGTTTACTTTCATCACTACAGTGACTCTCTTTCAATGTCCAGGGTTTCCTCTACATGTAATTGATCATATACACACGGTATACATGTATATATGGTATAAACATATATATCCCTGAAAGTCCAGCACCACAGTTTTAAGAAAATTCTAGAAGAAAACTCAAATTTCTCTGTTTTTACTCAAAGTTTGCTGACTGCTGTAATTTTATTTAGGAATATCAGCGTAAGGGAGGCTGGATATAAATGAAACAATTTTCAGATTTGTATTCGTAAAATATTTTGAAAACCTCATTTACTTTTGCTCCAAAGCCACAATTATATACTACTTTGTGTCCCAAAGTAAAACAGATTGAGGGTTGTATTTGTAAGGTGACAAAATGTGAAAAAGTTGAAGCCACTGTAACCTCAGCAGTGTCTGCTTTTAGTTATTCTCTCAGAAAAAACTACCCACCTTCTTCGCTCTCGTTGCTTTCGCGTTTTAAGTCACACTTGGTAAAGCAGGTCCGTGGATAAGTTGTTTGTCATTGTTGTAAAGTGCAGCGTCTGAACATTGTTCCAGGTGTAAGAGAATTTTTTCTTACCCGTTATAAATGCACAGTTCGCCAAGCTGCTTTCAAAGCACAGTATGCTCCACCTGAACTATTATTTTTAAGGGTTTGCAATTACAGAAACAGCAATCCCTTTATCTGAGGAGGACTCCTCAGTGTAACATTCGATTTGCTGAATAAATAATGTTATTTTTAGCAATTGCAGCGCTGCAAAAGAAAAAAAGAAAAAAAAAGAATTATTTTTTCATGACTCAATCTGTAAGATAAAATGAAACAGGTGGGAAATTGATTTGGACTGCAAGCTGCCAGATGCCCATCACTTGCTCTGGATTACGTGGCAGAGTGGGCCCGGGGAGTAGTTTCACTCATATTATATTCAATGTTGTTTCCGTTGTGGTCACAGGGGCAACTAAGCCATTAATATTACACAGTTGCACCAATGGCTCGGATGAATTATTGAGATTCTCTTATTGGTCTTTAATATTATATGCAATTCATCTGCAAGGTCTGCTGTGGTTTTAAGATGAAAGCAGCGAGCATCTCCTGTTTCGGATCTTTATGGTGGACAAACCAGAGCCTGCTGGTGGAACTGCAGCTGCCTCTCAGCACCACGTCACGCTCGATATAAGTATATCATTAGAAAAGAAATTGCCAAGAAGACTCTTTCTCCATCACTGTCTTCGTTTGAAGGGCATTTAGCTGTCCAAAGGCAAACGCCTCACGCGCGCGCAGACACACACACGCAAACACACACTCCCGATTGTGGCGCCCGGAGCCTCTCGGAGAGCGGCTGGCGGTGCAGCAGACAGGAGAGGAAAAAGAGTGAGAAATAAGAGAGACTGCGAGAAAAGCCTTCGTCTCACAGCAGACCTCACACTGGGTTCTGTCACTACAGATCAAAATCCCCTCAAAGCCATAGATCACTTCCACTAAAGTTCACATGTTTCACACTTAGGAACTGTTTACCAGACTCAAAGACTCTATCTGCACAGCACACACTCACAGAAACACACAGACAAGCACGCATGCACATCTACTAATGCAGATAGATCTGAAGAAGAAAGATGGAAGGTTTTCAATCTAGAGCCAAAACGTACTTAAAAATTTATCATATATATAAAAAAAGAACAGTGGCTCAGTGCAAACAAATATTTACACCTCTATGGCGGAGCAGTGCTCAGCCCAGTACAAAGAAATGGTGTGATGGCAGCTCTGCCTACAAGTGAGCTGACTGGTGTGACAACCAGATGAGTGTCTGCCCCTTTTTCTCGCTGAATACCTGTCAGTGCCTGCTGACTGCTAACGCACACCCACGTAAACAGTTGGTGACAGTCTACCTCCGAAAAAAGTTACTTTCCTGCATTGTTGAGCCGTTACGGCCAATAGAAGAGGCCCTAAATGGATCTAGGAACAAAAAGACAACATGCTATTCATTTTGTTTTATGTGTTAAAATAAGTAGAGGAATATGTCAATGCACTACATTTCTTGGTAAAACTAACTTGATTGAGGGGAGTGGTTCCCAAACTTTGCAACTTCTTGCCCAAAAGATAAAAAGACGTGCCGACAGGTTGAGCATACCAGCATTTTTAGTGAGTTGGTTAAAAAGTGGTGCAATTATGACACAATTAGCAATCAATAATTGCTAATTGCAAATAACTGCTGCTTTTATTTTTATTTAAGTCCTGTTTTTGTTTTTATGTGCAACAACATTTCTAAAATGGCCCCGACTTTAAGAACTATCAGTACAGGACATATGTCAAAGATCTGAGTGGCTCTGTCATTTTTGAGAATAATCTAATGTGTGGATTCGGTTCTGATTGGAGGCTTAGGCTGCTTAATTCCCATTTTATTCCCATGCAAGTCGAACCTCAATGACCAAACTGTTTGCTCCAACGCATGACTATCCTCGGCACTAAACTGTTTATTTTTCAGTTGGAAAGAAGGGACCTCATGAAGTCTTTATCGACAGGACTTCTTTATATTACGTAATTGAAATGTCCCAAAACAAGAACGCGTCTCTGCGTTTAAAACATATCAGGAGCCAACGACAAGTGGGAAGCACCACGAGCAAGAACCTGAAGGGAAAAAAAAAACTAATATAGCCAGAGGCAAAAGAACCAACAAGAAAAACTGTTGTGAGGAGAAGCTGTGATACACAAAGAAAATGCAACAGTTGCCTGTGTCCATCTGTGTTCAGTTGGAGAATTTGCAGCCTGCTCAGGATGAGACACCATGCAAGTTAAACCCAGAAAGGAAAAGTTCAGTGTCAAACAGACTGGTGATGGTTAAGACACTTATTTGATCTGCATTGGATTTGCATGAAAAGCAAGTGGATTGGGGGAGTAAGCCTAACTAACTTCACCACTGGCGACTGTCCCTCGACATCAATTGTTTAAACCAGGCCTAAAACAACACTGGTGAGACTAAAAGGCACCACGCCATGACTGCAGTGTGGTGCAGGGAGGAAACCTGTCTTTGGAAAGTCCTCTGCATGAGAGAGAAATGTCCCCCTCATCTCAGATAAGGAGCTGATGAGATGGAGTGATAAAGTCAGTGCTTCTCCTGGGTCTTATCTGATGCTGTTATCTGACTGCACAGCACCCACCATCTCGCCATCTTTACACCCTTTAAGCACCTCTCTGAAACACTCACACCAGCATCATCACATACACAGACACACACTCTCACGGGTGGCGTCTAACGCTCAAACATTCTAAACACCGTACCAGCTTATTGATTACTTTGACACGCTTCCATTGTTGAACAGATGGTACACCTAATATCATGTGAAATGGAACTGTTCTGTGTTATCTCATGGGGAAAGGACATAAAATGACTGTTTTCTCACTTCTTTTTTTGGGGGGAAACGGCACCAAAGAAGAAGCTATGAACTTACCTCTATGTCGGTTAGTAGTCTTATCAAACATAAGCATGGCGTCGTCAACCTGGAAGACACAAGAGCAGCGTTGGCATTAGCTTAATCTTTGCACCGAGTGCCTCACATCACCTCCTCCCCATTCAATCTCATCTCATCTACTCGCTGTAATTACTCTTAGAATATATATCCTTGCTGCTTCACACTTATTTCTTTCTAAGCACCTCTCTCCCACGCAATCATTCGGTGATCACAGGATTATCGTCAGGTTACCGCTCCCCCTCCTTCATTTGTGCGCTGTAATTTTAGATATTACAGGAAATTATGCAATCTCTGCGGTGTTACTCTTTGTCTGGATTAGAGTGGCGACAGGGGAGAAAATTAACAATAATGGCCAGCGGTTTAAAAAAAATAAAAAGTGGAAACAGTGTTGACATTATGCTTCTTTTTTTTATTATTATTATTATTTTGACAAACGCCAACGTCCAGTCTTGGAGAGAAGAGTGACAGATAGACACATTACACTAAGCGGGAGAGAGACAAATGGGACCCTTCCTCATCTCCCGGCCGCAGCAGAAGCAGCATCCACAATAATATCATCCTTCATCATGTCCAATAAAGCCACACACAGACAGACAGCGCTTCTTCTTCAGACATCCCTGACAAACTCATCTTTCTATAACTCTGATGAAAAGCTTAAAAAACCGACCAAGGCATGCTCATTTAGCCTGCGATTCTGTCTTGGAGAGAAAAGGAGAGCGGAGAGCATCAGCGGGTAGAAACAAAGAGGGAACGCCGTGCGCTTCTCACTCCCCGGTTATGGTCTCTAGGTGAGCGTAACAGTGCACAGAGGAGGCTTAATGCTGTGCACAAGCGTGCACACATCTGTGTTTTTCACGGGAGGGCTGAAAAGCTTCGGGAGGAGATGGAAACAGACAAGAATAGGGGTCTCGCTCAAGCCGAACTGTCTGATTGGATAAAGAGAAGTGCCTGGCAGCCAGGCAGACTAGCGCTGGCACACTATTCATGCCACCCTCTTGCCACACATTTGGCACACAAGACGTTGGCACAGCTTGTGGGGCCCCGGTTACTTGCTGCACGGCTCACAGGCCACATGCGGCTCCAAGGCACTTCATTTGCACCTCCCTAAAATATTTCCAATTTGGCGGAAAAAAATAGAGGGCAACGCACGGGGACCTTCAATAACCTATATACACAGTTCACCTAATTGTAAGTCGCTCATTATTCTTGTTAGGAAAGGGAGAATAGAAATAAGCAATTTGTAGATTTGCTCGCCAAATCTGGTCTCCAGGTGTGCTTTGAGGAGTTGTTTTTTTTTTGTGTGTTGTTGAATTTGACATAGAAATAATACCGCTGGCTTACAGGAACCAAATGCAACAGAGTGAAAAAAGGAGGATTTTTGGTGATGATTTATCTTTGCTCAAACAACTAATACAGAGAGAGTACTACCATTCCTGATGTTATTTTAACCCAGAATGATTGGACTATATCAGGGGTTAGCAATTAGTGCAACAAGAGCAACTTCAATAATGTTAGCAAGCCGAATTTATGTGTACATATACACAGTTGCGTCCAATAATCTTTTAATCTGATTAAAAGTGCCTTTTGAAAATAACCTATAACCTATAAGTGGGTATTAAACATACTTTTTATTAAGCTCACATTATTGGCTAAACAGCCTGAGAGGAAAATGAGACAGATACCCCCCCTCACCCCTCAAAAAGAAAATGGGCCATATATATAGGGTACAAAGTATGGTAGAGGGAGACTCCTCTTTGGTTTCTAGATGAAATGCTTAGATATGCTTGCATTAGCAGAAGAAAAAGTAAAGACAAGCAAAACATGCAAGGGATTCACAATAAAGATCTAGACACTGGCGTATGAATTCAGCCGAGCTGCAGAAGAATCCTCTACAGTCGCTAACTAAGTTATGTTTTGCCCTGAATTGTTTGTTTTGCTGGGAAAACAGCAGAAGCACACAACAATGTGGTGAAAACAATAAAGTTTCAGTGTGTGAAAAATGTTCTTTAAGATGACTACGTGGTTAGATATCATTATTGTGGTGTACAAATAAAAAACTGCCGAAGCAATATCGCCCACAGTAACAGTTTTTTATAAACAAGCATTTATATTGTCACACGTTGTAACCTCTGTCTAATACCAGGCAATCAAATGGAAATCACATTAAAGTGAGAGGGAGTGGGATAAGTGAAATTTGTAGTACTAAGGGTTATGATTTTATTGGCGGAGTCTGAAGAACGGAGAACCCTCGTGTTTGTTTATCTTCACTACAATAACTCCATTGTTCTGTTCGGTACCACTTGATCACACACCGTTGTCCAATTAAAAGGTGAGAGAACTTTTGTTCGAGCCACTGTTTATTTTTTTGTTTTTTTTTCCCTCCAGTCTCTCTCTGTGGATTTCTGCTCATAAAACCAGAAACGGTTTCTTATGTCTCCTATATTTGACAGCGTGAAAGCTGCACTGCAGAACTAAGATGGAATGGCATGTTTACCAACTATGGTAAACGTTTCATTTGACAAGCGTGGCCGACGGTTTGTGATCACTTACATGGGAAGACGGAAATTTATAGCATTTGACTTCTGTCACCTAATGCCAGTAATGCCGGAACAGCCAGAAGAGATGATACTTTATGCATCAGTAAACATGCAGACGAAACGCCAAGAAAAGCATCTCGGTTTGCCTTAAGACATGAAGAAATAGAAGGGTCTTTATAAAACACTACTGTTGTCAATTAAAATCAACAATCCAATCCCACTGTTGCCTTCGTATCCACTTTGCACTTCTTGAACTTAGTTTGGTGTGTAACTTTTTATAATAATTGAAGAGCTGAATATGATTGATCATGTTGGGAATCGTGACCTCAACAGGCAAGGCATTGAGCTCAAATCTGACATTTGGACTCGCATAACATCTGTTCTATAACATTTTCAATCCATTCCAAACATTTCTGGGAGATTCCAGGATACAGACGAGCATACCCATCTTTTGAATCTGCTGTATTTTAGTTGCCACTGACATCAAATTTCACCCCAATACATGACATAAAATTGGGGTTTCAACATTAATCTCCAAAATATCTATGGCTGACACCGCTTTAAAAATCAGTGTCAGGAGTACATGAATTAGCTGCCATGGATAGAGCAAAGCTGCATTTTCTCATTCTGTTTATATGAAAAACAAACAAACTAAAAATCTTCACACCCCAGTTAAAATATCAGGTTTTGGTGATCTAACGAAAATAGGTAGATTTAAATAAATTGTTTGAATGTTTATTCACTCATCTATTATGTGTTATTATAAATGTATCCTTACACAAGCCCTTCCTTCCCCTACTCTGCTCCACCAGACTAGCGGCAGCAGTAATTAGCAAACTCCTGCTGAGCTAATCACACAAACTACTTCTCAGTCCAATGCTACTAAGAATGGCTGTGAATGGGATAATGGTGGAGCATTGTTGTGATGATGTGCTGAAGGCAGAGTGTGAAACTGTGTTTCAAAAGTTCTCCAAATCTTTCTGAATTTGAAGACATGTTGTACAGCCTCAACAGCCCACTGACCTTCTATCAGATTTGGTTCCAAAATTAACAAGCATATTTGTAAATGTACACTTCCTGGTGATGCCATTCTTTTTGATTTATTCCATTTGATTAATCTAAAAATTCTGGTTTGAATGGCAGAGAAGTAACCCCAAAGCATGATGCAGCTACCACCATATTTACACCCCCACCATAGTATATATTCATAGCATTGCAAATTTTTTTGTACCCCTTGTAATCTCTGTGCAAGCTTTGGCTTTACCTAAAGAAAGCCAAGTAGCAAATGACAATAAAACCCCCCTACAAAGCTATGCTTTATTATTGTGTTGTCTGATTCTCTACAACTAATAGCAATTAAGTATTCAGGTAAAATTTTACACTTTGACATTAAATGATTATCTTTTCTGATGATAAAAACTTGATTTTGACATAGGTGTGTAGGCTTTCTATCCATGTATAAATGTACTGAATTCAATACACATCACATAAATTTAACAGAACCTGAATAATTATCAATAGTAATCATTCCATTGTTTCTTGCATGTCTTGGCTCGTCAATGCTTTACATACGTTGTCTTTATAGGTTGGTTGATGGCCCATGTGGAATTTTTACGACATAATGGAAGATTGAGTCTGGAGGATTTTTCCTACATAACGGCAAAAAAACAAGCCCCAGCGAGATGACTATGCATAGTGGCATTTATATTATGAGGTCAACGGAGTCTTTCTGCTGCTATTAAAGTTAACAGATGAGACTCTTATTAAAGTAGCCTGCAGTATCATCCACCATCAGCCCACTTTGAGCCCTTCAACATGACACTCAAATATCCACACTAATATTGTTACTACTGCTCCTACTGTACAGCCTTTTATAGGCTGAGAGCAAGACGAGAGTTACTCTGTAAAATGAGCTCCGTGAAAGGAAGTGTATTATATAAATGCGAGCTGTGTTGTGACATTACCAGAGAAGGACCATCCTGTCAGTGAGATCTGTCCAACAAAGAAAAGATTCACAGTGAAGCACTGATGAGCACTTTAACAAAGAATGTGCACATCATGTGAGGGTCACACTCCAGCAGGTCATACAACACAGTCCACCCCCCACCTCTCTCTCTCTTTCGGTCAGTCTGCCAGTCTCTCTCCCTCTCAATGCCACTTGCAGAGTCTATAGAACTATCTCCTGTGCTCCAGGGCTTTTCAATGTAGTTATTCAAGCAGAACACAACTGTGTGCCTCCATCTGATAGAAGGTTAAGGACCTCTTCACTGCTCACAAAAAAGCCCGCCACACAGAGGTGAGGCCGGGCTCACCTCAGGGAAGAAATCTTTCTCTGTCCTCCTCCTCCTTCTCTTTCACTCTTCCTTTTCTCCTGGTGTGGTGAAAAGAAAGGTTCAAAGGATAATGGCTGCCTTATCACTATGTAAAAGGGGAATGGGAACTCCAGCGAAGTGCCTGGCCTTTTGTGGCAATGAAGAAAAGAGCAAAAGTCTATTTCGCCGTGGTATATGCACTGGAACAGTCCATGACCACTAAAAAGGAGACGGCAGCTCAAAGACGGTGAGCGGGCGAAAGGCCGAGCAGCTCTTTAACTAAACCTGCAGCCAACATATCTGAACCACATGACCCCCTCTCAAAAAGGGGCCGGAGAGGCTAAGTTGGGAAGAGTCTCCTTACTCGTAATATGGCTTTTATTCACAATACAGGTGGTGAAAGATGAGGCCTTCCCTGGAACTTTTTCTAGTTCCACGAAAGGCTATCTTTACCCTCTTTTTATTTAACCAAAATTATAAAATATGTCAACGATTGCACAATACCTTCCATTAGAGCTTACTCCTCCAAGTCTGCAATACAAGCTTGAAGTAAAACTGAACCACACCAATTCGTGGTTGCAGATTTTTCAGTGGTGGATTACTCCAAATTGTTAACCCAATCGTTTGCAGGATTTGGCTTAGGGCACACCAACAATGTTCAATAGAAAATCCAGCTGAAATACCTTGGTGCAATGCTTCTTAACGCACCACTGGCGGGCATTTGCAAAGCAGCCAATCCAGGAGCGCTATTTTTTTGGCTCTACATCCAAGAGAGGAAATAAGGAAGTTTGCAGATGTTGGCTGGAGCGGTACTGCTAAGATGGTTTTCAGTATGTGTATTAATGCGTATTATGGTTTATTTGGTGTTTGAACTATTTAGCTATTCCTTTAAGTTAAGACAAAAAAACTCATTTGTTTAGAATTGCCTTTGATGAAGTAAATTTTTTACTGCTTTATTTTTCCAGACCAAAGTACTGTTTCTTTTTTGTCGGTTCACTGTATTATGCTTTTATTATGTAAAACATTTTGAACTGCCTTGTTGCGAAATGTGCTATACAAATAAAATAAACGTAGATTAGGCAGATTTAAACATTCTTAGAGGGAGTCTGCAGAATTCAACTATTTCTGACAGCTGTGGTCCTTAATCCCTGTGAATAGCGGCACGCTGTTTAACATGTTATTGTTCTGGAAGTCTGCAACATTAGCACTTGTCTAACTGTTGGATATTGATATTACTTTTCATTTAAGATTTCAGGGGTTTAGTTCTGTTAGTGCTTTATGTCAGGCCTATTTATAAGAGTAAGTGTGACTGATCTAGTATTCTAATCCTAAATGTCATATTTTCATTAGTTGTAAGTGGAGAATTATCATAATCACCAGAAATATCAGTCTGCATGTACTTAATTTATATGTGTATTTCACTTTGTATAGTGAGTTACTGCAATAAAGGAACTTTCTAATGATATTAAAATTGATTCAATGTATCTGTACATTTGTCGTTTCAATCCCATCAGTTTTATGAACCTGTTTTTATCTCCCACCAGACCAACAGTTAAACAGTGAAAAAAATGTGAAAAATGTCCTAATCTCAATGTTGAAGACAGGCAGCAAATAGCACCACTTTAGGTTCACCAAGTCTCCACGTTTATTAGATGCTACCTACATGCCAACTGTTTTTATGGGGAGTAAAGGATAACGCTTTCTGTTTGCTTAATGGGATAAGTGGGATTTTAACTGAAATCATGTGAAACAAACACAGACACAGTTGGGTTCTTCATAAAAAAAAACAATATGCTGAAATCATATGAAAGCCCCGCCTCATGTTCACTGTTAAGTATGTCATAGGATTTTGTAATGCTGTGAGGACATGGGGAACCTTGAAGCGCTCATGGCGTCATGGACTCCTTGAAATACAAGAGAATTTTAAATCAAAACGGGGTGGACTCTGCTGGAGGACTGAAAATGGCTCCAAGTATGTGGTCGAATCAACACAGACATGGTTCCCCAGATACCAACATCAACTCTCCACAGTGGTGCCACTCTAGGGAGTCTGTGCAATGAGGAAAGGCAAATATCCCTGACTGTATGCCCCACTGCCGTGTAATGTTACAGAAGAACACCGACTGTTCCTTCTGTTGACAAAACAAGGTTGTATGAGCTATTAATTGAAGGGATGTAAGTATTTGTGCTTCACATTATTATGTGTTAAAATATATTTATTGGTATAAGTTTTTTTTTTATCATCTGAAGATGTACTAACATTTTTCCAAATATCTCTGTATGAGATTATCCTACAAGAATAAACAATAGATTTATTTTAGAAGTGCTCAACTATTTCACCTACTGCAAAGCTCTTTGGTTAACTTAGTGGTTATTGTAAAGGGTAATACAAACACATTTAATATTTATGACTTAATTCCATCCAGATAGCCGTTGGTTTTATTCACTAATACCTTACATCCATAACAAGAGACAAAAACATAAACAAACTTTTCATTAGCATATCAAAGTACAACTGGTATCCAATAAAGCCTTTACTTATTGTACTTGTTTGTTAAATAAATTCAGATTTTTTTTTATTATGAATAAATAAATAAATTCATAAAAAAGCAGGCACCAGATAAGCCTTTTTTTTCCAGTAGTACATCACTGTTTATGGGTTTGATGCTTGCGATCAGTTTGAGCACTTCTGTCATGTCTGCACTCAGTACCACTCATGCGTTATGGTAAGGATTTTTTTTTTTTTTTGCTTTCGAGAAAGAAAAGGTTATGTTCCACATTAAACATAACTCTCCTGGAGTTTGCTGTGCTGAACAAAATTGCCCGTCCATGTAGGCTCACGCTTTAAGAACAGAGTCCCTTTTGCCACCTTGTGTAATTGCACAGGCTTAAGGGGAGCAAAATTTTGCCCTCTGCTCCTTGTTAAACCACCACTTGTAAAAGCACTCAAGCGTGGATGCAGCACACTGCAGCTGAACATTTCTCAGACAATGATATAGATTTCCGCTACACAAGAACAATTGAAAGGGTTGTCACAAATTTGTCCATTGTCACTGGGTCGCTATCATTTCGCTGTTAATTGCCATCATTGTAATAGAATATTAGATGCTGCGCAGCAACGGGAGTGTTGATGAAGGGGCTCACTTTTCCCCTTGACCGTGACCCCAGTGAGTCATAGTTGTGATAATAAAGTGATACTTCGGTGATCCCTGTTGAATTATCTCTCCACCCTTTTGTGTCCCCTCTGCTGCGAGGCAGTGGAGCAGATTTTGCTGTAAAACCCTTTCTCTAGAGATGGCCACAACTCAGCCCTCTTGCTCAAAGACTCTCAAGGAAAATGGATCTTGCCTACAAGGGGGCTTAAACAAGGGTCCTCCAGTTAAACAGTGGCCTTTCCCCCTAAACATGTAGTTTTCTTGCTGAAGGCCACATTACTTGTGTGTACTCTTTGTCTTGAAACCTCTTGCACAAGGCATGGGTTAGTTCACTGTACAATGACAGAAAATGGGATTAAAAAAGTTAAAAGTTTTAACTCATTCTCCATTTTGCTGTTCTTTAGACCTTCTAATGAGATGCCAGAAATATAAAAAGAAATTCTGCCAGAAATATAAAAAGAACAGATTTTTCCAGCACAAGTACCTATGTACTTGTTGCTGTGCACTGCTGGTCAGCTACCTGAAAGATGGCTACTGTGCTTCTCTTGGCTTGCAAGAAAAATATAGAAATATAGGTGCAGAAACAAAATGTGTCACCAGTAAGTTGATAAGTTTTCTCTCTCTTTTTATTTTGTTCTTCATTAGCAAAAGCATAAAAAACAGCAAACAGAAAAAAGAGACTAATACTCCTATACAGTATATTTTCATATAGAGTCCTTTGCATCTTGCCATTTTCCTTTAAACACCATCCATTTCACCCAATTTTTCTGATGGTTTCATGTATTTCATATTTTAGTCACAACTGTTAACTGAGGTTACTGAACAGAATGTACATCTGATTTTAGAGGTACTATCTACATGTACATATCTATTTTTTTTGAAGTGTCACCTATGTTTATTATCCAATTTTAGCAACATATTTATTGTTTCATTGAAATTATCTCTTCATAGCAAACATGATATATACAAGCTTGTTGTACTCAATAAAGAGTAAAATAGCGAAAAGAATAAGTATTAATCAAAATAAAAATTTATAAGCTAATACTACATTTATTACCTTTAGTTTACAATTTTGCTGAGTTTATGGATCAAAAATGTATAAAATATATTAACTGCAATAGGAATTAGTGTAAATGTTTCAATTTTGAATAAAAATAAGAATGTATATTTTATTTTATCCTTTTTGTCATAAAATGAGTTTTTTTTTCTCAAGGTTAACATATGGTGAAGGTCTTATATACCCCCATGCCTATTTAGCACTGTGAATTTGCCATGAGATGTTTACATCGCTTCATAGATCTATGCACAAATAAAGAAAAATGTGTAGCATAAAGTCTACACGTAAACAGGGGCTTAACAAGAGAATGGCAGCATCACTCTAAGGTCACTGTCTGTGTCTCAGGCCTTTGTTCCTCTGGTATCAGATATGATCTATATCAGTGTCTCCCCAAATTGCAGGAGAGCTCCTCTGTTAGCCTTCAGCTGTGAGCCGAATGTAAATGTGCGTTTGACACCTATCTAAATCGCTGTCATAATTCATTTCCAGAGATCCTAAATCTCCCCCCTGTCACCTGGCACCTCTGCTGTTTTCCTGTCTAAAAACAGAGCACATTAGCCTTTATTGATGTGTTTGTCCTTTGATACATAATTCATCACTCAACAACTTTTTTTTTTTTTTTTTCTTTTAGGGAGGGTAATTATCGTGCCCCTTTTGGAAGCTGCTCCATCACACAGAAACAGACAAGGAAGTCTTGCGTGGTTAGTCTCTGTCAAAAGAATCAAATGCATCTCTTATGGTGCTGAAACATGATAGTTTACAACATCATTATGTTTTAACAGTAATGCAAGGTTACAATCTGGCAAAATTTTGTTGATCGACTTTAACCAGTGCAGACCAGGAAAAAAAAAATTGTTCTTGCATCAAAACCAACAATTACCACTTTTTTTTCTAGTGGGAATTGGACCAACCAACAGGATCTTCTTGGATTAAATCTGCTTTAAATCTTGTAAAAAATCAGATAAGATTTAAAGACATGACCAAGGAGGTAACCAACTGACCATCAAATTTTTTTTCCAGTGAATGTACCGTCTGAAAATGTAACAGTTCGCTTCGATATTCAACATCCTTCAGAAGTTATAGCAGATTTAGAGTCAGATATTTAAGAGAAATCTATTTATTACAGTACATTAAATACTATAATAAATAGTTTATGGGTCATTCAAGCTGCAACAGAGTGAGAGAGAGCAATACTGCAGGAGATAAAAATAAGACTAAATGTATTAGAGACAAGTTTTAGCATCCTGAGATGCCATGCAACATGCCAGATTTGGATATAGTGGAAAATTTAGTAAACTCCAGAGTTGAAGTGAGAATGTATACTGTAGGGAGACAACTTTCAAACTAAGTTTTTCCAGCAACTTTTCACTCATGCAGTGGAGTTTCCCTGCTTCTGCTCCTAACATAACTATTTAATTAGCCCTCCACTTCCTTGAATAGTCATGACTGATGATTGTTTATGGAACCACCTCACCTCGGTTGACAAATTCAGGATTTATTAATCTCTTAGGGAGAGAGCAACAGCATTTTCATGCTTTACATGCTTTGTTTACCATAGATGTTAGTTCAGGGAAAATCTTTGAATTGAAGATGCTTTGATTAAGTGGTTTAACAATCAAATCAACAAAACTGAATCTGAAGATCCAACATAATGTGAGTATTCCTTTTCTGATGGTTGTCATTTTTGCCATAATTTTTTATTTCGGAATGGACAGTCTGAAGCTAATTCAACTATTCCTCAGCTTTAACTCCCCACTCATTCTGTTGTATGCAATTATTAATGATCTACACCAATGGTAGAATGTCAACACTTATTCTAGTAACTTCCCTTCATGTTGACATTAACAAAATGGCTTGAGAGAAACAGCTCAGGAAGACTATTCCTCAAATCTGTCAGGGTTACATATTTATGAGGTCCCCTGCTCAGCATCCAAGGAGGTCGCTATGGTGATACAAACTGATGTATATTCTAACAAAGAACTTTGCGTGTCAGAGGCTGCCTTGGAGCGCCGCTGAAATGGTTGGCGCAGATTTCACCGCCGTGCCTGTGCAGCTTTCAGATCGGCAAATACACAATTAAAAAGACAGTCATGCTGAGGCCACTCTAATCAATGCAGCGTTTCACGGGGATGTAATAAAAGAGTGATGGAGTGATGCCTTCAGGAGGCTGCTGTATTGTTAGGGCACACAGTAACACTGTTGTGCCACAAAAATGGTTTTATTAGCGTGACTCTGCACAAGTCTGCTCCTTTTAAAACAAAGCTGTTAAAAATGAGTCATATCCAGATGCCACTTTCTTATAACTGGAAAATATTTTTGGCAATGAGAGTTTTATGGGTGCATCATGCAAATGTAATATTCGTCACCCACAGATTTCTGTTTATCCGCTATTTTCTCACTTTGAGCTGAGATTACATTTAGGACAGATTTTATCTGGTCTCCACACCAGCCATCTGCGTTTGAGAACATATTGCACGATTTGGATAAAAGCCAGTGCACTTAATAATGCACAGAAAGAGCATTCAAAAGTATAAATTAATACTAATGTTACAGTGATTCATTAAATAGAAAAGCCCAGACATGGAGAAAAGACATTCTTCAGCTGTCTAAGACAAATACCCCCAGCTGAGAGAGTAATTCCAAGCTTAAGTCAAACAGGAAATTGTTTATATGGCTGTGTCTTTCTTTCTTCCCGTGTGAATCCAACTCCAGTCTGCTTTGAGGTCTGGCCGTATCATGGCCTAACAGAGGCATGTCCACACAGTTGAGCTCTGCCTGTTTGAGGAAGTGGGACTTGGCCTCATCCATCAATCCGCCTGTCTTCCATTGCCAAGCTGCAGGGAACTACCCATTATGGAGTCATTTTATTAATAGGGCCCCTTTTCCTCTCTGCCACACTCTTGGAGAGTGCCTCCTCATTCTGTCAGAATGGAGTATGCCTGCGAGCCACCTCCATGAAACTGCTGCAACAGGACCCTCCCTCACTCTCTCCCCTGTGAAAGCTCAAGCTGGGAAATATTGTGCTTTCAAGCTAAAATAGTATTTGGAGAGGTGAGCGATCCCTTAGCCCTAGAGCAAACAGTTTAACATTGAGGACTTATTTAAAATGATGTCCTACCTCCAGGAAAGCCAATCAGATTTCTCTCATTGTAGGCTTGCACAAACACGCGCATACACATACGCACACACACACACACACAGAGAGAGAGACGTGCAACAGACATTTTACATCACGCACCCCGTTTTCTCCCTCCCCCTTGTTAATGTAAATATAGCTTCGGGCAACGTTGACTGCAGGGCAGACAAAGGTCAGAGCGTACGGTAAAATGTTTGGGGAGAGCGAGAGAAAACAGTGCAAAAGGTGAGAGGCATGACTGGGAAAAGCTTTGTTTAAACGGGTTAAACGTAGGTGAAGACGCAGAATATGAATAGATCTGTTGATGCTGTTCTCAGTGAATATAATCAGATAAAACCCAAGCATTTTCGAGTATAAAACAGTCCAATTACGCGTTCTGCACGCTGCCTCCGTGTAAGGCAAACCCGGGCTTTAGATTCCGTCCAGCTTTCTACACCTGTCAGAATCAACATGTAGAAAATATCGGCTGACTCAGTGATATTCCCGCACAATTCAGACAGAAGCTGAAATGTTTCCAGCACCTCAGCGACTAACACGCCTGTCTATCTCAGTTTTTTTTTTCCTTTTTGTTTTCATTTCACTGTCAGTTCTAAGCTGAGCAAAATGGAAACAGTACCTGACAAAGCATACCGTGTCCTGCTAAAGTATTTATATATATTTTTTTTTCTTTTTCAGTGCAAACACAAACATTTTATTGGGATTTTTGCAACAGGCCAACACAAAGCACTGCATAAATGTAAAATGGAAAGAAAGGAAAACATACTTTTAAAAATGTTTTCACAAAAATAATTTGATAATTCTTCATCCTTGGTGCAAATCTTGACAAAACCGTTTTTGTTTTTTTTGTTTTTTGTCACAAATGTAACTGTGAGATTTTTAGAATACATTCATATTGAATAATTTAGAATATTACAGAAAAGTTCATCTTCAGTAACTCGTTTCACAACCTGATAGTTTCAATCCTTCGTTTGGTAATTTTCCACTTACAGATTAAAACATTACATCAGGCCAATATTTTTTATTTTTAATACAGAAATGTGGGCTTAATGAAAAGTATGTGTAATACCTGCTTGAAGGTTTTTTTTCTCTAAAAAAAAAAAAAAAAAACTTTTAAAATACTTTTAATATGATAAACAAGCCTCAATAAAAATGTAGGGTATTGGCTAGAAAGAGATCATTTTATTTTACCCATTATTTTCATTTACAATATAGCTCAAGTTTAGTCAGCTTGAATTAGAGTGTCTGCGCAAAGAAGATTCCATGTCTTGCAACAAGTTCTGAATAGAGTTCAGGTCTAGACTTTGAGTAGGCCATTTTAACACATTAAAATGTGTTCATCTAAATCTCATCAGACCTCTGGCTGCATGTGGTTATTGTTTGGCTGAAAGGTCTCAAGCGCTTTGTAACCTGCCTGATACTTAGCTTCATCTATCCTACCACCAAATCTCATCAGATTTTTTGTCTCTCCTGAAGAAAGGCGTCCCCACAGTATGATGCTACCACCACCATTTTTTACCGTCAGGCAACACATAGCATGTTGAACAATTTTTTTTTTTTTGTTTTCGTCTCAGCTGACCAGAGTCTTCCACATGTGTACTATGTATATTTCATGGCAAAACTTAAAATAAATATTTCTTTTGGCATTTTTTAGAAATGTCAACCAATATTTGTCATAATGTGGATCTGAAAATGTGGATCTGAAAAATAGGTTGTACCAGTAGTAGTAAAAGAACAAAAAATTGTGATACTGTTTTGAAATGCCCATTAATATGGTAGTAATTTGAACCCTCGGGATTCAGATTGTATAAGGTTGGATAAGCACTGGTCTTTCACATAAGTACGCAAATGTTTGGGGCTATAACAACAAAATGTGAAAAAGGGGGGTGAATACTTTTGCTGGCACTATAAGATTAACACTGGTAACACCCAATCTAACCCCCAATTCCGACTACGTGGCAAAATAAGCAGACACCCAGTCGTAAAATACTTCATCTAGTGAGCTACTTTCTTTGGAGCAAAGCAGCCACAAGCCAGATATTAACCTAGACCAGCCTGAAAGAGTGTGTAATTTTCTCTGATCGTGTCTTTGCTCTTTTTCAGCTCTCTTAGCTCAAATTTGTGGGCAAAGACTTGGCCTTGAATCTGAGAGGTGGCATTCAGTTCTCATTGTCGGCGATGAGTATACTCAGGAATTCAAGAGGCTTCAAATACATCGCTGAATACCGCAGCTTAACTAAATGACTGAGTAATGCTTTATACAATAAACCTTTACTTACTCTTTTAATAATCATCTAGAAAATGAAACCCAGTAACTGGCTGCCCATATTCATGAGTCAGAGAAAGCCCCCATTAATGGTCTGTTCAAATGTTCAGTGATCCGATCCCAAAACGTCCCTGTGGAGACAAGGTGTGCATCGTGTACTTTGATATCAATAGGCGAACAAGAGGGATCTAACAAACTGCTCGCCTGAGCTGAATAGCATTTATTTCTTTCACAATGGACACCATTCTAATACCTGCTGTGTTTTACTTAGATTAGGCTTAAGCTTTTTCTTTAAAGGCCATTTCAACGATTTGACATTTCTCCCAGGATTGGGAGAGAATGAGCCTCGATAAAAACTTTCTCCCCCCCCCACCCACACCCCCTCCTTCTCATGCAAAACACTTTCATCTGTCATTTTGTGATAGTCCGTCTCTCTTTGTCAGCACAAATACGGGAGCCCCTATTTGAATATGGTAACACATCCCTCTATTTATTAAAGCTTGGATTAACATGACAGGAAGTTTTGTCTGGGGGCTCTTTAAGATGGCTCAGAGAGGCAATCTGGTGACAGTAATAGGATCCAGCTAATATACTTGACTGATGCTCCTTTCCCTGTGTTATAAAGCAGAACAATGGCAGTGGGGTACTGGGAGTGAATACATTGTGTTTTCGAAGTCGTGTGTGTGTGTGTGTGTGTGTGTATGTATGCGTGTGTGTGTATCTGTGTCCCCCGTGGGGCAGGAGGGGGTGGGGCTGGTGCACTAATCAGGCAGAATACCATCACTTAGCAAATATAAGAGCTGAAGAAATAAAAATACTAAAAGGTCACGGAGCAATTCCATCAGGAAAACTACGCTACAATTAACTGAATAGACAAAGGCTCTGACATTAGTGAGAGCTATAATAATGTTCTACTCCAGAGTCTGTAAAGTTGGCAAAGATTTGCTAAAGGTTGGCTTTAAAAGAAACAAACAGATCACTGGGAGATTCTTATTTATCTTTTTCAAGAAACGTCTTTCCTACGTTATGTTTACGTTTGATGTCGAGTCTTCAGGGAATTTTTGGAGTTTTCATACGTTATTTTTGCCTTCTTTTTTTTTTTTTTAAATCTGGCTGTAAAACTAACAAAACCACAGATCAATCGTTTATCCTTTTAGGCAAAACTGATAAACTAATGATCTTAATTTATTGAAGAAGTTCCAAGTTACTGAACATCTTTAAGCTCAGAGGTTTCACGAGATGTCATCATCTGGAGTAGCTTAAAACAGACATTCATGCATGTCAGTTTGTTTTGGTTTTTCTGATTCATAAACCAGATTATAAACAAAATATTCGAGAAAAAAGTAGTTGTTTACTTGATTCAAATTAAGAGAAAAAAATACCAAAACAGAACAGTACCAACATATTTTATGTATATATATTTATTTCTCTATTCAGTTATGGTACAAAGAATAAACACCCTTAAGATAGTCCAGGGTGTTAACATAGACGTAACATTCTTTTTTTTTTTACCAGACTCAAAATTGTAGTAAGCCTCTTTAAGTGTAGAAAAAAAAAACACCATGTTTCTCGTATGTCATTATTTATTGTGGGCTTAATGATACTTTAATTTAATGGTTGTATAATCCCCAAATTAAAATTTTGACTACAGGTGATCAAATGCAGTTCAGACGCATTAAAGAACTTCAGCAGCTAGTAGTTAGCCGAACATGCTACCCTTCCAATGTAAGTCGACTCCATCTACAGAATGCTGCAACTTAAGAACTTCTTCCTTAAATATCAAAATCAGACTTTCAAATATGGTGACACTTAAAGTACCTTAAGTTTCAAAGGAAGAGCTACTAATATGGAAACGTAGACTAACTTCACTAGATGAAGCCTAGCACTCAACAACTAGTGTGACACTTCATCTTCTTTGTTGAGAATTATTTTTGGCATTTTAATATCACAAAATCCTGCTTCCAGATTGAATTACTTCCTTCTAGTTTTATTCAGAAATGAGGGCAAAATGGAAAGGTTTGTGAAAAACTAAAACCATTGATGCGCAGAAAATAGTTACAACCATACAATTCCAAAGAGGTGTACTTATAGTTAGACGCTTGTAGATATATGAAAATGCAAAGACTAATAGATGAACCTAAAAATGCTTGAGGACTAAAATATGTACCGTAAATCCTAACTTTCTTTTTCCACATGTTCTATTCTCAGTTGTTGAGCATGGTTGTTTTCACTAATCCACAGGCTGGCAACAGGTTTTGCCATTATCTGTCCCTCTCCAGATTAGTTTTTCCTGCAGTTTGAGCTCTAGCTGCCAATATCAGCATACAAGAAGGTGCTTGCTCAGACGTATCCATATGTCACAGAGCTATGGATGGACACAGTTTGTGTACACGACTGTGTATGCGTCTGTGCAAGATGGGTGAGCAGATCAAATCCACATCTGTTTGCGAAACCGAGGGGAATCTGTGCTTCCACTGCAAACCTCTCAATACTAATTAACGATCCAGTGATAGTTGCCAAATGCCAACTGTCATTAGCACCCAACAGCACATTATTGCACAGATGTAGATGTGCACACGCTCACACACAAACACTACGTGGTCAACCTTGCTGGACCACCGCAAGCCATCTGTGGTTAGGAGACTTGAACACTGTGATCTGTTTCTGTTCAAAGTACATAAGCATCAGCTGTTGAGGTAAAACTAAACTTGTGAGAGGTAAAATTGAAGAGCCTTAAACAACTTTCGGAGAGCTGGCTGTAACTTGTGCCTGTTAAACAGACAGCACTTATAACGTATTCTTTAAGAAGCCATGACAACCTCAATTCTGGAGTTTATAGACCTTTGACTTCTCCACTGATGGCACCATTTTTGTGCTCTCGAGCACTGTGCTCGGTAACAGCATCTGACAGCTATCTTTGATTTCATGTAGCAGCGATTTCAGCTATGCCTGCCTCGGAAAGGATCTGCTACCGACTCTGCCTCTTGTGTGGTTTTCTCCCTCTCTGCCTGAATCTGTCACTCTGTGCACTAGTGACAGGGTCAGATAGAGAGAGCAAAGTGGGGAGAGTTGCTACACTGCGAGCAGATTAGGGTCTCTCCGTATGGGAGACCACAGCATGACACCCATGACGGTGACACAGAGACGCCAGTTGGTTCAAATATTCCCGCCCACACCGGCTCCAGCAGAGAAGTCCAGAAGCCTCTCAAATGCAAAAAGAAAATGGACCACCAGGAAGGATTAGATTCAGATTTGATTCCAACCATTTCTAATCAACCTGAGATGACACTGACGTCCAATAAAACACCAAAACGAAATGGCTACAACACTGATTCTCGTTAACCTATAAGGTGTCTTTACTCAGTCACAACTTCTGGGGATGAATCAACCTCAAATTCTTCCTGGAAAACTAGACTGCAGCCTTGTCTCGTCTCATTTCTCCTCCTCTCCGCCAGTGCAGCCTGCCTGCCGCCATCTCATGACAGCATCTCGCCATCTCTCACAGCCCTCTGATCTCTATGTCAACAGGCGACACCAGCAGCTCCCACTAACTCAGCACGCACAAGCCCATCTGCAAGGCAAACCGTCAACAAATGCATTTTGCATAGACTCCCGGCTACGACTAATGGCGCAGTTAACGAATTCTCTAAGTGCCGGCGTCTTTACACCTGACGAGGTACCGTCTGAGAGGGTGCCGTCGCCTGCAATAAAAGCGGCATTCGGCGCATATTCTACATGTGGTTGGGCATTTACGAGCAGCAGGAAGGAGGATCAAAGCTGCAGCTGACAGGCCCCTGAAAACACAAAGATTTATTAAAGACATCAAAAATTGGTGCAATGGCTTCTCAGCGGCCTCTTATCTCGACGTGTATGTATACTGGCGGGGGTTTATTAGTCATCAGCGGTCAAGGTGGGAGGCAGCGCAATTGTCCGGCTCAGGTCCAAACTCATACAGAGGTTGTGATGACAGAATCCAAAGCGCTCTGTGGTTACTCAGTGGAATTCAAATGCCAATCCCCCAGCCCAGCGCCATCTCTTCTCCCTCTTCCCTACCCTCCTCTCTCCCCCAGTGTTTGTCAGGGTTGGTGATTAGCTGTCACCCTCTGCAGAGGCAGATAACACCCCACACAGCCTGTTTCCCTCTGGGAGCATGCACACGCGTAAAACAGGGAAACACACAAACAAATACACAAATGTGTGCACATGCATGTAAACTAAAGGCACTTAAAAACTCTGTCAAAATACAGACAAGTGTATCATGTCTTTGCACATATTTACAAGGACGACTCATTCACGCAGCCTTTCGTTACATTCAGGGTCTCCAGTTGCGTTCAAATCGGGTTTAAAGTCCCCTTTTAACTAATGCAGACATATTTTTTCTTACAAAGTTTATCTTGAGATAAAGAAGAACATGGTCTTTGTAGCTGTGCTATTTTTTGTCTGGTGTAATAAGAGGTGAGTTACTGATCTTTAACAAAGTTGTGATTTTACCGTTACCTTTATAGTCCAAACTGATTCACACACAGCTTAATTCGCTGAAAAATGAAGGAAATAACACTGGTGTGTGTGGGGGACATAAAAATCCTAACAGAGTTTCTCTAAGTGAACCAGTGGAAGATTGACTAACAGCACTGCTATCTCATTTGTCTCTAAATTGCCATGGATGCTGTTGTCAGCTGGATGTCAGATAACCTGTTGGGAATGGCCTGGCCTTCTGTTGGTCATTTCTTGCACAGCTCACTACATGCACAAGTTCAGCAGCGGCTGGGCATCTCGTCTCACCGATATCCTCATAGATTTCCTCTGGTGGAACTAACAGACTGAGAAATTCCGTATTTCCCAGCAGGATTTGAGTTTTCATGTCCAAATAACTTTATAGTGTTTCCATGAAACTTATGATTTCTATACGTTTAGATTCAGTTAAATGATGTTGAAAGAATATAAAGTGAGTAGCAAATCAAGATATTCCAATTATAGGCCAAAACAATGAGTACAAATATTTGCCAGTCTTGAGAATACAGCCAGTCATGTTCAGTCTAGATAATGCTAGTGATTTTAACACATCATTGAGCATAACATTTCATAAATGGGTTTCCTTGCCATTTACTCCTTCCTTGGTGCTTATGGAAGAAATACAAACTCATTGGCTTGAACTGGACACTAAAAATCTTTGAGAGCATTTTATTGCAGCTATTGAAACTTGAAAAAACATTAACCTATGTGACCTTTATTTAAGGAAAAACCTAATTGTTCTTTCTGTAATACTCCACATGTATTACAATAAGATCATACAAATTACTAAAGAAAAAAAAGCATTGTTGAGGTAGTGTGGTGTCATTATGGAATCCTACAGAAAGGGATAAGCAAACCTGAGAAAATATTTTAAAAATGTCCCTTGCATCAATATATATCTTTTTATTTTTATTTACTCTAATTGATCAAATAAATTTCCCTGCAATTGATTGCAAATCATAGTGTTACTCCTTTATGCATACATAATGTTTAACTCTGTTGGGCATGCACTTTGATTTAAGAAGATGAAGTAATCTACTGTAATACGGATACTAGCAATTCACAATTATGAGCTTCATCTTTATATTAATAGACAAATTGACTGTGGAGTTGACATTTAAAACATTCTTTAGTATCTTCTATGGGAAATGAGCACAGTTAGAGTAAACAATACTAATCTCCATGTGTATTCCCCACAGTACGCATGGAGATGTGTACTGTGGCCAGCAATGTTTGAATTCTCCTTCGAGTAAAGCTACTTAAGGGGCAGGCTGAACTGTGGTATTGATGTACACGGTTCAGCCTTCCTGTTCTCTGCTGAAGAGCTTGCTCTCTCTTTCAGCCTGAAATGTCAAAAAGAGTAGCTTCCTTTAAAATAGCCTTTTACATCTATGCACCCTCTGATGTAATATAAAACATTGTATTCCTACAAAATAGGGGAAGCTTATAATGTTTGAGATCAAAAGGGTAAAACCGAGTAAATTTGCTATGCTCTGTTCCAGTTTTTTGCCAGTACTCTTTTTGCCATCTTGCCAATTTTGCTTAAAAAACTTTAAAAATTTTGTTTCTGGAACCACTGGACCACTTCCAAAGGAACATGCATCATTCAGAAACACACCGAATATACGACTCGTGCATTTGTATCACTTGTGCATTTCCACTTAAACTGGTACGCTTCAAATAAAATACTCCTCATTTATAACCACTGCATAAACTCTGTTCTGATTCATCTCAACCTTCTCCCCCATATACACAGAATTCCAATTCACAAAAACAAAAAAAAAAAAAAAAAGTTAGTTGAACTTTTGAGGAATCATCAAAATAGCAAAGCGGGACGCGCAAAAAGTGCTGAGTCTGTCAGCCCCTCATGCATCAAGTATTTACTAACAAAGAGAGCTCAGATGTCTGGGGGTTGCTATTTCTGAACAGAACGCACAGAGCCAGACAGCCTTCCTGCAGTGTTACTCCAGGTAACATCTGGTGACAGGTGTTGTATGAAGAAAAAAACCTGTGTGTAGATACAATGTGTTACACATTTGCATTTTCGGCATTAAGCGATAGTTGTAAAGCTGTGAGTCAACCTCAGAAAGGTCACAATGACGTAGAAAAATAATGTGTTTTACATAATGTGAATAAAAGAAACAGCATAAGAAACAAAACACAATAATGGCCACATCAATGTTTCATCAGTGCCTCGGGAAACTGATAAAGCAGGAACTTATTTAAAAAAACAGTAAGAATCTAACACCTTTGAGTGAAAACATGTTCAAGGCTTGTTCTGGCACAATTTCAAACTAATTCCTGTGTTATATGACAAAGATTTTGTTGTCGTTTTTTTTTTTTTTTTTTTTAAAAAAGCTCCAAGCAAAATCTATTTGAAACAGCCTGGATGACACCTTTAGTGAAGACAGCAGTTTCCTTTTTATTATTTAATAGGATACACGCACACTCTGATTTCACATCAAAGCTAAAAAATATCCCGGTACAAAGAATAACTCAACGTTTGCTGTATGATATTTTGTTTGATCAAGGGCTTGTACAGGTTTCCGCCCACCTTGTAGTAAGGCTTCCATTTTACATCCGACACTCAGCGCTGCACCTTCAACTTCAAATTAATATAGTAGGATAAGATCACCTTGCCCTCTCCATCCCATATCATCGCCGCTGTCACGACACAAAGACGGATTGAAACATAGGAGATAAATAAACAGCACGGCTTTATCTGCTGCCCCTTAAGCAGCTTTACTCGAAGGAGAACTCAAACAATGTTGGCTAATCATAGCGTTTTAGAAGTCAGCGTGCCGTCCTGAAAATTGTCAGGGACAATAGGTGTTTTCTTAACAGATGACAAGCGTGTTATGAAGGCACTGTAGAGAAATGGGGGGTAACAGGGCAGCGAGGGGCTGAAGAAGTGTTGAGACTGAGCGCAGAAAAGGAGAAGAGGAGGAGGAAGAGGAGGGGGGAGGAACCGGCGGGGACTCGTGGAGCACAGAGAGCACAATAAAGACAGCAAGACAAATACAGACCAAGAAAGACGTATGGGATCATGCCCCTGCTTCTGTGTACATATGGTGCAACGTGCTGGAGCAGAGAAAGACCAATCCATTGATATAAGCCCCTTTGCTCAGGCTTCCTCTTAAGGGTAATTTGGCAGCTAGTCCTCATGTTTGTTGGCAGGCAGAAACGCATGCCCCCAATCATCTACTGATCGCTGAATTATTGCAGACCTTTTTGTTTCTTTTTTTTTGTTTTTAAAGAAAGAATAGAACAAAGCAAAACCCATTTAACAGTACTGGATGAATTGCTCAGGTACTCACAATCTATCCGACAGTAGAAAATAACTTCATGGCTGACATACTGCGCCGTACTGCTGGTTTTACAAGTGTGCATTAGGCTTTACAGCCATAAACATGAAACTCAGCTCGTCTCTTATTGGAGATAGATTATAAATTGTTTCCATGATTTGTTCCTAATCAAGTTTGTCTTGAATTGTTACATTTAGGTCTGCTAGGCAGTGCTTCTTCTCGGCATATGCGGGAAGTGATGCATTTACCATATTAGGAATCTACGTCAATGAAATTACTTTACAGTCAGCAGGCTATATTTATAGCAGATGCACTGTATGGCAGAAGCTGCTCCACGGGAGTGTCTCCGCTGGCGTGCCAAAACAATAAAGCATGTCCTCTCGCAGCCAATTCTTTCTGTGTTCTTCGAGAGACAGCCGCTCCATTGATCCCATTTCGGCTCAAACACGTTTTTTAATCAGATAGCCGCGCAAATGTGTTAAACATATGTTTGGACACAGAGAAGTGGGTAATGCTTTCTGTCCACGATATCCAAGCGGGCTCTCGCTCCCCTCCACCCGTTCTAAACAATATGTAACTAACGAATCCAGACTCTATGGACGGGAATGAAGTGTGACTGTGACCAGACAGGAAAATAATCTACGTAATCCAGATCGAAGCCCTAAAGGCTTTTATAGATCGACAGCATAGATTTTCTCTCTGTCTCCATTTCTACCTGGCTTAGGTTTAATTTAACTCAATTAAATCAACCCGTGAGCCTGCGAGTACACACTGAAAGCAATCATTCATCTTTGTGGTGAGCCACTTTTACTGGGTAAAAAAAAAAGAAAAAGAAAAAAAAAAAAACCTAAATGACTTTTTTTTGTGTTTAGGTTTTTTCCGTAGACATTAGACCACTCAATATAATTTCAGCCACGCCAGCTCTGTACTAATTACCACAGTTGACATCTAACAAACAGCTCTTTATGGATGCCTTGGCCTTGCAAATACTTTAACAAATGCGATAATTTTGTTGCGGTTGACTGTAAATATTCCACCGTCTTTTGCGTTTCCTTCAATCAATTAGAGGTGGAGGTGGTTGTTTTGGGGCTAGAAAACTGAAAAAAATAAATCTTATCTTTCAACAGGCAATGTGGGGGGGGAATTATCACTGATACAGGAACACACCCCTGGGGTAAATTTGTTATCAACACTGCACACCGCAGCTTTCATGTAAGACAATCGACACAAGCAAAACATCTATAAGGGATTGTCCTTGAGTGACTGGCTGCAACGGCCACAGAAGCCTCTCCCTCATCATGACTATATCAGGCAGCTGCTTACACCCGTTCATCAGATACATATTTCATGAGCTATGGTAAACACACGGCTCTCAGCAATGCCAATCTAGCATGGAATAATGCATTCATAGTGGATTGGCTAATGAATTGAGAGCTTGCCCGGGTGAAAAGAAGAAAGCAAATACCCGATACTCAAAGTAGAAATAGAATTAATGAGCGGTTGTGAATACTCAAACGCCGGGTTGCTGAATGGTGGCCCTAAAAGGGAGACCGTTTCTGCCCTCCACCTAACCTTTGTCTCTGGTGAAAGTTCCACATTAATGAATGCTGGAGAGGTTTCATAGTCTTCTCCGTGAATGTGGATTTCACAGAAGTGTAAATGACGCCACGTGCAACGCTCAGAGCGCAGCTTTGATCTGCTATTCCACAAGCCAGGTTCTACAACAAAAGATGAAGAAATCCTGAGCTCAAGCTCCGTGTAATCTAGTAGAACCTCTCTCGATGTCTGATCCTCCTTCGCTCCACTGGCTGTGGCAGTCGTCAAACTGGCAGACCACGTTTCTGTCTGCCCCAGTGCTTAGAACATGGACAGATGCTAAAACATATGATCTGGACATTTGTCTGACATTTGGGCCGCTTGCGATCAAATCTCACAGCCTGGTCTTACGGCTCCAAATTGGTTTCTTCCATTCCCCGGTCCATGTTCATTCTTTCCTTCCTTCTTTCGTTTTATCTCTGTAAACAAACATTAAGTCATTGCGTACCACTTTGGTTCTTTTATAGTTAAGTATTCTAATTAATTGTGGAGATAGTTGAAAAATATCAAAAACATATTTTCCTCTCTGATCACTATTTAGGCCAATGAACTCTTATGTACTGGTGTTGCCATAATATTCTCACTAGTTCATCACAAAGCAACACAGAGACACCAACTCTGCCACTGGGTAGCCCATTAGAAAATATTGCAGGGGCACCTGCAATATTTTTTATTCCAGGTTTGGATTCTGATTGTTGATCCGTCTAGACTATAAACTAGGCGGTGACAAAAGATGTTCCGGTGCTAAACTGGTGCTAGTGATTACATCAGTAGTTTCTATTTCAGAGTTCAAGCAGATCAATGCTCTGCACAGCAATGCGTTTAAAGCCCATAATTTTTGCCAAGTCCATAAACACCCTTTCTGACTCAGTTCTTAAAAATTGCTGGCTTCTGTAATATTAACAAGTAGTGTTAATAAATTCTAGCACTCTGTAACTCATATTTGCAGCTTTGCTGGTAGCAATTATAACCACAGCATGCTACTTAAAAATGACACAAATATAAAGGAATTTGGGTATTTAAAATTTGTCCCTAGATTGTGATCCGTCACAAAATGTTGAGCACAAAAAAAGATCAAACATTTATTGAATGTATCCAACATAAAACTGGTCCATACAACCGACCCGAACCGCATCCTTCCTGGGCCCTCTTTAGTTGTAGGTCCTTTTAAAAATGGCATGGTACAGTTAGACTGGAATTGCTGGCATCACTCAACACAGTTCATTGCTTAGGGACAGAAAAACACAAGCATGAAACATACTACTGTGTCATATCTGTGTGGCACTGTCTTAGGCATTAGGGTTTAACCCCACCTGCTCAGTGGAATGTCCGTTGGGGGTAGAAAAGCTCTCTTAAATACGAGGCATTGCATCATAAAAGAGCGTATTGAACCACATTGAGGCATGTCGGTCTGAACCAGGCATAAGTTGGCTCTCTGACTGTGGAAAACCAAGTCGATTCTCCCAAAGAACCAGGTTAGAACCAGGTCCAATCACCAACCCTGAGTAAAGCTCTGGAACCGATATGGTGAAAGAACCCTAAAAGAAGTCCAGAGTAACACCCAAAGCCTGAAATGTCACTGCTCAAATTTATTTTAAATTATTTTAATATATTTTCATAAGAGGTGGAACTTTCTGAAATAGTGCTGAGGTGCATTCAAAACAAAAGAATGCAAAACACTGGAAAAAAGAGAAGTAAAAATTACGATAGACATTTTAGGTTAATAGGATAACCAATTAAACTCTGAAACTAAGACAGATTATGATATCACATAATCCAGATGCGAGGTGGACGATAACAGGAAGCAGATGATTTCTGCTTGGTATGATTGATTGATTGTTAACAGGTAAAATGATAACATTCCAGGAAAGCAGGCCTAATAACTAGTCTTTGTGGAATCCCGTCATAAATATCACTGTATAAAAAGGGGAAATAATTTTAACAACCTCCAGAACATTTTCAAAACGGGGAAGTATAATTATGCTTTTCAACCTAGAGTTGGGAGTGAATGTTTTTATTACATCTTTGCAAAGAAGGTCAATCGTGATATAGAGTTCAAGTCAGTGAAAGAGCAGTCTGCTGCAGAATCGATACATCTGAGCTCAGTGGAGTATGTTGATTCCATATTTCAATCAGCCCATGCAAAACAAAGTACTCCCCAAAGCACACCAATTTATTTTCTCTTTCAAAAAAAGAGAAAAGATCACATAGTTATAGTACCTGGGTGTAAAGAATTGCAATAATACTGGGCAGCCACCCAGGACATGTGGGAATGTGCAAAAAAACCCGGCTACTCTGTGTAAGCATGGCACCTCTACACACCAACACCGGATAAAACTGTTTAAAAGTGGTACTTTTTCCATTTTATAACCTGCAATTACTGTCGATAAAGGCTTGTTAATGTTTTAGGGATGTAAACTCATAATGCCTTATAATGTCCACCTCCAGTAGTGTCACGCATCATTGTGTTTTTGAACATTTACAAATTGATGAACACTGACACTTTAATGGAGCACTATGAAAAGTAGTGTCAAAACAACTAGAAGGAATAAATCAATGAGGCAAACTCCGTGCTCCTGGTGTAAATTAATTATTTTTGTGATTAACCCTGATATTTACCTGTAGGCTGTTTAATTAAACAACACAGTGATGAAATTAACTGGATCCTGAAGTAAAATGGTTCCTTCCAAGGTAAAGGAAAGGAAAAGTACACACAAAAACGCACAACGCTGAAGCGAATCCTGAGTCAGATGTGTGACTGCTTTCGGAGGAGAAGGATCAGGATCCAAAAGGGCCCAGTGATGTCTGTGCAAGTGAAAGGAGATCCCCAGGCAGTTGCCTTCAACTTACAAGCTTAAAAGGTTCCAAAACATTTCTGATGTTTCATTTTCTTCCTTGATACCACTTGTGACAGAGTACAATGCTCTTTTTTATTACATATCTGGAGTCCTCCTCAGCTAAAGTCGCACTTTTACTTTTTTCAGCAGGTTTGCAATAGGTGTTTTGTGTGTTGGATGGCATATCAAGAGCAAAATCAGCCAGAATTGTTTTGTTTTCGATCTGTACTGTAGCACAGTATCAAGAGAATCACAAATGCTAAGTTAGATAACCTTTGTGTTTTTATGAATATCTGTGGAAGAACCAAACTTGATATCTAGTGAACTGGCCTGCAAAGCTAATTTGTACGAACTGGCATAAAAAAAGAAAAAAAGTGGCAAAAATGCCCACAACCGTGTAGACATGAAGGTTCAACATTTTACTTAATACAACTTTAGCCATAAGGACAAATCAGACTTCAAATTACTTAATTTGCACAATCTGTTTTGTAGCATAAACCATAGCCAAACCCAAAATGTGCCTTACATCTTAAAGCATATTCACAAAAAGGTCTTTGGAAAACTAAACAGAAATTTTGATTGCTGCAGTCATTTTGTGTCTATTATTGCCTCTCAATATGAATATGTCTTCTGTGAAATAATCAGAGATCAATGTTTCATTGCTGGATTTTATTTTCTTTATCTAAGCTACTTTCACAGTACAATATCTCTTTTACAAATCACCTCCCAAGCAAGGGTTCAGGTGCTTTCGATGGGAATTTATTTGTTGCCAATATTCTTTTAGCAATTCAGTAATTACACAAGACATGCAACTTTGGTTCAAGGATTTATTTTGATTTCTTATTGAAAACAGAGGGTTTTTTTTTTTTTTTTTTTTGGTTAGTCAAGTAGTTTACAATATCTTGACGCTGGTCTAAATAAAACAATTGAACATATTTTGTGACACATCAAGTCTGATGTGAATAGCAAGGAAAGGGTGTAAAATGTACAGTCCACATGAAAGGAGAAATTTACTTGTGCTTTCATGTCACTGTATCGTTTATTTTTTTCGACATTTTGTATTGGGGCCTGATGAGAGCCTTCAAATAGTAAAAAAAAAAAAATCTTCATAAGTGCAGACAGAGTATCTGCATAGTGAGTTCAATCAGATGTAGCACTTGCATCAATTCACTTGCATGGCGTTTCTAGAGTTTCTCATTTCACTGAATCCAAATGAATCTGTAGTACTCCGGTTTAGCTTCTGATCAGAACTGTTTAGGCAAAGTATTTTTCTTTCAATATCTTCTACTGAAACACGAGGCTGGTCCACAATAGTTAGCTGGAGGTAAAGCCATGCAAGTGTAGCACATGTGTAACCTATGCCAGGTACATCTGCAGCCTAACCACCTAACACGTGTGGCAGACATTTCATCATCAGACCAAGAAAGAGTTCACACAAGAATGATTAGAAATGTGAACAATTTCACCGGGCTGCACCCATCCTCATCAAAACGACTGTAACCCTAAGGAAAGGTCGCGTAGTGGAGGTAAGGAATAAAGGCTGTGTGTCCATCAGCTGCACCAACAGCTTCATTAAGGTGGGAGGAAATGAAAACCCCAAGGTCCTCTGCAGTGTGCCTCTTGGAAAAACAGGCATTACAGACAAAAGGACCAGAGCTTTGGCCAGTGAGCAGACCAACAGCATGGCAAGTCTCTGTGGGTGTCTGACGAAATTAATTAGGAGAGTGAAAGGAAAATGTCTGTCAGATCACAGATCACGTTGTGAAAAATACCTTCCCCTGCTGTGATCTATTGATTGCCATTAAATGTTCCAGCTGCCACCGCATAAAATATTAATATCCTAAATCTGACAGCTATAAAGTAAATTCCATTTTTTTCCCCTCCCACCTAAATAACAGCCTTTTGAAAGAACATCATTAAGCAAGGCAGGCCAGTGCATTTATCATATATTTGTAAAAAAATAAAAAAATCCACCATGATAGTTGCATTCTCGCCATGTCTCTTTTGACCCTGCTTCATTTTCACTCATGTTGCACCAGAGGCTGACAGCTAATTCTATCACTCCAGCGTAAGAGAACAGACACTCATTCCAATAAATAGGCTAGAGGGAGGAGGAGAGGGATGGGCCGTTCATTTCTCACTGAGCCTACAGCGGTGGCGTTTAAGCAACTTTAGCATAATTTTAAAGCTCTGCACATGCTGCCGAATTTGCCACCGGGTTTGATGCGAACAATCCTCTTGCACGTTGCGGTTGCGGCTCGTGACCTGACGGGACGGGACGCCATTAGCCTCAGTCGGACTGCAGGGCCCCGCTGTTAACATCGCGATGTGTAGCGGAGCATAGCAAAGTGAGAGAGGGGATCTGCCTTACCATTTTTCTGCGGTTTCCCAGCACGTTGTGGTCAATGTGATGATAGCACATACTAATACAAGGCAATCAGTACAAGCAACAACAAAAAAACTGCCTTGCATTTAGAGCTATGGGGTATTAGTGTTTTCATAACACTCCTATTACAAATTCACATTCTCTATCAGGGTTGGTAATCACTTGTCTCAAACAGTTTAATTACAGCTTGGCAATGACTACTTAACGTGATTAGATGTTATACCTTATTGTTGCGTGTGGCATATTACATCAATTATATTAAGAGTTATTATTTTCAGGAGGGTGCAGTTGCTTGAATGTGATACAGGATGCAGTAGAGGCTGAGTGACAGGAACTTCTTAAAGGCTTAATTTTACAAATAAAGTAATCAATATAAGCTACTGCACATCACGTCTCACCACGCAGAGAGCTGTTAGGTCTTTTGCATAATTGCAATAAAAAAGTGTATTGGCCTGACTGATTGAATTCAGTCTTGGTAATTGCAGCATAAACAATGTAGTTGACTGTCACAGCTACTCCGCCACTACGCTGTCAACAATCCAGATATTTTTCCAGCATCTACTAGCATATCATGCAGATCCACAGCCTGCCGTGTAATGAGTATAATTACATGGTGCGCATGTGTTACCTGTGGGGGGAGTGCACACACCCACACCCTCTTGCACGCATGTTTTTCCGTCCCTATGACCTGCCACTCAAAATCAGTCACCCGATGGAAAGGATTCTAGATTACTCGAGGTGTCCGTGTCCACCGTTCAGGGAGAAAAAAAGTCTTTTCTCCTTTTCATCCCGGATTAAAAAAAAGAAAAAAAAAAGAAAACGAAATAAATAAAAAGCACGGCCCAAAAGGAGGCTTGCATCATCTCTAATAGGCGGCCAAGTCCCTGCTGACGCCGCTGTCCATCAATATCACCACCCTTTCTCTCGGCCCTGCCTCCACCATTTGATCGACATTAACTCCACAGCTGCCCCACCGCGCGGCCCCCCTCCCCACCACCCTCAATCCTTCTTTCTCGCCCCAGTTCCTCTTACTCTCTACCAGGGGAAGCTCTGCATGCTCCCAGGCAAAGTCAATGTCTATCTCTTGTCTCCCTGGTGCTACCCGCATCCAGTACACTGCTCCCATCCCTCGCTGTTGTGTCTTGCGCACATCTAAGGCACATCCGAGTTGTAAATAGAGTGGAGCTTAAATGACAACAGCCTTGCTTTTGTGGGGATTTAGGGAGGGGAAGAAAGGAGCTGATTCGTGCAAAAGACTGCTGGCGAAGATAAAATGTTCAGGCTTTGGATCTAAATTCCACATGAATGCCTTTCCCTTTAGTGTGCATTATGATGGCAATGGACCATATCATAGTATTTGTTTTGCTTTAGAGCTGTCCCTTGTGATTTATGTTCCCTGAGTGCAAATATTTCAAGTCAGAGTACAAGCAAAGCTTCTGTCATGGAGAAGGCAGGGGGTATTTTGGAGGCTGAATATGAGAGATCAGTGTATACGTTTGCTTTGTATGTGTGGCGAGGCACTTGTGGCAGTGCCAGTGTGTGACCGAAGCCCCCCTGGCTAGGGAGCAGCGTCTGGAAAGGTTACCCAGCAGAGTGGCTTTTGTATGGTAATGTGACCTCCAGCTCCCTAAGGAGTCTCAACACCTGCCCAGCACCCCCTGCCAGCCTCACATCCTCAACACGCTAACTGTTTTCCCTCCATAATAACGCTCATCTGCTGCTGCTTTGTAATGTTTCTGTTGATCCAAAATTAACAATATTACTAATGATTTATTATAATTACTATCTCTCGTATCTCTCGTACTCGTATTTGCAATTACTAGACAAATTAGCTGTTAAACCAGATTGAAAGATTATGAGATTGATCGACCCTGACCTGAGACCGGCTGGCTGAAAACTAAAATATCTAACGGGTTTTCTGACCAATGGACCAATCATATCTAAGCAATTTGGAAAAGAGGTATCAACCACAGGATGTCAACTCCTCCCAAACTTGGGAAAGACTCAAAACTGGGGAAGAAGCACATGTATCCAGAACTGACTCATTCCAGAATATCTGAATATTTAGCAACAAAGTTCATCTGTTTTCCACTTTTGACCTTCCAACACTAGATTGTTATAAAACATACAAGATGTGGGATCTCTGCTTAGTATTTTCCTACCATTAACATGTAAAACAATATTTGCAGTTACCAATGGTAACTTCTAAAATAATAATGATATGATTAAATGCAATTACTATGTGCTGTTTAACGAAATAGTAGTACTCAATGGAACATGTAAAGTGAAGTAGGCAATTTGATTGTTGCTATGTCTTATTTCAAGAGAAGTTGCGGCAAGTTTTAAAAACATTAGCATTCAATAAATGCATTCAGTAGATACAATTTCATTATAGTTAATTAGTTGTTTTTTTTTAAACATATTTAAATCATTACTGTCGGAACAAAAATTTACAGATCAGAAATAATCAACAAAACTTATATATAAATCTCTGGAATTTATGTTCCAGCATTTTATCTTATTAACACAATTTATGAATATACAGACTTCTGTTGAAAATGACACGCGGTGTCCCAATTAACCTGTATGAATATAGGTACAACAAAAAAATAAAAAATAAAATCTCAGTGATATCTAATTGCCAAACCCCAGTCACGGTTATAATAAAGTAGTCACCATCAACTTCAGTCTTCAAGCTCAGGAAAAGTGCAGCAATATGCATGCAGACAGGCTGACACCCCCATAGACCTACAGACAACCGGCTGAGCATAGAGAGAGGGGCTCTAAAGCAATTATAGCAAATTAAATGAATGCCCCCAAGTTAAATAGTGTTAATAGTGTTCAGGGAGACAAATTTGAGATGCAACTCACACTGTGATGGCAAGATCCACTTGGATTGCTGAGTAGCAAACACTAGCCATAATTATATTCAAACCCTTTTAACAGAGCATCAATTCATAGCATGCTGTGTCAGGTTGTTCACTTAAAAAAAAAAAGGACTAATCAGCTTTATGCATCTGAAATATGTTTAGAGGAGAGCCGAGTTTGCTTGTCTTATGTTGACGAGCTGAAACTCTGAGAACAATAGGGGATAAATAAGCACTGTTTTGTCCTGAAAATGATAAAAAAAAAAAACTTAAAACAGCTGGAAACTACTGACGCCTGTCAGAGATCTGCTATATGACTGAAGATGACAGTGATGAAAATGAGGAATAACATGTGCTGTCAGGCTTGAGAAGATAAAAAGATATCACTGTAAAGGATGAAGCCCTGCACACAGGTTCAACGAGACATGTCTATATTTTGATATGCATTCACTGGAAATGTTTGTCATATCAGGGCTCATTGCTCTTCATAGTATTTTAAAGTGAACCCAGGCAGGCGTTCAGTATTCCCCCTCCTCACCTACGACATCCACTGTGGATCGCCGGCGCTTTCAGAGAACAGCTGATCTGGACAAAGGTCCACTCTCCCCTCCGGTTTAAAGTCTTGGAGCTGCTACCCACAGGCTGGTGCCTACTTTAGCACGCCGTGCCCAACTATCAACCTCTCTGCCTGAGGCTCCCCACCTACTGAACTCACTACGCCATCATCTCCCCTCTGATTCCACCCACGCTCATCTTTTATATGCATTACCTTTGTACTCGTTAAAGCTCCCCCCCCACCCCCCCTCTCCTTAAGTGCACATTTTGGCATTGTTATTAAACATGACTTGAAGCGACATATATTTGTGTCATGTCAAAAGCTATTCCCCTGCTACACTTTTGTCTATTTATTTATCCATTTAAAAAAACTTAATTATGAATGAATGTCACATTGAATAATTCATGAGCACCCTGGTGTTTGGAATAAATAGCTAGAACACCTCTGCTGCCTCCCCTTCCGTGTTCCTTCAACCCTTTTAGCAGCACCGCGCACAACTGTAGGTTATTGGTCTTTCTCTCCTCTCGAGGGTCTTTGCGCACTTAGTTGTTATTAAAATCCCTACGGCTTACGAACACACACACAATGGCACTGGCACGCACAAAAGAAACACACAGCCCCAGCCAAGGACCGTCTGCTGGTACAAACCATTTATTAAAGCTCCTGTGAAGGTCCTGGCAGTCAGCCAGAGGGAGACATGACTTTGGATCCCATTCATGTCCACATCAGCAGAGTAAAATGTTTCTAGGTGTTGATCCATGACAGCCATTATTGCTGCAATCCAGTTTTATCACTGTCAAATTCCACAAAAGGGAAAATAAGCCCCTTTTTTTTGCACTTTAACAGATTGTCAATATATTTCAACCTAACCAAACAGCTACCGAGCGAGTTTATTTGCTTCTGAGGATGCGTTTTGAATAGAGAGGAGAACGTCCAGCCCCTCCCTCCAACGCCCCCTTCACCCGGCATCTTATCTCCAAACGGCCACAGCCTCTCAGGAACTGTTATAGGATGGAGAAATGTAAACGGAACAGAAGCAACGCACGTTAAATGGTGATGCGATGTGCAACTGAAGCAGCTAATTTGAGAAATAATTTGATGTTTTCTATGGCTCTCTCGGGCGCAGAAGCAGAGAGCTGCTCTCGTGTTTAACTTGTGCATCAGAAATACCTCGGGGTGTCAAACCTCAGTTGTCTGGACAACTGAGGAGCTCAACCTGATTCGGCTCTCAGCAGAATTAAAGAGTTTGATCAAAAGGAGGAAAATGACACTGAGAACTAAGGCAAGAAGAAATTAAATGATCTTTTAGTCTTTATCTTCAGAATATAATAATTTTCTCATTTTTATTGAACTGTATCAAACAGTACTTTCACATTGTACTATTGTGAATTTGTGTATATGGGGCAGATAGTTCTTTTTTAATGTCAGTTCCTGATATGTGGAGCACCTTGATGTATGTGCTTTTTTTATTATTTGACAACATGAGGCTTCTTTTTTTTTAGGACTTTAAGAACAAAAGTTTTCATACCACTTGAACTTGTATCACTTTATAACCAAACTTCAATGTATTTAATGATAATTTTATAAAATGCACCAACAGACTGTCATGGATCACTTTAACTTGGAATTACAGTGATTTGTCTAGACTTTGAATGGGCCACTCTGACACATCTAAACAATTTAACTGTAGTTCTGGTTGAATGATTTGATGAGTGTCCTACAAAAAAATAAAGTGATCCCTAACCCAAGTCTTTTATTGTGTTAAGTTTTCTTCTATTAACCTCCATCCACCTTCCCATCTACTATGACCAGCTTTTCTGCCACAGCATGATGCTGCCACCACTATGTCTCACATTTTTGTACATTTTTCTGTGGAATGTCACTCCAAATTATTCACACAAAACATTTTGGGAAAAATGAAAAATGTGGCTTGTGTAGCTGAAACATCTAAGTGTAATGTTATTTGACAAACTATTTAGCTGCTGTTGGCAATCCAGGAGCACCATTCGTTTCCCTCGGTGCCGACTGTCTGGACCCACACGAGCACCAATAAGGAAGGACGTGGATGTTAGCTTTTACAGTAGTGTCAAAAAGTTTCCCAGTGTGTGAATTAATGCATGGCAACACAACTTGTTTTAATAGTTGGTGTTTGAATGATTAAAACAAGGCAGCTCTAAGCAGTTTTGTTGGGGATCTTAAATATTTGTGGATTTCAAGTATTTGCAGGCAGTTGTGGGTGACCCCTAAACCCTGTGAATATCAAGAGTCCACTGTCATTGAAAAAGTTTAATCTAAGTCTCATTTCATGGGAAGCATTTTATTTCTAAAAACAAACTGTCTATCCTTTTCTCTTCATTTAACAATAATAAATACATTTTTTAAATACATTTTGAGGTTGTAATGTGAGAAAATATGAAAAAGGTTAAAGGGTTTTGAACATCATTGAAAGGTTTGTTCTAAATAACCAAGATTCTAAAATCTAATGAATTATCTGGCCATTTACCATTGTTTCCAAAATAAAAATATATTTTTTTCTGAATTCATTTTATAGTTATGTTACATTACAATCCACAAGTCCTGAAAATAGGAAGATGTTTAAACCGCAGAGGTCGTCAGTATGACTTTCCGTTTCTCCAACAGACCCTGTGATAAGGCTGTGATGGGGGTAAAAATGTGTACGTCTAGATTTTTAGAGATGATATATATCTGTTTTCCAGTGGCAAAGCATGCCAAATCCAAATGTTATTGGTTGATTTTATGGTCTGGGGATTTTAACAAAGATATAGAATACAGTGGATGGAGGAAAATCTGCCCAGAATCCCCACACACGATTTTTTTTTTTTTTCCACACAGGCGCAGCAGTGCAACGGAAAATGCTAGAACAGGCTGATATTACACATACTGATAAAAGCAACCTGTGAATCATTTCAATTTATTTCCTTAAAACACACCAAAAAAGAAACTCATCCTCTTATTAGAACTTATAAGAAAATACCATGTCCAAAATATACAGGTCATCTAAGCTTTACAGCTGGTAAACATTTCATTTTTCGCCTGCATGTCACACAGAAACAAATGCAGAGGGATGTTAGGGGTGCTGTGTCGCCATCACCCATTATTACCAAGGGTGACATCAGGTAATACCATCAGTTCATCCTTTATTCACTGACAGGCATATATTGTATTTAATCCAGAATTGCATGGAGGGAGCGAGCGAATGTGCCACCCAGAGGCGCAGTAATCATTATAGAGCATGAAACTATACTATACTAATTTACAGCGTCTTCATTGCCTCTGTTCTGTGCAGGAGGGAATGATCTACAACAAGGTGGTCTGTTTCAGCGGTCAGTAGAGGTCTAATACGTTTGGCTCAGGCTGATAACAGTGCTTCACTTTCCCACGGAGCACTCAGAGGGAATTACGGGGATGCAGAGAGGAGAATGTCTGAGTGCTTTAGTTAAAACCTGGGGTAAATGCTATCTTGCGCTTACATACTCCCTGATCCACGTGCTCAGAGGCTACCTGATCGCTTCAGAGCGAGGTCCATTTACATTTACACTCGACACGGTCACTCGTACTGTATATTCTGCTTTGCAGAAATCGATTGCAGAGCCAAAGGCCTGCGCTTTTCTACAGAGCTCTGGTTTCCAGCCAAGCCTTACCTGGATTGAGAGATAGGAGGATGAAAGGATTGTGTGCACTGAGACCATTGCCGTGAGGGAGAGATTTTAGCGCTGGGTTGAACATGTTGGCGTAATGCTTTGCAGAAGACGGGTATGGCACCTCTCTGGGGAGGAGCGAGGCAGCAAATAACGGCTGAGTATCTATTAGCTTTCGCTAACAGCTGCCTGCTATCGAAGAGGCTGCGCGAGCCTTCAATGACTAATCCATCAGTAGAACATAAGAGGCCGACTACATGGCCCTTCCTGGCTTCTCCTCTTTTTATTGCCCCAGCTGAGACAACTCATTAGCGGTGCTGTTCTTTTCACACGCCTGCCCAGCAAGTCCCTCACCAGACCCAGAAAGGACAACCTGACCAGTTGCCCTGTCACGTTTTCGCCCCGTATCTGCCTTCCACACAAGACGACAGAAAAGTGAGCCAGCGCTTCCTTCTGTCAGTGTGGCACAGCCCCAGCCAAGTTATTCATCACCCTCAGCGAAGGCTAAATATGAACACACATATGAATATATGAATAACTGAACAAGTGGTTATTGTTATTCACCTGCGAGCACTCTGCCGAGGCTGCAAAGTCTTTTGTTTGGAACCTGTAGTTCTGCTGAGCAGGGGCTTTCTGACAGAACGTCTGAAGTGGGGCAGAGGGGAGCGGGAACACAGGTGTTCGTGGCTTTTTTTTTTTTTTTTTTTTTACTGAGAAAGAATGACCTGTGTCTGCGAAGGCCCCCTCTGCCCGTCTTTGGAGCTTCCTGCTATGCCCCCGTGTCCTCTTTATTCAGTGGCGACTATGCTGGCATAAAGACCTGCCATTTGCCCAGATGGTGGACAGTAGGGGTCCGCCCGAAGTCGCACGGAAACAGGCGCGCACTTCCTATGCCAGGGAAGTGCTTCCTCCAGGCTCTAAGAGTGTGTCTGAGATGCAGCTTTAACCCGTGTGCCAAGATAAAGAAAAAGACAATTGACACAGAAGAGATGGGCATCTGCACGACGGACATGGATTAACATTTGGGCGACTGGTTTGTGCTGTTGCTTTGGTCAGTTGTGTACATTCCCATGTATGTAAGGTTGTTAAGTTTGGTACAAACAAGAAGAGCAGCAGAGCAGAGTCTGAAAATGTGTCCATTTCTACAGCTGGATGTAACCCCAGTTGCAAAATGTTACAGAGTAATAATACTTACAGAAGGAGACTTTGTCACTGAGTTGTTTAAAGAATGCACTTCTTTTTCTGCTACCACCTGTTGAAGCAGATCTTCTACGCAATAACAATATGAGCTGTGTGGTTCCTATCTAAAGCCATTTTTAAGAAAGGCAAAGCTGTTTATCTTGACACCCGAGGTGCCTCACAAAAAGATCTACGCTCCACTGTATCTGCACCTTAAGGACCCTTGTTGATAGATCAAGTATTAAGCGTGATCAGATAGCCAAAATTTCATATCGCAAACTCTGCTTTTCAAGGATTTTAAACCATTTCAAATTTTTTGCATGTCTTTTTCTAAGCAGCTAGTATTCTAAGTGGTCTTTCTAAAAATGTTTTTAGAACCTTGACTGCTTTTTCAGTCAATATTTTCAGGCCCTTGTGGCTGAAATAACAGTAAATTGTGCAATCTGTGCTTATAAATGAAGAAAAAGGGCAACAGCTATGGGGATGTGTGAGAGCCTTTAGGTGTAGTAAGACTAAAAATACCACTGCGTCACGATTTTTGCATAAAAATGCAAAATACAATTGTACAACTTGATCTCTAATGACTATTTTACAATAAAAAGGACCAATTAGTTCTTCTTGTGCTTAAGACAAAAGTGTCATTTCCTATATTTAATAGTTTTTATTTGCTCATAGGAAAGAATTTTGTCACTTTTCTCATCTCCTGTGCTTAACACAATACATCATGCTGATATTAGATGGTTAATTTCTCAGGGTGTCTGCAAGAGTAGAGAGTCTGCAGTCAGCAAAGAATAGAACAAAATATACGTTATTGCTTCCCATTTACTGTGGGTTTCAAGACAAACATCCTAAGACTTAAATCACGGCAAACGACAAGCAATAATAATGCTTTCCTCACAACAAACTTTAACATAATCTCAGCTCACAATAAACAATACATAACATGTTTTGAACATACCCAACACTTGCATACCTTGAGCTGCAGCCAATTCCGTGTCTTAAATGGCAGAGTTTACCAATTTGATAGTGAGGAACAAATGAGTTCTTAAACTGGATGTGTTTGCAATGGGAACCTTTGTAAACTCATAGCTTGGCAAGTGTAGTTTTAATACGGTTTTGCCTTAAGGATGATAGATTGGACTGCTGTAGCTTCCACACTCTTTTTTTTTTGCAAAGGGAAATATTAAACAACAAAATTTGTCTTATTGGTATTAAACAAAATAGTCTAGTGACATTTAAGCCAGCTGACAGTGTGCAGTAACAGATTGGGGAGGGGTGTGCTTTATTAATGCATGATCGTACAGATGGAGAAACTCAATTTCTCTGGCATCTCATTAAAAGACTGTAAACTATCCAAATGGTATAAGAGAATTTTTTGGTGATTTTGAAATTCTATTTGAAAACAAAAAACAAAATGTGGGTAATGCATTCCTGGTAGGCAAACAAAACAAGACCTGCGAGATGCATCATAGTTTGCTCATCAAGTATCCTATGTTTTTCATTAATAATCTTTGGGTATTCACTTATTGATGATTAAATACTATTTTATGTGTCAACCTGTGTTAATATTTGTTTTCTGAATATTAATAGAACAGAACAAAAAAAAAACTGAAATTGAAAATGAAAACCTCAGCTAAAGTCGGCCCCAAAAATGTTGAAGAGCTTCAAAAAAACATTAAAAGTATTACTAGAAAACATTAAAATATTCAGAGAAAGAATGACATAATGCATGCAAAGTATGCAGAAAATGTTTAGAAAATATTCCCAAAATTTTCAAATCAATACCTTAAGTCATTTTATGACAGACAAACATACATTTCCTATAGACTCAAGAACTAACATGTGCAAGTCATTTTTGCTTTACTTCTGTACAGACCAAAGTATGTAACAATGGTGTCTATGGAGTATCCAGTCCAATGATTGGGATGAAAAGCAGCGAGAAGTGGCTTTGTGCCTACTGCTGCACATCAGGCTCTTCAAGCTCATAATGTCATGCTGACAACAGGAGACAGGCAGTGCCAGGGGTGATGCCCAGGAGTGAAGGGAAGGTCAGTGAAGCTTCACAACCCAACTGGTGCTGAAGCCACAGCATGTATGGCTCAAGTGCTTGGCAAAGCATCTCGACAACAAAATGTGACATTTTTAGAAGCTGTCAAATTGTGGTCTAGAAAAAAAAGAAAAAAAAAAAATCACGGGGTTGACTGGGGACCGGGCCAGAGTACCGCTGCAGGGCTTTCAATCTGCCCGTAATGGGAAAGATGGAAGAAGATAAGATTCCAATTCTGCCATTTCTGCGCGGCCCAATGTGATCACACTGCAATACGACAGAGCATTTGGGGAGTTGAGAGAATTCTTAAAAAGACAGACTATCTTCAAGTGTGGCTTGGTACTCACACAAATCCCATCACTGCTCCTAATTGTTCGGCTCGCTGGAAGTAAGTGATATAATCCGGAAGCATTACCCATTTTGTCTGCTGCCACAACGCATAGAGGCGGGATGAGGATGTGTCTGCAGGAGGAATATAACACCATAGCAACAAAACAGACACATGGGTATTTTTTTTAAAAGCTAATTTTAATGTGATTGCTAAAAATCTAATTTTCCACAAGTGAATCCCAGTAATTGTTTCTTCGAGCAATCAATGCAATTTAGTGTTATCAAAGTTTTTCTATTGCACCAGTATCAGTGAGAATTTCTAATATCTTCACAACAACACAATTTTAACAACAACAAAGTATTTGCAGTTTTTCAACTTTTTTTTTTAAATTACAGCCACCAGCGAGACTTATTTATCACCTCATGCTTTTGTCCTTAACATTCAAATCCCTCAATTTGACAAGAGTGATACTTTGTAGACCAATGGTCCACTTTTTTTTGGGCTTCTGGCATAAAAACAGTGGAAGACACTCAGACTATTGATTTTATATGCAAGTATTACCTGTGGTTTAATTTAAGTAAGAGTATTTTGACAACAGAGATGCTCACAAGTTCTATTTTCAGGTCCAAGTCACAGCTGAAGTCTCTAATGAGTAAATTTAACATTCTCACATCAGACGCATGTCATCTAGATTGGTTATGACAACACTTTGCTGGAGGTTATGAATTTAAATATGTCTTGAGTATAATTTAACACAATAAACCAATAAAATAAATGACAATAAATTATCAGAGGGAAGTTTATTTGGCTTTTAAATGAGTGAAACTAATTTAAAACAGTTCAGTTTGCCTGAGACGAGAAACTATTGTGATGCTACAGGAAACAACAGGGTTTTTTTTTTTATGAGCCATTATTAACTCATGGTCTGTGAATCTCCCTGATTATTTAGTACTTTTTAACTGCCTTAATTTTAACTAATTTATTATATACATACCCGATCACATTTTGTTTTGAAACACCATTGATGTCTTATGCATTTCTTCTTAATTCTCATCTCCTTTTATTTTCCGTCTGGTATTTGTCACATTCACCTTGATTTCCCAGTATAAATTCTCCCTGGTCATTGGTTCCAAATACTGACCAATTAAAATTGGAGCAAGAGGAATGTTTAAGGCATTTTACTGGTGCCAAAGATGTCATGGCCCTACTCAACTCGGCTCTCCTCTCTTTTTTTCCCCACTTCTTTAACTTAACCAGCTAGTTTTCGACCTGTTCAATCCAACCTGTTTTTGATCTCATCCTTCAAGGCCTTACAAAGCCTTAGATATTTTCATAACTTTTGTGGGACCAGCATGTATGTGCATAAAAATTCTCAGAGTGCCGTCTTTACAGATGGGAATACCTGTGAAGAAATTAACTCAATTAGGCAAGAGTAATGCTCCATAGACCAAACGTGGCTACATTAAAAAGTGAAAATTATTTATCCTGTAGGACCGCTGGGCATTACGGCTCTAATCCTGTGAACACAGGCAAAGCTCTGAGGGTGAAACGAGGCTTAAGAGGCTGCCTGATAACTGCAGCCTCTGTTGTGACATCGTCACGTCCACCCGCGGAGGATGTAAATTTCTATCCCAGCTCCGCAAAAGAAGGAAAAAAAAAATAATATGAATAAACATACATGTCAGGGCGGCTGGAGTGGGTGCACGTAATAAGAAAATGCATAAAGGTAGCTTCCAGTTACATTATGCAAATAAAGATGACAGCGCTTGGCACGACTTCAAGCGCCACTCGTGAACACAAAGAATGCAAAGATAGGAGAGCCATTTCATATTTTTAATTAGCCACTCGAAGAATAAGCAATTATGTGCATTTGTTGTCTTTGTATATTCAGGATAATAAAAAAAAAGCCCATCAGCCTATCAACTCTTCATGCCTTTAAACACTCTATTTAAGACCCCATCAACTAGTTTTGATTAATCTTCAGGATTCACTTTGTCAATATGACTTGTCTTTATAAATGGGAACAAAGAATGAAGGATTATTTTTGAACTAATTTATTTTCTTTTTTGAACAACGCACTCATGGGTAGCTGAAACAATGCGTTCTTATCTACAGCAACAGGGTGACATTAGCCCTTTGTTTTTATCATTATGCCATAATGAACTTGTGACAATGAAAAATGCGGGATAAATAACTACTTTGTCATGTCTGGTTGGTTTTCCTGAACCTGTTCCACCTGCACAGCTATAAAAATTGTCTGGTTTTGATATTTTAGTCTCACATTTCCATATTTCTCCAACAGCATATCAACATTCTGGACATTTAAATCCACTTTAATCTTCACAAATCATGAAGGTTTTTTTTTATCATTCAGACAGGAAAATAGATACATGAAAAAGTACTAAGCAAAAGTACCAATGCAATAAATAATTCACTATTAAATTTTAAAATTAAAATGGACAAAATCTTGAGATGCCATGATTTTCCACAGGCTAAAAATGATGTAAGCTACATTTGTCATAAATATTCTTATTAAACAATATTCAGCAACTACTTAAAATGACTGAATTAAAAAGGGAAAACAGCCAAAACAAAATAAGCAAAGATGTCAATGCCATCCATATAGAAATATTTCTATATGGATGGCATTACTTAAATAAATAATAACATAAATAAAATATTCAAATAAACCTTCATAAAGTTTTATATTCCATCATTTCTGAGTTCAGATTATCCCCTAAATTCATTTTTTGAACTGAAAGTATTTTTTTCCATTAACCTCAACTAGATAATTTATTTGTCTTCTCAAGTTATGAAAACTGTAAACATATTTTTTGCTCTTTTTTTTTTTGAGGAAAGTCCAAACAGTAGGTTATGTACGTAAGGAGAAAGTACTATACAAGAAATGTACATGCAGTAAAGTATACAATAGTTCTACCACTGATAAGGTTTTTATGCATTTCGTGTTTTCCTCTCTTCCATGAGCTAACAATTTTCCATAACCCTATTTTCTTTTGGAAATGATCAAATTAAGTTGTGTAGTTTTGCAGACTTTCCTACGTCCACCTGCTCCTGGATCCCAAACACCAACAAGCTGTGGTTTCATCACTCATTGTGGCATTCCTGGGGTGCTGTTAGACAGCGATGGCTTTGCCTGCTATTTGCTGTTGCTTCAGCAGAGTGAGAATGATGGGAGGAGAGAGACAGCTATTTGTCTGAGGGAGAAGCCTTTTGTTGACAGTCGGCATCAAAGGATTTGTTTCCGTGTCCTCTCAGCCCCTGTCAAATTGTCATCAAACCTTCCTGAAAATCAAAGAAGGCTTCCACTTTCGCTCTGACATCAACTCCTTCTCTGGCTCGCTCTCAGTAACGCAGACACACATGCACATTTGATCTTGAAAGAACAAAATATGTGCTGCTGGGAGGCTCTCCAAAGACGCACCACAAAGTTAAGTTCAATCAGCCTCCTTTACAGTATCTCTCCAGCAGATGTTACACTCAAAGAGAGTGATATGGGAAAATGAAGCAAAGCAGTGTCGCAAAACATCAGGCCAAAAAATACTTCAAGAGGAAGATGATGGTTGGAAGAAATGATCCAGGGCGTCCCATTTCAGTGCTATTTAGTTGTGACCAGTTAATCTGAAGCTGTGGAAAAAGCCAAAAAGTCCAAACAACCCTGGGACAACATGCAGAGTGAAGCAGCCACTTTCACTTTTCCCCAATAATGACTCCACCAGCAGTTATGCATCTATGAAAAAGCACAGCCTGAGATGTGAAATCTAAGAAGAAAATATATGCTCCTCTAATATTTATTCTGATAAGAGCAGAAAATGGCTGCTCAGTGTCACATTTGGTTGCTTTATGGTGAGAGAAACGGTTCCTGCCGAAATGTCCAACAGTGGAAATACTCAGACTTTTCAAGTGAGAAGCATCTTTGACCCAAAAAATTAAAATAAAACAAACTTAAATGTGGGAGCAAAGTTTGACGAAGATCTTCTTTCTGGCAAACACCTTGGGAAGGATTCAAAGACATAAACCCAAAAGAACAAATGTGGATTTCATTTAGACCTTAGCTGGATTGAAATAGCAACACATTAAGCTTACAGTGAGAGGATATTATAAGTGCTTTCTAAAAGTCAATTCAGCAAGTGTTTGCTCTCCTTCAGTCACTTGGAAAGACATTTTACATGCAGAGACCATAAAAGAAGACCTTCAACATAAAATCTCCACAGGGTTGACAGTCTCCTGTGTTATTAATTTCAGACACTTAGCATGCCTAGACCAAGTATGACCTTTGATACAGTCATGGTAAAAGAAAGTAAATCTGTTTGAATTCAAGGGTTTCATATATCTGGAAATAATGAAATTATCTGGCCTTTACCTGGTTCTATAATAATTCTATTCTATCCTCAAGTGTATAAAGACACCCCACAGAGTCTACAGTCCAATTATTTTACAATGCGTGCCTAAGTATTAAGTACAAAGACCTGCTTCCATAAGATTTGAAACAGAAGAAGATTGTTTGAGACAGAACAATCTTTTTAAGACCGATGAGACAAAGTAGAAATGATTGACCATCTTGCATCAATTGTCAGACACGGTGGTGGAGAGGTGGTGATAGGAGCTTGTTTTATAGCCACAAAACCTGGGCAGATTAAAGTCATGAAATTGACCATGAACTCCCCTGTGTAGCACAGTAATTTACTGTCAAATGTGAGATCCACTGCTTTGACAGCTGAGGTTTTGATGAAATCACATCGTCAGCAGGACAATTAGTCCAGACAAATCAGATGAACTGTAGTAGATTGGCTGAAAAGGAAGAAATCAAGATGTGATGCTGATTCAAAGTTTCAATGTGATTAAGAGCACACATTCAGAAGGGACCTTAAGAAGGCTTGCTAACAAATTAAGGGACGATTCTAGGGAATCAAAATTCTTGACAGTGAAAAATATTTTTTTTAGAAAATGAATGCTTCAAAGGCAAAGTTGGTTGTACAACCTACTGCATTATGGTGTTTCCTTAAGCTCTCACTGATGTGACAAAAATTGTGTCTTTGTTCACAGAGAGGTATCCACAGTCTGCCTGACTCGACATTAGGCCTGGGTCGAACGATTTTGACAAAGCTCTGTGTGAAGTGTTGTGTGATTGGTCAGAATTGGTGGCTCTGCCTTATGTAGAACTGTTCGTGGACAGGAGTGCTGATAATTTGCTGTATCTACTCCTCTTCCACTATCCAGTGGAGACATGAAAAGTGTGGCGCTATCTGCGTGACCATTTAGGAAAAAGCACAATAGAGGATGCGGGGAGGGGTGGGGATCCCAATGGGTAGAGGCATGACGTATACTGAAGCAGGACGTGTGTCCTCTGGGTGGTCTGCGCTGTTGTATGAAAGGTGAGTGTGAATATGAACGTACAAAAAAAAAACATGTGACCGCGTGATGACTATTCGGCTTCGGACAAAGTATGTTTGAGTCTTCAGTCAATCAAAATCATGAGTATGTGGCATCTGTGGTGTGTTTGACAAGGACTAAATCTGATAAGGACTAAATGATTCATTTCATGAGGAATCTGTACATTACTCTTGCATTTAGTGTATTTGCACCGACTTGCTAAAAGAACTGAGGCTGAAATCTGATATTTTCATCCACTGGATGAGACGCCTTGGCCAGCTGAAAGCACAAGTCAGGTGCTCTGACAGAGCTGTTTCTGAGGTCATCAAATATGATACACTAGCTCAAGGCAACTCCACAGACTCTTTCAAGCGAAGATGGAAAGGAGACAACATACCGCGCCTGTCTTCCAGACAGGCAATATTTGACAGCCTCCTTTTAGTCTCCGTTTTCTCTTACACCCTCGTACGTACACACGCATATAAATAAACATTGAAAGTTGTTGCGATCCCACACAGACGCAAACACGAATGCGCGCACTCAGTCTGTCAGTTGGTTTCAAAAGTGAAATTATTCCATCTCTCAGGGGTCCTGTTAAGCTCTTACAAAGCCTCGGTGCGTACAGCAGGTAGATTGATTGTGACTTATTAACTGTGAGTGAGCCTAACAGAGTGCATTAAAACAAAAGGAAATGTGATATCCCCAACCATCAAGTGCTTGTTAGAGCTTTAATCAAAGCCCTTCCAAATCTGCATATGGACTCCTGGTCATGAATTCCAAATAGCATCTTTAAAAAACAAGAGGAGACTACACCGCTGAGTCTTATTACTCCAGAGAGTCCTGAAAACATTCTACAAAGAATCAGCCTGCAAACAGTAGAATGAGAAATTATTCCCAATAATTACGGCTCTGGCTTTTATTGTCACTGCCGTTTATGTTCTATTTCTCAAACGACCACGGCACACAAGATTGCTTCATTTCTTACCTCTTTTCTTCAACGAGGGTTATGATTATACCTTAATCTGATTCATAGTGACAACAGTCCCTGACCTCATTTGATCCAGTATATACGATTTTCTTCTTTGACCAAATCCTGTTAAAAAGCATCCTCTGCAGTCGAGGGCCGAGCTTGGGTATTGATGGTAGCACTTCTATTTTCACTCTGTGAATATGACTGAGAAGTGTAAATCACAGCTATTATATCATCTGCTCTATTCAGGCACAAAGGAGTGTGGTGAGAGATGACCGTTCCACATGTTGGCCCCAGCGGGAAGCGCAATGACGGAAGCCAGAAGTGACAATGATCAAGGCAGGTCATTTCTGAAATGCTGCAGTGCAAGAATTCACCCAGGGCTGCACATTTCATGCGGTAATATTCCTCAACCACAATTTTACTGACCAGCAAAATGTGCATTTTCTATGCACAGTTTAATAGTTCTGCAATTCTGATCTATTTCTAAGAAGTCTGGTGATTAATAAATATATTTTATCACTAATTGCAGATGTTTTATCACGTTATATCTTCTAATAATCATTTGTGATGTTACTTCAAATTATGTTCAATTGAAGGCGGGTAAAAAATTGCACTCAAGTGAACATACATAAATATTTTGTCTCATCTCATAACTCAGCTAAAGCTTAGTGATCTGGTAACTTCATTTCTTTATCACTTCTTTTGAGTGTTTGCAGATGATTTCTATATTTGCATCTAAATGTTACGCCTTCATTGTTAAATTACGAAAGATGTTTTCTTGCTTTGATTGTGTTTTGTTTATTTGCTCCACAGTGATTATCCTTCCAGACATAATTTTTTTTATCTTGTTAATTGGAGTGGATGCATCATTATTTAAACATGACAAGAACTCTTTGGACCTTTTAATGTTTTAACATTGGTAATCCAGCCAGGGCTGTTTGGCCTCTGAACGGATCTTTTCAGGTTAGAAATGTGCCTGGTAAATTTTAAAAACAGATTTTCAGATATGCAAAGACAAATGCACTTTCATTTCAACAAGGAAAACATTAACCCTTTCGATGTACCTGCATATCATCAAAATCAGTTGCATAAAAAGAATTAACAAGTAATTTGTTTTGGTATCTTATGTCTGTACTTACTCTTCAAATGAGAGTAAGTACGGTATAAAGAATTTATTGTTTCCAGTTTAAGATTTAATTAGACCGAGATAACCAAAATGTAAACAAGTGTTTTCTTTAGCTGTAACTGCAGAAGCTGAAATTCTATTTAATTCATGTTAAGTAGTGCAAAGGAAAGCCTGATTTCTTAAGCAAACACAAGCAGGAAGAAAAATAAAAAGGAAGAAGCACAGCTTTCCCCCAACAAAGCTAATCAGGCTTGCCCGAAAACAACCGAAGCTTCAGTGGATGTCTAATTGGATTAAATCAAAACAGAGGATGTGTCTCGTGTGCCTCTGTTGTGATGGCTTGACCTCTAATGGTAGTCCTTTTTTTTTTTTTCCTAATTTCTTCAGATCCCACTCCAATCACGCCAAGACTAATGACAACTGGCACATCTGACACCCGGTGGCCAGACAGTTTTTCTAGAGAGCGACTTTTAAGTTAAAACTGAGCGAGAGCTGGTCAAGGTCATTCATAGAGGAGAGGCGAGGCAGCTCCAGCAGCGAAAAACTCGCACAAATCACACACTGCCTGGCCGGGGTCCTCGCTCCTCCGGGGGACATTTAACCCACTCCTACGATGACCTTTGCCGGCAAGGAGTGCCGTCACTTCAGAGGTTTATGTGGCGACGAACCGCCAAGACAGCTGATGACACATTTCAAACACGACGTGCAAGCACCTTGGTGTTTTGAGGAGAGCAAAAAGCAGAGAAGAGGGAGTAAGGCTTACGACTCCCTCAGGCTGATGCTAATCTCCATCCATACTGCTGCACAGACTGTAGCTTTGCATCTGGCTCCAGGTCCACTGGGTTGTAATCAACTCTAACATGCTACAAAGGAAAGTAAACACTGGAGAACCTGACTAGTTAATGGGTATTAAACACTAAATATAGTGCAGCCCAAGAACAAACATGCACAAAGTCTTAAGATAAATTGATGTTATGGAGACTTTGAGATGAAGATACCACTTTTTGATCCCTTTCTCTAGCAGTGACACTTCACATCACTCCAAACACTTGCTGTAGACATCTTTATGGTTATAAGAAGTTTGAAGAAAAACACAAACATTTCTTGAGACTCCCTCTTAAAAAAAGCTTACACGCACAGTGGAATCCAACTTGGCATTACAGCAGAAGCTAACCTCTACAGTATTTTTTATCCACACCCATTGGTGTACAGCTAATCAACACCAGGAAAGAAACTAAACTGGATTGGCTGCTTTGCAAATCCCAGCCAATGCCGTGTGAGGCAGCAACATTCCAAGCCGAATGTGCTTTTGAATATTTCCAATAAAATTTATTTGGAGTTATAGTCCACAAAAAAAAAAAAAAAAAAAATCGTAAACACAGGTGTGGGTCCACTGAGTTAACAACTTATGTGTGGCTGAAATAATAAAGTTCCAGATGAAGGGTAATTAAAATCAATGTGCATCATAATTCCTTTCAATGGCTATTTGAAGAAAACTATTTACAAGAATCTGTCTCAACTGAATCTTTCTTATTTGGATAATTGGTCTAGAGATGGAGTTTTTTTCTCATGTCATATTTGTACCCAAGGAAAACAAGTTGCCATATTTTCCTAATTAAGTTTATAGACACTAAAATTACATTTATTTAAATGTTATTACACAACTTTACCACAGATGGCAATACTCTTGGAGGGTTGTTTTTACTAGTCATTAGTCAATGGAGAAACAAGGCTGCATTTACTGAAGTCTACGAATAAAAATTGGATAATGTTTTAAAAAATGTGTTAAAAAAGGAAGGAAGGCCCCCTGCTGGGCCTTTACGACAATAATGAGTGGCATGTTTTTCTAAAATGTGTTGATATGCACATGATTCCTATCTTGTGAAACATTAAAGATCAAATTCATTGTTCTGTAATAATGGTTTCGTAACTGCAAGAGCACTGCCTCTCAGATTTGATTCTTTCAGACAACAAAATATCAACCTGATGAGGCTGATGCCTGAAAAAGCTATTTTGTGAGTATGGCAGAGTGTTTCAGGACCAGCTCTGTGTCTGTTGGAGGGTGTGTGTGTGTGTGTGTGTGTGCGCGCGTGTGCATGTGTGTTTGTAGGTCAGCTTTTTAAGCACTGCCTATCATCTGAGAGGCTGTGAGCCATCAATGACTAATGTGTCAGGCTGTCACAGGCAAGGACCTACCATATGGTGCCATTGCCCCCGCCCCCCATCCATCCAACCCCTCCATTTAAACTAATGGGTGGGCTGTTAGAGGCAGCTCACAGCTAACTTTATTAGCCACACACAGTGACCAGAATAAAGTGGGACGCAAACCTTAAACAGTTTCTTAATGAATTGCTGGCAGTATTAGCAATTAATAATCAATCATCCAAGAAAGCTCATAAGGTGCTAAATTAATGCCTTTTCTTTAAGCAACTGATGAGAGCCATTTTTTTTGGAGCACAATCTGAGTAAATGTATTTTTTGAGTCATTAACTGAATGAACACAGATAAAGTGACTTAAGAGAGATAATAAAATTATCCCTCCAATTGATTAAAAGTCTTAGGAATGATTAACAGATCCTAAGTGAATCATTAGCACAGTCTGTAGTCTAAGTAAAAGCATCATATAAGCAAAGCAATATGCTGGGCCAATTACTGCCAGCTCACATTGTTGAAGGAGGCCCAGAGGCGAAGCAGCGCTGTGGCCACCTCTCCCAGGAAGTCCTCCAATTACCACCTAGCAGTGCACTGTCTGGTCAACTCAGGAGTACATATGACAAACATGAAGGACCTCAGAGATCTATCCAACTTTCATGCACAGACTTACCTCCCCCTCTTGCTTTTGTGGCTTGTAATTGAATAATCTTCCATTCCCACAGTATCGAAAACCAAGCGACAGAAATGGAGTTAAAATAGAGGATTGTAAAGTACTGCCTTTCAGCTCAGCATCCTCTTTGTATGAGCGTCAGAAGCAGCTGATGTGACCTAACCTTGCCACCACATGGCGACTACTGCGCAAAACCCCACTTGCATTCCTGCTGATGAGACGCCGGCCATGACAGTCCATCAGCGTCTCTCCCTGGTAGGAGGCACTCTGCCGCTCTGTTGTTTTTTCGCCTCACTTAAATCTCCCCCAAAGTCACTTTCAAAGTCTGTATTTAATAATCAGCAAGTAGGGAGACATGTCACAGGTCAGGCTGGCTGATGCAAAAATGCAGCCATCAGAGGATGATTCAACTTCTACCTTAAGACACGTTGGCATTGCTTAGAGTGAAGTGGAGCTTGGACAGAATGATGTCACTCTTTGGCTGATGTTAATCCATTGGTAACAGCTTTATAAGCACTACGGTAGATAAAAAAAAACAAAAAAACGCAAGTGTCGAGTGTTAGCATTTGAAAATTAGCAAAAAATATTTGAGTGATTAAGATATTTATGACATCTAAATAACACCAAAAACAAAATATGAAGGAAAATCACTGGAAACAGAAATTGAACAGAGCTGTTGCTGAATAGATTTGGATGAACCAGATCTCATTTTGTGAATCAAAGACACATGCTTTCTCAAAGGACATTACTGCTTCTATTAAATTTATATATTTACAAAATGCCCATTGAATCAAGAAAGTATTTTACAACTATTTGTATCAAGTTATAAATTTCACATTTAGAACGGAAGAGAGATAAGGAATACTTTGGATAGTCCAGTATATTGTTAAGAACATTGTTGAGTTTCTAATAAACCCAATTCGGTAAATTATCATCTCACATAATCATGAAATATGTTCAAAGTGTTATCAGTTTTAGATCCAAATGTGCTTCCTTTTTTATGACTCATAATAGGAAACAGTAGGTAATAAGTATGTAATCTCCTGCCAATTTTGTATAATTCATCACAAACAAAACGCCGGTCAATAATTTTTTATCACAGTTTGTATCCAGAGGCCAGAAATCGGGACAGGAAAGAAGCAAATAACTAAAAAGCATTAAATAGAGTAGATTAGTGAGGATAAAACCCCCAAGAACTCCATTTCCAATAGAAGATGAGAAGAAGCTGCGGTTTTCCAGTGACAGAGCCTTGGCCCTACTCGAGGCTTGCAGATGCAAGTGTGTCAGCCATGCAAAATGGAGAACAGATGTGGTGTATGGGCAGAGTAATATAGTCTTACGCTGCCTCCACTGCACCTGATGATATGGAGCCAATAGGGGCATTTGTCAGATGCAATCAGGTCTGATGGAGGGAAGAGATAAAGGTGGGTGGGGAGAACTAGGGGGTGAACAGCTTGAGCCCTGTCAAACTCTCTGCAGAGCATCAGCTGGGGGAAGACAGAGACCAAAACATGCTACATGGGGAGAGCTCTGCTTTCAAAGTGGGGTATCATTTACCAATAATGCAATTCACAGGAGAGAGGGCCAAAAACATCCACTCACCACACCACTCTGAGATGGACAGTCCAATAATGCACAACTCTGATGCATGAAATTTCAAAAATGCCAAAAGGTCAGATTTTAATCAAAGGGAAGAGACACTTAACTCTTGGTCTCTGTGCGAGCCATCGAGCCAACCCTTCCCTCCTGTTCTGTTTTAAGCCTATAAAAAGGTCCACAAGGTCAGTAGAAAGGCCAGCACAGTCCCCTGAGCGGGGCACTTGAATGGAAAGTCTGAATCTGATTTACAGTTTGGCCACATGTGAAAGCTGCCAAAGCCTGGGAAGCCAGCCAGTCAGAGGGAGGAAAGTAGAGGAGACTGTCAAGTAAAGGTGCAAATAGGAATGAAAGCCAAAACCTATTGAAGTAATATGAATAAAATTGGTTGTAAAAAAAATTATCGCTACAGCATTTGAATATCATAGAAATCATATCTAAATCACCCAAATTTGCAATAAAAGACTTGTCAGGAGAGCAGATCAAATTAGCCTCGACCCTGTAAAGAAACTTGATCGACTTCAATGAGTTGTGGTGCATCTAAACCACTCAATGGGAAAGTTTATTTTGTTTTATGTGAATGGAAAACTGCAGCTTTTAAATCTGTGTTTTATCCCCAAACCAGATGGTGATTTGGCAATTTAGTTAAATTAGCAGCAATTAAAAGAGGAACACCATCAGTAGAAAAAAAACTGGCAATGAAACGGATCCCATTTTTTCCACATTAAATCAAAATGTGGCCATAACTCTGCTATAATTTGTACTGATATTTCTGCACACTGCTCTGACTTGAATCTCTAAAACCCTGAGAGGAATCACACACTGTGGAAATTGCCAAACAAAACTCTGTGAGCGCTTTAAGAGTTTAAAGAAAAATAACTACTACAGGTTAAAAGGTTAAAACTGCAGAGATTTGAAAATAACCGGTTGCAGACAAGTGAGCCAACATTTACCTCAAGCAATATAGCCTTTGTAACCTATTTATATCCTTCACATACAGTTAAAACCCAGATGTTTATATTCACAGAAAACATTTAGTACAGGAAATCAAACTAAACTTTTGTTCAATGAATTATGGGTTGTTAATTTAATCTACTCTTCAAAGAAGATGCTTCCTAGATATCATAGTTGATATCAGAGTTGATTACTGATGCTGGAGAGCTTTTCGATGACAGGACTTCACTTTGACTTGCCTCCAATATTTTCTCTTAAACAAACCACTTCAACAGAGTCGAGATACTTCTGATAAAACTACCCACAGCTGAAGTAAAAGAATCTGCTACTTAACCCTCCAGCAGTCTTAAGAAATGGTCTTAAGACCCCGTGTGCGCTTTTGCTTGTGTTTTTGTTTGTGTGGTTTCGGAAATTGACGGTCTGATGGGACAACCCGCCCGCTTCCACCCCGTCAGACCGTGACATTTTCCACACTTCTCTTGAGCATTGCGCTGAGGCCGGGGGAGGGTTAACTGTGTAACCACTGACATGACACAATATATCAAACCCTTAAGTAAAAACTCTTACTTGTTGTTGCAATTTCAATTCCAGATTCATATTAACAGACATGAGGCTTTTAAAGTGGTTTCCACCTAGGCTTTTTCTGTGGTTTCAGTTTAAATTTTTAATTTAAATGTGCCTATAAAGATGCATAACGGTTTTAGGGTGTCAGCTCTATTAACACACATCAGTTTGGCATTAACCAAGATTTGAACCAAAGCTGAAGTGGCATGAGCAGATGGTGAAATGTCGATTACATTCTCGCTGGTTTATCTTGAAATAAGCCAGCATACTTATTTTGAATGCATGGATGCACAAAATATTAACATCCTTGCAAAAAACTTAAGGGGTGACACCTTCAATTTTCCAGCCTGCTCTGCTTAGAGATGTCAAAAACAGATTCGACTGGTGCAAACGGACAGAAAGACTAGAGGATGTATCAGTGTAGATTTGTTCAACTAAGAATTTATCCGGTAATCTAAAGGATAAAATTTGATATTTATTTATTTATGTTATTATTTTTACACACAATTGTCCTCTAATCACACCAATTATGTTGGTTGCTGAAAGATTTTCTGGCAGATTTGATGCTTTAAACTCTTCACTTGAACACACTACATCCTGTGTATTGACTGTTCAGGCTATATTATTTTCATAAAGAAAATCTAATCTCATTATTATTTTTTTTTTACTTTTCCCTCCAACAGAAAATCACCAACTATATTTTATGCACTCATATTATAAGACAGTACTGCTGTCTTAGGTGCCGAGTTTTGCTTCAAGCTCAACAAATTATGTGCAAATTTTGCCAGAGCATCCGATTGTCCTCTGTGTTAAAGCCAGATAATTATAAGGAACTGAAAAAATGGAAGTCTACTGACAAGCTCGCGCAGAAATGTTAAGTGACACTAATTTGCTCAGGCCAATTCAGTGAATTTAATGAAAAGCCATTTCTGGGAGGAAAATATTCGAACCAGTTGGTCAGCTTGTGTATGTCTCAGTGAGCGGGGGGGAGGCATTAACATATTCCCTTTCAAACCAAAACTCTCAAAAGAAAAATAAGCAGAGATTTATCCTAAGAGTGTAACATGTTATTATCCAAAGAGGTTAATTTATCCCTGCAGAAACAAAGACGGTGTTTCACGGTGCTTTTCCTCCTCTAGCAAACCATTTTTCTGCTCAGATATTTTGTTTTTGTTTCTGCAGCTAACTCATCTTTAAAAAAGGGAGGCCTGCTCCTTGGTGGCTTCTACAATGTGTGTTCAGCTGGAAGAGAGTGATGCTGGGCTGGCAGCGGGCTTATCAAAAACAAGTTGAGGCAACACTCCAGGAGGCAAGACGAGGAGAAGGATAAAATCTATGCTTCTGCTCAACTAACCATCAAACCTAATTACCTGTGGGTAGGACTTATGGGCCACATGTCGGGTTCAAAGTTTCCTGATCAGGAAGTGGCGTGGAAGGCAGCGATGGTGTGTGATGTGTGAGTAGATGTCTGTGCGCGGGCATGCGTGTGCATGTGCGTGTGTGTCTGCGTGCTTGTGGGATTGGTCAACGTGTCCGTGACCAAAAGATTAGACTGAAAGACGAGACTCGGTGCCAGATCTTTGCTCTACGCCATTAGTTCAATCAGGCTGACTTATTTAGCTTTTAGACAATTCGACCAGAACCCTGAGATGCTACTTATTTGTCGTATGGCGGCTAAAAAAGGTGAAACACTGTGTGCATGTCTCCAGTCATTTAGAACGTCCATCTGAGAAGGACGCAGAAAAACACAACGACCTGGTAAAGATGTGTAAACTGATTTTATTACAAGTATACGCTGAATGTAAAAGGTAAATCACACACGAAAAAAGTCATTTATTTATTTTGCAGTATTTGTTCAATTTGCACAATAACTGTGGACCAGTACTTTTGGTAAAAAAAATAAGTGTTTCTAAACATTGTTTTTCTAAAGATTTTCCTGTCTTGTTTTAAGAGTTAGTTTGTAAAGCATTTTGTCTATGTAAAACAAATTGGCTCTTTAGCTCAGTATATTGAACAGGCACATAAATATTATAACATGGTTTTAATTGCAAAATGTTGATAATTGCTGAGTCAATTATCAAAATTTTGTAATTGAGACAAGGGAAAGGATTAAATGAGTGTTCACTCCTTCCTACTCCTTTTCAAACATAAAAGTAGTGGTAAAATTATTTTGCTGTTGGGTATGTATGCACATGTTTTCTCTGTCCCACTGATTGATTGTTTTCTTGTTTTGAAAACCCCTGTTTGAAATAAATCAGTCAAACCAAAAATTCTATCAAGAAAATTATATCACAACTATTTATTTCTTATCTATTCGAAGGTGCTTTATTTATCTTAGTCATGAAGAATTTACAAAAGGTTTAGCCTTACATAATAAAATAAATCTAAAACACATTTATAAGATGGATTTCTGTAAACATCCAGCTAAACCTCCACAAAATTACCCAAAGTGAGAGCTTTTAAGGAGGCAGAAAAGCAATTATTGATCGCTACATACCTCTAAAAAAACAGAGCACCTAAGCAGTGACAGTATTTTGAGTTAATTTTTTGATTATTACTTTATGTTTTGCCAGCATGACGCATGCATTCCATTTGTATATATCTATACACATTCGGCTTCTATTGTTTAAAAAAAGAAAAAGAAAAGAAAATCTGCTCATTGATTACTGATTCAGGGGGATAATAACCTCCCTGTTCAATGAAAATACTTTATTTATACAGCTCCACCTTTGGGAGCTGTGCTGCTGTTTGGTATGGATGGGCATATCTAAAATACAGAGATAAAAAAAATAAAAAATTGAAGCCCAAGTTTCCCTTTTAAAAGAGAGCTTTCATGCCCTCTCAAAGGGAGATTGATCCCTGGTGAACTTTTACAGCAGCTAGAAAGAGCAAGGCTAGCTGTTTCCTTCTGTTTATACTCTCAGTTCTTATCTAAGGTAAGATGTTGGCTGCAGCCTCATATTGAATGGACAGACATCAATTTTCTTATCTAAGCCTTCACGAGAAAGCAAATGAGCGTGTTTTGCAAATGCTGAATGATTCCTTCAAGGTGATTTGAACTCATGTTAAATGTCACCGAAAAGGGATTGTCGGGTTGTTGTTTGTTTTCTTTAGATCCATGATAGCGATTGTGCATGTTGATTCCTGTCAAAATTACATTAAGTTACATTGAGCTTCTCTTGAACAGGACATTCCAAGGCCATTTCTAGCTCAATATGTTTATCTCTGGACACAGCACAGAGGCTTGCACCACCAGAAATATTGCTATTTCTGTTATGTTGCCTTTTATGCAGCTCTCTCAGGTGAGACAGAATATTACCTCTGGGCTTATTAATGCTTTCCTGCTAAATGCTCAGTTTAGACTGGATGGCTAAGTCCCGGAAGCCTGCAAAGTGGCCGTCATCCACTTCCCAGAGCGCTTGTCCCAAGAACAAACACTTAAGCAAAATAATTTCTCGGGTTTAATTAAACATACACACTCATAAAAGACGAATCTAACTTAGTAGTTCTTTTAAACTAGAGGCCATTGAAGGTGTGACACAATGTAGTGATACTAAAATGCAACAATATTTGTTCACTGTAGTGTAATCTCTCACATCTATAAAATGTCAACTAAAACTATGCCACTTAAGGAGTTAAATCAAATCAAAAAGTCAATAATATTCTGTCAATGTTCTAGTCAATATTGTCATAGAACATATTTTACAGACAGAGTATTTATCTTAAATATATATATATATATATATATATATATATATATATATATATATATATATATATATATATATGTGTGTGTGTGTGTGTGTGTGTGCGTGTATGTATGTATGTATGTATGTATGTAAATTTTTTGACTTAATGTCCGCTGAGTGTGTTCCTTTGGCAAAATGGTATTTTTTTAGACCGTACCCTCCAGTTAACGAATTATCGATCACTAAAGTAATTGGTAATTACTTTGACAGTTGATTCATCATAATTAATATTATTAAATGCTTCAGCCCTAATTAAATGTTAAGTTTTGGTATATTCACCAGATGCATAGTTTGTGTCAGAGTCCTTTTTGACATAAGACAGGAAGTTATTGTGTTAACAGGGTGAGCCATTAAAAAGTTCCCTTGTTGGATTGGGTGACAATATTTGGTGCAAAAGCATTGGAGAAGCCTCTGCCCTCTCTAAATAACATCATATGTGTAATAATCAATACCTTGTTATTTATGCAGCAACAGCAGTAATTGTTGCTTCTCTATTTTAAATTAGGCAAGTAGTTTCATATTGCTCAGTTTTGTTCAACATTCTTGAGTGGATACAATGGTTTCAAAATCCTCATAATGTAAATTACTACTAGCCCATGAGTGTTTTGAAAAGCTTAAGCCATATAGAGAAATTTATCAGTTTTCCGGTCTATAATGAGCTGTGTTGGTGCATATATTCGTGTTTCCAGTTAGTTGAAACCTAATGGCTTTTTTATGATCTCCTGACTATTAATCTAGCACCATTAAGTCATAACTTCATTTTGTCCCCAACTGGTAGTCAATATTGTCGCCGTGCAAATATCAATGTTGACAAAGGCATTTAGTCTAAAGCATGAAGTGAAGCCTCATCAAGCTGTCAGCAGGGTAGGAAGCTTTGTCCAGTGTTAACAACAACATATTTACTGCAAACATGAGCTGGCTTTGGAATAATAAATAAAACCTGATCAATGAGGTTTCTGAAAAAATGAAGCTGTGAGAGACATACAATACCCCATAATACATTATTTATAGAAAACTAGAACTGCATTTGCATCTCGTTCTGAAACTACATTTTTTTTTTTTTTTTTTTTTTGCAATTACCCTATTTTATTTTCCTCTGCTTACCCCACTGCAGCTAAATATTACTGGATGTAATAGGTCTGTCACTACCAATGTTGGATTTTACTGCAATATCAAAATGAAACCTCACAAGCAATTTCTAATCGCGGGATTCTGGGAAGCGGACGACTTTAGGCTTTAAATCTAGACCACACAGAGACACACAGGCGCGATAGGTAGGTGTTTTTCGATAAGTGAAACCTTTAAGACGTCTTTAGCCCTTTCACATCAAGCCACAGCAAAATGTGTACATTTCCATGCAGGAGCATTTTATCTGGTGATCTTAAGGAGCCAATGCGTGGGAGGAATGAGCTAGAGCTGCCTGTGGACCTGGTCAAACTGCAGTAGGTGGCTTTAGAGAAGCACAGGCAAAGAGCCACTTGAAGTAAGCATTTACATTGAATGCACGTAAGTGTTGTGGGATGTCAGACACAGCAAAAGCCCACTGAAAAAAAATCAAGCTTTTCTTACTGTCCTTTAATGAGACAGCTTATTTTTAAAGTCCTGTTTCACTTTAAGAGGGTGTTTAATCCGATTGCTGCCCACTTCAAAAACATTTATCAGTACATGTTTCCCTGTTCTCCTCGCCTATTCAAGCTGAAACTCAAAATAAGGGGAGGAACATGTTCTCTTTACCGAGTTTCAGATTTCTGGGGAGCAAGACTCTGGGCTAGAAACAGCAAAGGCTGTGACAGAGTCCCGTCTAATAACACATAGCGTAAAATGAGATTCTTACTGATTTGGTTTACTATCTAAAATGTTCAATGACGCATCAGAGTTAAAGGTTAATCTCAAGCAGTTCTATTGACATTCCCTTCTGCTCAGGCTTTTGGAGGGGGGAAAAAAATCCATCTAGGGAGATGGCACAAATGCCGTTATCAAATGTCACAAGATCTATAAAGCTCTTTGTGTATCAGCTCAGATGTTGGACGAGCATTGTGAATGGTCATCATTTGAATTGTAATGTGTCAAAAACCCGTTTGTTAAGGTAGTGCTGAGTCATGGTTTGTGCTCACCGGTCGCCTCCAATGGCGGTTTGTGTTGAGGGATGGATGTCATGTTAGCATCATTAAAGCTACAAGCCAGACTTTTCTGTAAAACTAATCAAACTCATCTTAGATGTAGTTTGTTAGATACTGAACAACATGGAACGGCTGGTTTTTCAAACAGACCATGAAAGTCAATCTTCACTCAAACTAGCATTGATGTTCAGGTTGTTCTCATAACATGACATGAGGCACAAAGTAACTGATCAGATTATTTATCAAGCTGCCCATTTAATTTCCTCCCTAACGGGTGTTTGAGTTGTATACAGCTGCAGAAAAATTACTGGGCAACAATAAAACAGCTCGATTCTTTTGCCTTTTGTGATGTCATTGGCACAAAAACAAAATTGTGGTAATTTCTTTAATCCTGCAGGGAAAATGCATTACGCAGCTGTCTTCTCATTCACAAATGCACAAGTGGGTAGCAGTCGTTAAGAGTTTTACATTTTAAAAGTCCACCAGTAAAATTTGACAGTCTTCCCTCTCTAAATAAGCTGCAGCATGCAGAAGAAGAGATCCGTCACTCAGAGGGGGAGACTGCAAAATCTGTGGGCCGAAACTCAAATATGCCTATCGGCTATTAAAACAATCCAAAGCTCTATCTCTCTATCCCAATCTTAAGAACAAACATACAGCATATTTCAAAACATATTTCATATCCATCTGAGAAATAAACACTTCTTGGAATCTCAGTGGCACTCTCCCACATCAGATTCCCCCAGGACTAGACTGCAATTTGCAGAGCCGAGGTGTCCACCTCCACACCAGTCTGATGTCAGGACTGCTGCAAATTACTCATGACACTTCCTCTGATGACATTTTTAAAACCGCTTCCCTGTTGAATGGCATCTCTACCCCCCCGCCCCCACCCCAACCGCCATTCTCAACCAACCGCCATCAGACCCAACACACACATTAATTCCCCCCGTCTGGTCGTGTCACAATGGCACAGCAAAGATTGCTGCCTCCTGCTTTCACCTGACTGACCCCTCTGAGCAGGTGCTGGATCTGATCCAATCACAGTCAATCTTCTTTAAACATTTCATTCTTTAAGCAGAACAGGAGCTCAAAATTCCATCATTCAATGACCCGATCAGTCGCCGATAACACAATCAAGCCAATCCCGGCTTATCCCGGGGGAGCCATTTCAGTGGGGACAGCTGGGAGATGAGTCTGCAGGCCTTCAGAAAGGTGTCAATCTCCCTTGATCCAAGGCCCTTTGTGAGCCACCTATACCACAGAGCACCGAGGTGTTGAGGAAGACTACGTGATAGGCATGATCAGTGAGTCACAAATCAATCTTTTTTTTTCTGTTACACGTCTGATCTTTACAGTCTAGATCCAGTATAGTTGTCATATGATGTAACGAGGCATGTATGAGTTCCCAGTATCACTGAATGCCGAGTTTCTTTTTTAAAGTTAGTTTTGAAAAATTCCCCCAACAATTTCAGTCCTTTTAATGAGATACCATTTAAAAACTATGTTTTCTGGCTTTCAGCCTACAACAGCAGCAGTCTGCCACTTTCCTTTTATGGCCTGTTGCTGCACACTGCCAATCAGCTGCCTGAGCAAAGGAAAGTACAACTTTGCCTTAATTATGAGCCAAATCCATTGCTTTAGAAATGTTTCTAGTCTTTAAAAAAACAGCAGAAGGAATAACATTTTGTGAAATAAGTATATAAATACCTAATGCAACGTTTTAAGACAGCAAATGTTCCCATACTGGAATGTCACTATAATGGCCAGAATGTCCAAATGAATGTGTTTTTTGTGTATGTAGGCAAGATAGAATAACACAATGATGCCTTTCTCCCACTCATTGCTGTACACTGTCTTTTTGCTGGCTGAAAGTAGCTTACTACCATTTTTGTTTTCCAGTTAAATATGAGGAATCGAAGCACTTTTTATACTATTGTTACTCTATAAGGAACAGAAAGGCAAGTAGTGCTACAAAATGTCTAATGCAATACAGCAATTGCAACAGCTTACGAACAGCTTACAGTGCACTCTCGCCTATTTGCGATTCAGTATTCACAGATGCACCTTTTGGTGGATTGTCTAGATACCATTATAACTTTAATCATCTTTAAGTAGAATCAAATACATCTTGTAATACATGTTGCTTTAAGTTCTTCTGCAAACGCTTCAGACATGTGATGTATATACTGTATAAGCCCATACGCTAAGCTGCTACTTTTTCCCCACGCTTTGAACCATGCGGCTTATAGTGCGGTGCGGCTTTTCTGTGTATTTTTCTTCAACCACCAGGGGGCTCTTTAGCAGGAAGTGAATCATTGGAAGTCAAAACTGGAAATCAAAGAAGAAAGTGCTCATTTTCATTTTGAACAAGCACATGCTAGCAGCAGGCACAACGGAGAAATGTTTTCAAACTCATAACCCCTCATCATGGAAACAACACGAAAAAGTTCATATGATGCAGCTTTTAAGTTTAAAACTGAGAGCGGCAGAGATATCAGTGGCTAATCGCCTGGTGTGGCTTATATATGCGTCTTTCCAGTTTTTTTTTGTTTTGTTTTTTTTACTTTGTAGATGCGCCTTATAGTGAGGTGCGCTCTATAGTCCGGAAAATACAGTATATGTATTTATTTTTTATTTTTTTTGTCATTTTTTACGTAAGGTATCCCACCATGGGAATCTGAACCGGTCAATGTCTGGCTGTTACACCTACGCCTCTACAGAGGCAAACATACTAAAATGATCTGAGCTCTGAAATAGATCTCTAATTTTCAGGAGCCATTTAAAAGCCACTCAGCTGGAAATGTTGCTGGGCCACTGGGCACATAAAGGTCAAGGGGGATACAAAACAGTTTGTCTAACAGCCCCGTCTCCCCTCCCCCACCTTGTTGCACGGCCCTGCAGCACAGCAGTCATATCCCCATTCACAGCTCACTCATTTATATTGCACTGCCCTCCTCACAGCTAGTCTCAGTCACTAACTACAAGTGACTGCAATGAGATTGAAGCCCCTGGCTAAATCTCCACTACAGGGCACATGCTCCATCATTGCAGCTCTGATCACTCCTTCTAATCACTGGAACCAGACTATATCCTCAGCTGATTGGGTGAGTCACGGCACAGAGGAAACAATCACCGAATGTCAGCTGATGATGGACACCGAGATGTTGGAGTCTCGGTGGTCACTGCGAGAGACCATGTAAATTGCATGCAAATGTGCACCTGCACCAGCCGAGGAAGTGGAAAGAAGGACTGTGGCCTTTTGATTAGGTTCCTTTTTTTTTTACGTCTGTATTTTTGTGCATTAATCATTCATGTTTGCTATTTTAGCCAATAAGCAGAGAGAACTTAAGAAGTCTAAAGTGCAACTAATATTCTGCATCATGAGATCTATTTTAAGCGCTTTCTATGGGCTGTTGTAAAAGCTTAATGCAACTCAAGGTTAAATTTAGGTGTGCAATCAAACAGATAAAAGAAGAATGATGAGATCAATGATTAGAGGTGATTTGTAATCTCTGCACAGTGATTCAAATGCACTCTCTAAGGACAACATCCCACAGTATATTTCACTGATATTAATTGTCATCAGCGACATTTTTTTTCTGTCTCCCTCGAAATACCTGAGAGCCTTCACTAAGGTGACAGGGCAGGTATGCAAAATGAATTCATGCGCTTTTTACAAATGGTCACACCGAGTTATTTTTCTGCCATTTACAAAATATAAGAGCTCACAAAATGTCAGCCGTGGTATTAGATTACCGGAGACCCAGAACGAATTTCGTGCACTCTCTCTAATGCTTTTATAATTTCGATTCTTCCCTTTATCTTCCTCATCTTAGAGAGAGTCTGGGCAAAGCACAGAGAGCCAGTTCGCTCCTCCAGAGGTGAAACACTGCAGGAATATTGCACAGCAGCTGTAGCATGAGATAGGACGCACACCAGTCTGACAATAATCGCTCATCCTTCCAGTGTCCTCCAACAGAGGTCATCACTCTTACACTCAAAGAGTGACTTTTCTTTTTATTCCTCTACAAACCTCGTGGTATTCCTCTGCAGTGACCTCTCTACCTTTATTCGTCCTGAGCGCAGCGGCAGTGAACTGGTTAAGCTCCTCCTTCTCCTCCCCTCCGTGCTCCGCCTCCAGGATCTGGCTTTAGACCAGTGGAGCGAGAGAACCAGCACTGCTTGGACATAAAGGGATGATTGTAGCTACCCAGTGACATGGAAGCAAGTAGTTCTGATGAAACTAAAAAGTCAGTTTCAGGGCCTGTGCGCATCTGAGAGAGAGAAAAAAAAAAAAGGACAGCAGAAACTGAGTCGGTGAGCTCGAGCTGCTTCAGCTTAGGCAAGTAAGGGCAATATGAGAGGGCTCAAAGCCGATTACAATAAACCAATGAGGAAGCATTAAGCAACGCAGCTAATTATGCCTTTAACTGTAGAGGGAACTGTTTTCATTCCTGGGAAGGGACTCTGCTGGTGCAATTTTTAAGGTGGCTACACACTACAAACCTTTTTCGATAGAGCAAATGCTTCAGAGGAACACTTGTGTTTTCACGTGTGGTTTAATGCAAAATCACAAAAGCAATTTAAGCACAGCATAGCAGATACTAGTATCAAAACACAGGGTAGCTAAATAATTATTAATAAACTCTGTGATTTTAAGTGGGGGATTGTTGAACTGCTTGTGAACTTTTGACTACAGCAAGGAATCACACTAGAGTGGGATGGGACAGCTGCCTATACAGATTATGCAAGTTGAATCCCAATAGGCTACCGAGTCACTTGACTGCTATGACAAGTTATTACCAATAACTCATATATTGGAATGCAATGATTTAATATGATATGTCCTCCACTCTTATCGGCAATCCAGATAAAGGCGCCTGAAAAGCCTTGAAATGAACAGATGCTTCATTTCAGACCGAAAAACACCCAACATGAAGTTAACTTTATTTATTTCAATAAAATCAATCACTACTGAGAACAACTTGTATAAATTTAATGTACCGTATTTTCCGCACTATAAGACGCACCTAAAAACCTTCAATTTCCTCAAAAGCCGACAGTGCGCCTTATAATCCGGTGCGCCTTATATATGGACCAATATTGAGCCACAACAGGTCCAGCAACGGACCTTACCACAGGGGCCGCGTTTCATTGGCTAATGCCCATTTTAGGTCACAGTGCAGCTACCACGTGCGTGACCGTCTCACAAACACAAGCTACAGTAGTAAACATATGCTAATGTACATTCAAAACCATGAATGCCGACTTACCCAGCCTTGCAAGAACAATAGGCATCAGTGATCTTGTCCACAGCTATATAAATGCTGAGGGTGTGAGGATCTGCTGTTTTCCTCATCTATCGGTAGCTTTTAGCTGTGACGCGCACAATGTTGGAGGCATCCAGTGGCTCAAACACCTTGATGTCGTCCAAAAAAGATGACATGAACTTGTTGGTTCCCCTGTCCATTGTCGTGGCTGATATGTTGTGAAAATCCGGCAGAAATGCTACGCTAATTAACTCAGATCGAAATGAAAGACGTCATGTTTACACAGACATGCAGTAGGCTGCTTACGTAGTTGGTCCACTACGGTAAGCAGCCGCCAACTTCTTTTTCCCCGTAGAAGAAGTAGTGCGCGGTGCATGCTGGGATAGTTGTCAGAACACTGGTTTGTTAATAAAGTTTGATAATACATTTAAAGGGGGTGAGGGGCAGGGGAAGAGAGACAGAGACTGCAGCGGCAGCGTGTCGGTTGGTCTGTGTTACCCAGAAAGCAGTTGGGCATAATATCGCAACACCAACACCGTGAGTGAAACAACGGCTGGGCCAGCCTACTATATAAAGTACTCGGGGACCATTTCTTTATTAATGTGGATGTGTAATAATAGAGTATGAAGCGTCTATTCTATGCGCCTTATAATGCGGTGCGCCTAATGTATGAAAAAAGTCCTAAAATAGGCCATTCATTGAAGGTGCGCCTTATAATCCGGTGCGCCTTATAGTGCGGAAAATACGGTAGATAAAGCATTCTGTAAGTTTGTTTGTTTTTTTTTTTTCAGTTGACCAGAAAGACTAGTATTCCAGGACTTCCTGTTTCATTTGGGTAAAAATATTACATAATACAGAAGCTCTAAGCCCTTCTTCAAAATGGGAGGCACAAGAGAGAATGCCATTCAACTAAGTCACATATGTACTGGGAGGTAAAAATTTTTTTATTAATCTCCAATAATCATGAGGAGCTGAGGAGTTCAGGCCAGTAAAGTGTCTTAGTGGCAGCATCATGTCAAAGTGGATATTTTGATGCAGAAGGAACTGGTGCACTTCACAAACAGAATCATAAGGAGAGCACGCTATTTTAAAAAAAAATAAAACAACAACTCAAGAATTAAGTCAAGAAGGTAAAGTTCGGCCAAATTTGTTACAAATAAGCTCAAGTACAACAAAGTCATTTGGTGTGACCATCACAAAAACCCTGAAATCAATCACGGTTTGTGAGCAGAGATGAAAAAGTATGCTCTATCCTAAATAACCTGAAGGAAGAAAAGCTTTGTCGTACTTAAAGATCATACCTCTTTTTATGCAGGTATGTATATATCTTGTTTTAACTGGAAGGCAGAGGCGATTTTGTAAAAATATTAATTCTTGCTTTGTAATTTTCTCTCCCACTATATGTAAATGTATGCTGCTGTAACACAGTAGCATATCAACATTTACATTTTCTTATATAGGTTTTAAGTCCACAATATATAAGTCACAAAGGCAACGAGTAGGTCAAAAAGCCCTTTGATTAATTTGACTTTATTACCAAGCTGAAATAGCAGCAGGCTCCAGTTAAGAGTCCTTGAATATAAAGGGAACTCGGGCAGTACTGATAAGATTGTCTCATCTGGCTTGCAGGGCTAAAGTGACGTGTGCTGCCTGAGAAAGGAAAAAAAAATGGATGGCAGGATGTGGCTACTATTAAGCAGGTAATGGGATCCATCCGAGATGCATTAGAATCAGTCAAACACAACCACACTTCGGTTCTGTTCAAATGACTGTCACAATCACTGCGGATGCACACCTTCAGGTGACAAAAAAAAAAAAAAAAAGAAGAAGAGAAAACTGTCTCTGGCTGTGCAGGCAGTTACCCAGAAGCTGTGCCTGGCTCAGGTATGTGCTCTGTCCTAATCGTGACGGCTGTGAGAGTGGCAGCGAGAGTGAGAGCTGTCAGCCTCTCCTCACAACAAATGCGCTCGAATGGAGACAGAGAGGAGCGAAGTGGGAGAGAGGGGAGAGGAGGGAAAGGTGCCGAGGTCACAGACAGAACCTGTGACCCAGTTGTGGCCACACCAGCTGTTTCTCCTCCACTGCCTCCCAACCACCACTATCTCTCTAGACCACATCCTGCTAATTGGCCCATGCTACTGTGTGTACATACACACACACACACGCAGACAAATGCTTTATGTGGAACCTGCTAAAGAACCGTGAAAAGGCTAGTTCCTGGTCAGAAAGAATGTTTCTGTAGTTGTGTGATGATTGATATGTACAGTGCCTTGCAAAAGTTTGAAAAACCCATCAAACTTCCACACATTTTGTCACACTACAGCCAGAGTTCTCACTTGTTTCATGTAACTGATGTAACCTTGCTGATCTGTGAGCTGAAAACATCTGCAGATGAAGTGGAAAGATATGTTCTGAGGCCAATTGGTCAAAACAATGAAGCCTTTACACAAAAGTGGCAGTCGTCCCGCCACATGTTTTCATGTGGTGAAAACATGAAAAAAAAAAAAAAAAGCTGCTCTGGTCTTGAGCTTCTATGAAATATATATATGTGTGGAAAAAGACTAACCCCCCTAAACCCACCATCACCACAGTGATGAAGGCAGGTGGCAGCATCATGCTGTGGGAATTATACACAACGAGGAGATATAGAGCTACACAGATATTTAGCCAAAACTGGAAATGGGCTGATTTGTACCAAAGTATATCCATGTGTTATAATGACCTAGTCAAAGCCCATGCTTGAAATCCATTAGGAATATGGTGCAAGTCACCCTCCATCTAATCAGACTGAGCCGAAATCAATGTCTTATTGTGTAAAAGTTTAACGCCCAAAAGATCTTCCGTCTGCAGTTACACCAACAGGTGGTTTTACAAATTTTTTCCTAAATCTGCATGCCACACTTTCCAGTTTTTCACTTCATGATTTCATGTTACTTTGCGTTTGTCTTTTGCATCAATGCCATTAAGATACATTGCAGTTTACGGAGGCAAAGTAACAAAATGTGAAAAATCCTAAATTAGTGGATTTAGGAAAAAAGGTGTATTTTTGCAAGCTTCTGCGTACGTTAAAACAGATTTCCCAGAAATATTAAAAGTCGGCTGCACTGCCACTGTGCAGGCAAATTTCCCCCTCTGACATGCGTATGTGCTAACAAACAGAAAAACACTCCGACTGACTGAGTGACAGACCGTCATGCCGACCGCCACCAAGATTCTATGAAGGGCAAGCTCAATTAATTGGTGTCTCCGTGTGCGGGTAAGTTCTCCGAGCGGTGTGTGTGCAACGATAATGGTAGGTTGCACTGACAGGCAGGTTATTTAATAAATCCTGGAATGTGAAAGTCAGAAAGGAAGGACACACACTCAACATGAAGAGCCTCCTTTTTTTTTTTTTTTTTTAAATATATTTTATTTCTGCTCCATATCTCGTCAGTCACAGCCCTCAAAACCTACTCCGATTGTCTTTCAGCACTCAAATCCGCTCACCCGTGCATACGCTTAGCCCTAATTGCGCGCCCACGTAAATACGGTTAATCGCCGGCACGCTCCCGCACGGCGACAGCAGCGCGGCTAACACACTCCGAGCGTGCATGAGCGGGCTGTGAAACGTGCTCGAGATCTCGCTCAATCAGTCTGATTTGTTTGTTTCCTCCTAAGCGTTTGAGGATTCCTCAAGGAGGAATAAAACTTTGTATAATCAAGTCAATTATGTCATTCAATCAAGTCGAAAATCATTTGGAGTCCCTTCTAACATCCATTGATTGCAAAGTCATGCTGAATATTTGCTCGCCGCCGTTCTGTCGTCACAATAACCCCGCCGTCGCTTGAAGCCGCAGACCCGGGGACGCGGCGAGGTCCTGAACTCGCTTTTGCAGGAGAAGAGCGAAAACAAAGTCCTTCACCTTGCACTTTTCCAGTCAAGAAAATACCTGGGATTTATAAAAGGGTGAGGAGGGGGGAGAGTGAGCAAGAAGTGTACAGTGCCTGAACAAAAGGGGAAAGAAAAAAAAACATTCAATTAATTTATAAGAGCTCTTTTGTCTCCTTCAGGACATGGTACATTATGTGCCTGTGAAAAATCCATCCTTACTAAAACTCAAGGTCAAGTGTTGATGTTGCACAGAGTGGATCAGCTGAAGGTGACCTTGACTGATGTGGAATATGACATGAGGGAAATGGATCTCTGCTCGGTGTGGGGAAATTATCTGTGAAATGCTGCCACTGTATCAAAGCCTGTTTGTGTCTGCATACAAGCCGGAGAGCATGCGCACACGGCGAGGGCGCGTACATCTGTCGGACGGAGTGTGCAGAAACCGCGAGTGTGTCCAGGTCGCACGTAAAAACGTGCCGCGATGTCACAACTTTCAGCAGGGATTCCGGTATTAAGCTTCGTTTGATTCTGATGTCACACTTGCACAGTTACTGGGAGGGTTGGTCATGGCAGCTGGTTGTCATTGCTTGTTTGCTCTGTAAGCACAATGCATTTTGTTGACCAGGCATGGCAGGCTGTGTGGAGATACAGCCACATCTTCAGCTGTTTGCTTGTCATAATTTGTCTTTTTTTGTTGTTGTTGTTGTATTTGTCTTATTGTGGGAGAGCATCCAAACTGATGTCGTTGGCTGCTGTAAAGAATGAGACACGGAGTATTCTGCTGGATTAACAGAAGGTGCTCCCACACTGACTATCCACAGGGGATGGGCAACGTTAGTCTGCTATAAATCTCTACTTCTTACTGGTGAGTAACAATGTAATAATATCCTCCAGGAAAAACTGACTTTAATGCATTCAATCAGGCTGCTTATTATGAAAACAATTTGTGCTTTTTAGAGCAAATTTGTTTTTTTGCTGATTGGCGATTGGGTGAGGAATGTATAACTTTATCTACTTGTATATGAAAACATTTGCCATGCTGCCATTTAATTGATATAGAGATTATTACAGATGTTACTATTGTACCTTTTGGAGTGTTGAATGATATCTGCTCATGAAAAGCATTTGGCCAGAAACATGATACACGTTGCTACCCAACCGTAGTTTTAAAAAGCAGCAACAAGTGGGGGATGGGTATATAGCTTTACGTTATTTTTTTTAAGCTGGGAAATGGCAAGAAAAATAAAATCTTAATGTGGAATTTTAATCTGAGTTTCCTCTTGCAAAACCAAAACTGCTGTTATCACCAGGCAAACAGAAATCATTGATGTCATATTGGACCAAATTTTTCTAAGGCTAAATACACAAAATCTCCATGTGCAGCAACAAATACAGCTGTTGCTTTTTTTCCTTTTTTTCTTTTTCTTTTTTTTGACAGTGCAGTCTACTAACTCCAGTGCTGCTGAGATTTTGCCAATGTCACATCAAAGCAACACCAGTAATCATTGTAAAAATAGAAGCGATTTGAAGGATATCTAATTAATACTCTTAAATAATCACACAGACATGAGTCAGTCCCACAGCAGCTAAAGCTTCTCAGCAGACAGCTGAATTCAGACACCCATTATCCATCAGCAAAGAAGAAGAAACAGCAGAATGTCACAGAGCTGTCGCCAAATTTTTTCGGAAAAATTTTGAAGCCATTTATTATGGTGGAGTCGCATTAAACTATGCTCTGCCAGCTGCTAATAACTGTTAACTCGTTTCTCTGTTGGAGAAAAAAAAAAAAAACCCAAATACTAAAACCTTTTAAAAGCTGAGGCCTTAACAGCTTCACAGCCATCAGTAAAACCATCATGTTCTGCGCATGCAATGGAATAAAAGTTCAGTTTTTCGCAGGCAAGAAACAAAAAAAGCAGCCTTACCTTCCCGAACTGTTCAAAATACTGCTTCACATCTTCCACTACCGTGTTGGCCGACAAGCCACCCACAAATATTTTCTTTGTTCTTGTGACCATCTGGAAGGAGAAAGGGTGAGAGGAGAAGATGAGTGACGAGACTTCAAATGCATTGCACAACCTTTAATGAGGCGCCAAAACACACTGAGTGAGCAGCACCTGCGATGATGGATGGCGAGAACGCGGAGATTCACACTGCAAAGTTTCAAAGACAATTCGGTGGTGTAGTGCCGCTTATCTAGCCGGGTTGTAAACACTGAAGGTTACAGCTTCGTGCAAGAGAAGCCATGACAGACATTCCCCCCTTTTTTACATTTTTACAAAAAAAAAAAATCTTTTGGGATATTTTATAAATAAATATTGTAAAACATAATTTAGCTAAATCCATTTTGAGCAATAAACTACTTTTGAAGGATCGAGTGCTTTCTTGCCATCTTTAGTTCCCTCTACAGATGGATTGGGATCTAGTCTGGGTCCAACAATGACAACACAACAGTTGAAATATAAATCTGCATAAAAATCTATAACATTTGTCTTGACCGGGATGTTGTGACGTAGACCACTTTTCAAGTTTTGAAACGACTAAACAGAAATCTGGCCCCTTGCTGAGCTAAACATCTCCAGTTTAATCTTTGAAGTTTCCATTTATGTTTTTGGAAAAATTTAAAACAAAGAAATGGTGATAATTAAAAAAAAAAAAAAAAAAAAAAAAAAACACGGATAATTTATGGACTTTCAAAAAACAATTAATGAGTGCTAGGAGATGGAATCAGAGTGCATTAAAGGCTCATTTAGCTTCAAACGGGAAGAATATTAAGGATTATTACCCACAGCATCTGAAAGGGCACAAACATCTGCTGCAGAGCACATGCTAAAATTAGGGGGGCAATTTCTCTGGGATCTACACCAGTATGGGTGGAAAAACCTGTGGGGGGTGGGGGGGCGACTTTTCTTTTGTTGTGCACAGGGCTGCCTCCATTAAAAACCAGACAGAGAATTGCAGATGAAATTAGAATTAAGTTATAAATTCTTTTTTTTTTATTAAAAGCAACTACGATATTACCCCAACATCCGACTTCTTCAACCCTTGTCGGCAGAGGTGTTCGTTTTCACGCCACACATTCTCCACGGGACTTTGGCTTTCTTTTTGCACCTTTTCTATGAGCCAAGATGTTTTTCGTTTCATCTTCGACTTCGCAATTATGCGTTTTATCCCCCCCTCCCCCGTTGCTTATCAAATAAAGTCCCCATAAAATTCATTAAAGTTTGAAATGCACTGGATACTTCACACAGCCTGCTGGTATAATCAGGAATAATGATAGGAGAGACTAAATGACAACTTCCACAACAATAATTGTCAAAACTGATGGTCTATCTGGCTAACTTGTATTCCTTGCACCTGTTTGGCAAATACAAAAACAAAGACAGAAAAGCATGTATTACTGTGCAGTATTTTGCTTCCAAATGACACTTTCCCCAATGAAATATTTTCCGCATCTCTTTGGAAGCCTATATTAAGAGATTGAGAATTCACTGATACGATGAAGCATATAATGGTGTTTGATGCTCTGTAAGCTTTCAGACAAAAAAAAAAAAAAAACAAGAAAAAAGCAGCAGAGAAAGTCAAAGCTCTGATCTCTCCTGGTTCGCCTGAATCAAACAGAAATAAATGATGGGGGCAAGATAAACATACTTAAGAGATGCCCAGCAAACAATCAGGACGGCTGAGAGAGAGACCTTCCTTGATCAAAATGCTGACCGAAACACTTTCGATATGAAAGCGGCTTAACACGGAGGAAAAAAGAAGCAACGTTCAGCGAGTGCTGAAGTAACCATCTGTCAAGAGCTTTCCAGGTGCTCGCAGTCTCACAGCGCATAAGCCTGCACATATGCACACAGCCTCCCACACATGGGCCTCTCATACAGTCCTTTGCTTTTATTTTTGTCATTAAAAAAACAACAATGTTTTAGCACAAAACAGCAAATGAATAAGCAAGACAAGTAAATAAAAGCATTTTACTTGAAGGTATTGTGTTTTTCAAACAGATCTTGTGATGGATTACAAAAAAAAAACATGGATTCTCAGTATTATGCTTTTTCTACCTCAGTATTCAGATGTAAAAAGAGTAAAGGATGAAAGCCCACAGCGCAGATCTAAGGGATGTAGATGCAAGATACAAATGCTGTAGACGCAGGCCGGTTCCCTGAGTGAAAGGTTTCAAAATGAAAGACTCGATATTAATTTAGTGAAATGTTTTATATTGTAGTTCACAAGAACATCTCAGAGCACTTTACAAAACAAACAGATTTAGGGAAAAAAAAGAAAAAATTGGGATTGTTCAAATGGTCTTGATATGATTTGAGAGAAAGTACCTCAAAGAACAAATGAGTTGTTGGTTCTAAAGAGCATAAAGTGAAGCAGCACAGCCCTTTGCCCATATGTCAAACAGCTGGCTGAAATAAAACTCCTAGATTTATTCCCAATTTTGAAGGAAAACATATCCGACTGTTTGGAACCAGGAGATCTTATGCTCCCTCTAAGAAGGTAAACAAAAGTGATTTGAAAGAATAACTTTCATTTTTGGCCTTGAAAATATGTCTAAAGATCTCTGACCTTTGAGTGCAAAGCAGAGAGTAAAAGAGATGAAGAGGCTACAATGTTGGACTGACCGGCTGACACAAGGAACCCAGAAAAACAACCTGGAAGTTCTAGTTGCGATAGACAAGTATTGTTTACTGCAGGTCAGCAGTTCAAACAGATGATAACCACAGTGAGCGACATCTCTAAAAATGTTCTTTCCTTTGGACAAAATAAGCCTCCTGGCGATGTTCAAAAAGAACAGAGGAGGACATCCAATAATTCTCTCTGCAGACTTGATTATTCTTTATAAAGCTTTTTTTTTTGTCCACCGCAGAAATACAGTATGTCATAGTACTATCCTACTAACTTACTCTCCTACTAGGAGTAAATATGTATGAAACTTTGCCTCCTTCTCCAGCATGATTGTAATTAAGAATTGTGTTTAAGCTTCAATATAAAACGCTTTTTTACTGAAACCGCTGCTAAATTGAGCCTGTATGTATTTATTTTTTGCTTTAATCAATTAAACAAATGAAATGATAGAATTAAACGTATCATTGCAACTTAATCTGCTGTTTTTTCGTGCTATGTACGAATTTGTTATTCCTACTGTTGTCTTCCCTGTTTTAAATAAAAGTAAATTTAATACTGGGAGATTTGGGTATTTTTGTTCAATGTTATATTGTGTTAATCTCATATTGCCCCATGCCTAATTCAGACAAAAACACACATTTTTAAAGCAAGGAATTGTCTGTTAAAGGACTAAACACTAAATGTTACCCTGGTCTGTACACCAGTTTCATCCCAATGAGCACCGAGCAAAGGGCTTAAATATGTAAACGCTGCTTGTGAAGTAATTAGAAATGGCATACAGGTGTCTAAATATGCTTGACCTTCTCCGAAAATCAATATACAGCCGAGGCAAACAGACCACAGACTGAGTGTACAAATATTTCAGACACACAACGTGGCTCTTGGGATCCAGTTAAATATGATCACATCCAAATGACTTTTGCCATCACTTGACTTTTTCCTCGGCCACAAGTCGACACTTGTAAATGTTTCCACGGAGCCGTATCAATTCCACACATTAGCGTGCTAGAATGGAGCTCACATTCTAACAAGGTCGTGTCAGCTACATGGTAAATGTTAGCCGGAGTACACATGCCAGCTTCCAGTGTTCTCCGGCGTTGCCATGGCAGTGATAATCCCCAAACAAATCTGAGGCTGAGCGAGGTCAGTTTAGGTCGAGGAAAGCTGAGTCAAGACTGACGATACAAACCCTGAGCCTGACAGGCTGGGTCTGATATGTCACCAGATCAATGAACAGAAAAATACACTAAGTTGTTTCTGAAACCATTTCTACTCCGTAAAAAAAAAAAAAAAAGAAAGAAGGAAGGAAGGGAAAAAAAAGCTCTTCCAATAATGTTTCGTTTTGCTGCAGTGGTTGACTTGTAGAGGTGCAAAATTATCAACTTATAAAGTGGACAGGATTTTTTGTTCTTTATTTTTTTTTTTGCAGATTAACACTGGCCAAGACTCAGCGGCGGCAGAATCCCCAGCGCCCCTCCTCCTTCCGACATCATCCCCCCAGGCCTCGGGGGTTATCAGCACTGGATGCTGCCGCCGGCAACCCCACGCCAGACAGCTGCTGATAAAGCGGCTGTGTGACTATTTATCAACATCAATCACTTTTATCATTGCCAATCTTTGGGAAATAAATAAATGAAAATGAACAAGTCGGTGTTCATCTCTGCTTCCCTCTCCAGATCAGCTGCATGTCCTGGTTCCCTTCCGGGGCCACCCGTCCCTCTCTGGTCATATTTCAGATTCTCTCCATCGAGGTGCGACCAGTCAAGCTCTCAGCCTTGTCTTATTACTGTTTTGACATGTGAGCTCAACTGCTGATAGGATTCCTCGGCTCATGGGGCAACAAAATGACTTTATTTTTCTCTCAATGGTGGCTACTAATACAAGGAAAACTCATGCCAGTTTTATAAATAAAAAAAAATAAAAAATCTTCAGTGGCCTGTCTGGATGTATAAATTTCTGTGTCTAATCTTATGTCGCACCAGGAGTTAGAGCAAGAAAAGATATTTTAGAAGTACTGTTCTCTCCACTAAATCTACGTACATATTATGCAAGTGTGGCCAAAACTGTTAAAATTTTTACCTTGATTGGTCAAAACGAAATCAGAAAACCAAAACCAAGTATCGTTGACAGAAACACTTCAGGATAGAGGTCGCTACTGAGTGAGTCGGCAACAGCTAAGTCAGGACAGATGCAACAAGATGCTTAAAAGAAAACTGTATTTTCTACAATGACATTTTGTGGTTCATTCGATCTACAAAAATGAGAGAGAGCAGGACTTTCAGCAGATAACAGGAAGGCAGAATGTAATACACTAAAGTTGCTGTGTTTTGTTCTTTTGAGCATTCAACCTGTCTGTCAGAAACATTTTGGACTTGGAAATGTAAATATTTTGGAAATCTCAGAGCTACTGCTAGGATCTAAGGTATGTCAAATACAAACAGACGCCAACACTTTTTTTAATTGCAACAATGTTGAGGGTCCGGTTTACATTACAGCTGCGCATTTTGAGTTTTTGAACAATGGAGAAATAAATGTGAAATTTTTCTCTGCTACCCTTTCAGCTTCCGATGTTCCAACTGTTTCATATACAATTTGTAAGTTTTCCAAGCACCTATTTGCTTCACCAAAGCCTGGAGTGTGTAAAAAAAAATAATCAAAGGGCATGAAGAAATTCATGACAATTCACAACAGCATCTAAAAATCCTTCCAGATTTGAGGTCCATGATGGGGCCTAAACATTTTGTTTTAAGTGTGGGGAAGATTATAAATCAATTTGGGAATACATTGAGGGTTGTTTGAGTATGTTTAACCCAAAAAAAGGCTTATTTAGTAGAGTGAAACACTGAATTAAATTCAACAGAAATAACTGGCCTACTTTTAGCAATCCCTCCAAAGTCAATGACCAAAGGAGCAGAGGTGCCACCAGGAAGGGGAGGTCAGATGAAGGCCCACTTATAATTTTAGGGTCTCACACCAAAGCTGAAAGTCGTAGAAGAATTTCAAGACTTTTATTGCGCGGTCTTCTAGAAAAAGGCACTAAAATATGTTTCAAAGCACAAAACTGAGCACCTGTTTGAGACTAATGTTGTTAATGGAGGTTTGATTTAAACTTTGCTTAACCTTTTTCTCCCCACACAAATAAATACTGTATTTGTTTGACCTTTGTCAACCAATTATGACTGATGACCAATTATGAAAATACTACTGTGACAATGGGACCACTGGCTTTTTCTTCAAACTTTTATCATACTCTTTATTGTCAATAAAAAGCAAATGTTTCCAATGATTTCCTCATATTTCTGTCCATTTAATACATTTTAACTAACACTAACAACTGGATCACATATTTCCCATAATTTAAATTAGAGCAGCTATTTGTTCAAACAAGTAGCAAGTGCAATAACACCAAGAAGATTGGATGAAATGGCTTTAATTTGACACAGATCATTATACATTTTAACAAATGCAGTTTTCACTGAAGCCACTGGGGAACCGAGAATTCCCCACGCAGCATTTAAAGCAACATTAGTTCTGATCATTTGGCTTCGCTTCTTTCAAGAATCCATCTCCGCAACAATCCAAGCTGACAGCTTTAAAAATGGACCATTCCTCAACCCACTTTTTTTTTCCCTTTAACCTAATTCAACATGTAGTTATTTTTGCACACCCCTAAGAGACAATAGGGAGGGTTATCAGTGTGCATGAGGAAGTTTGTGAGTGTCGACACATGAATGTGTTTTTAATTCTCTCAGAGCTCCAAGCTGGGCGTATATGAATGGCTACACAAATTACTGCCCCAGTGAATTTGTCGTGAAAATAAAAGGCCTACTGTAGTAAGGCCCACAGAGAAGAAAAGAAAAAGTTAAAAAGCTTCAGGTGTTGCTTTGTCAACACTTGTTAGCTGATTTTAACAATGCCATACAGAACAAATTGGCAATGACTAGAAATGGCTTATTGGAGATAATAAAAAAAAGCTGCAGAAATTTGCCCCTAAATACTTTAAAAGCAGACAAAAGAAAAACATCAGATGAAGACTTTGTAGAGGCCAAATCAATGTCTGGGGTTGAGAGAATTTGGCAAGACCTAAAACAAATTGACTGAACTACAACAAATCTGGAAAGAAGAGCAAGTCAAAATTCCTTTACACTCGTATAAAAAACTATTTCCAATTTCACTTAATGGCAATTATTCCCGTTTATTATGTATTTAGAGTAATTACCTTCTCATATATGGAGAGGCTGGAGTGGAGAGCCACTAAATTCTCCAGTCTTTGAATTATAGTCAGTTTATTGTAAAGCAGCCAACAAGTTAAACATCGGAGGCTTAAAAATCCTCAAAAAATAAATCTGAATTTATACCCATTAATAAAAAATTATCTTATAAAAAGAGTAAAAACAGAAACCTGAAAATTAGTATCCATCTCAAAAGTATTTAGCTGGCTGCTGAAAAGGATGCAGAAGTTAACACAAGAAGAAGCCCTTGGCTATTGCTAAGCAATCATGCTAAGTGAATATGAAAATATTAATACATATATGTATTACATGACTTGCCTGTAATTCCTTCTATTACCCGATTGGAACGATATGCAAGAAATGAAAATGTTAACCCTGAGAACTGTACAGTCCAATCCTTGAGTCCAATTATTATCCTAAATAAATTATGTTTGAATTAGCTCGACTGTTCCAGCATGGCCTGAAGGAGGAGCCAGCTGAAGAGAACTTAGACAGAGCCAACACTTTGCCCTCCGTTTAAAGGTAAATGACTAGGATGGTAATAGTGATCGTTTATTACGTGTGAATACAAATCACACATTACTTGAAAAGCAGTTGTGTTATAAAGTGTCCCAGTAGAGCCGTACCCATGTGTGACAGCACATGCAAAACTGCTGAGTAAATATATGCAAAACAAACAGCAGCAGTCTGGCTACCCTCCACTCACTGGTCTGTGTCAAAGAGCAGACAAACAAGCTTGGAACAAATGTGTGTAAGTGATGCCTGGTAAAGTCGCCACAGATCAGTCTGATTTCACTTGTATGGCTCAAATGCAGACTTCCCTCCATTTCCAAGCCCTTTTAAAGACGGCCACATGTCTCCCGGCCTTTTACTGTATAAAAGTTTCTTCCTACGGTGAACTATAAAACTGAAGGCGGTTGTGAGTCGAGCAAGTTGGAAGAAGAAAAAGGAAAAAAAAATCCTCTAGCTGATATTGCAACCTACAGCATTACTGTTATCTGTGATTTTCAAATTTCAATAAGTGGAAGCAAACAAAATTTAGAGAGCCACTTTTGTGCGCCGACAAACAGCCATTAGTGTTTAAAACATGCGCAGAAAGCAAAGAATGCAGAGGCATGGATGTTATTAACTCGGCAAGCAGAATATAAGAGGAGATTAATATACTGAGAAACAATATTTAAGTAGGAGAAAAAGCAGGCAGAGTGGAGGGGAAAAAATGTTTAACATATTTATGCAAATCCTGACACTTCAGTTGTGGTGCTGCAAGTGTGTGCTTTCTAAATTGTTTCCAAAGAGAGAAGGCAGTGACAGATGGTGACAAAGACAGGTAAGCTGATATCACTTCTGACGAGTGTAGGGAAGGAAGAAAATGTTTATTCTTAGATCGTAGATCACTGTCTTCACCTCTCTCTGTCCAGATTGCTTTTAACACAAAAAGGCCTAGAATAATGACGCAGGCAGTCGACCAGTTCTAGACCGCACATCTGGGACCGCATCAGTTTTACAAGCTGCTGCTTTGAACAGCATAACACCTACGTTATTAGCAGAACATTGCCTGACAAGTTTCAGACGAGGCGTCTCGTCCTCGCCTGCACCAGGTGCACCGCAGTGAACTGGGTGTCCTGAGCTGCTCCTTTCCGTGTGTCACTGAACGGCTCCTGAAAGCCTCTGCAGCTGCATTTAAAGCCACATTCAAAAGTCTCCATGTGAGGATAAACTTAAAGAATAATTGGATGTGCATTCTAGGAACCTGGACTTTATTCTTAAAGTGTCTCAAAAGACAAAGCCATTGTTATCTGTTTGTAAACAAATGGAAGAGGATCCTGTGCACTGAAAAAAAACACACAAAATCTTTCACTTTTGAACTAGTTTGTTCAAACATCGTAGTAAACTAACTTAAAACTTTTAAGCAAGATTTTTAAGCAGGAGTTTTTTAAGTCAATATTTCCTTAATATTGTTGAAAAAGTACTAGTTCCACTGGTAGATTGCTCCACTTATAACTACCACGTTTTCAGCAATATTAAGGAATTGCTGACTTAATACAAGCCAATATAGCTTGCCCAAAAGTTATTTGTAATTTAGGTTTTTTGCATTATGTCAGGTGTGCTAAGATATTTGCACTAGAAACCACAAATGCTTTGTGAGATTTTGTGTTTTTGCAATTTGGTCATATGAGACCAAAATGTAACATTTTTAGAAACTCCTATTAGTTTCCAAATCTAGAACAAACTTAGAAAGTACCATCTAGTCAACAACCCAGAACAAGAATCAAACATGGAGAAACAACATTTAATTTGATCAGAACAAGAATAAAGAGAAAACCCTAGCAGTTTATAAATTATGGACTACTTATTCTTTTTAAACATGGGGAACCAATATGTAGTTTTATACTTTTACCTTTTTGTCTTTGTTTTGTTTGTCGTTTTGTTTGCATTTCCCTCTAATTCATGTAATCCATGGTGATCTGTCTTGTTGCTGAAAATACGCTATATAAATAAAATCACCTTACTTGCAACGACCCTATGTGAGGAATGAAAACCAACGCTAAAGGCCATTGTGAAACATGGTGGCGGCAGCATCATGCTTTGGGGCATGCACTCATCAGCAAGGATAAGGAAGCTGATCAGTCGACTTGCTACAGGGAACAAGCCAAAAGAAAAACCTTGCAGAGGCTGAACATTAACCTACAGAATCATTATCCACACGAGTTAAAAGCAACTACGCATCGACTGACTTTATCCTCCCTCTAAAAATTAACAACGGCAGTGTCTCATCCCCGGCGGTGTCAGGTGCCCTGCAGTGAACTCCATGTCCTAAGCTGCTCCCACTTGGCTGCTTCTCTCCGTGAACCCTTCCTGAAAACAGCTGCCACTGAGTTTGAAGCTGCAGCCGTACAAACTCCTTGTGAGGGCAAGCTTAAACAACCGATCGCAGCCTGGACAATCTGTTAGGATTTTTAAAGCCTAAACACCTTTTTTTTGTGTCTTCTTTTTTTTTTTTTTTTTGGTACATGCAAGACTTAACATGCCTTTGAAAGGTGTTTTAGTTTTGGACCTTTAAATAAAATAAAAGGACGACAACACCTTTGGAAGTTGGTGATAATGTGATTTCGACAAGAGAGGCTGGTGATTTGTAGCCTAAAGTGAGATGGGGGTGAGGGGAGGAAATCAGCAAAAATTCAGCCTTAAAAGCTTTTCAAAAATAATGTATCAATCTGCTTAATAGATTGTTATTATCACTCACTTCAGGCTTCTCCCAGTGGACTGAAGCTGCTACAGTACAAGCCATTAAGAGTCAAGGAAAACAGGTATTGTAATGGGAGGTCACAGAGGGAACAGAGAAATAACGCATTGCCTTTGTTTTTGAGCTGCTGAACAGCTTCGGTAAAGTAACTTCATAATGCATCTTTTAACGTGCACACCTCTGTTCTTCTCTCTGTCAGAGCTCCAGCTCAGACTCTCACCTCCCTCGTCTGCGCGGCGGAATGGCGTCTCCGATTTTCTTTTCCCAGATGTAAAATTTCAGACACAATTTCCTCTGCCGCCGTGGTCAGTCTGTGGTGATGAATCAAGGGCGGCAGCCATTTGCATAAATTTCCATTCTGTCCTCCCATATGTATCGCCCATGAACAGGGACTCCGTACAACACAGATTACACGAGAAGCCTGCAGTTTGTTCTCTATTTTACCTGCATGTCATTGCAGGCCTTTTTCTCAAATGACCTGATTCAAATACTCAGGAATTCTGGGAGATTTTGATTTATTTACCCCGAAAGGCAATCACTGGCTGCTCATCCACGTGCGTTTTCGTTCCCATTCTGTTGCCGTCTTTTTATTTGTAATTTTGATTTGCGGCAAGCATTCTACTGGTTTCCAAGCGCTGTGTGTTTTCTTGATACAGATGTAACGTGTTTGTGTGCCCGATTTATAACTCGTAAAATGAATGTATGTTAATGCAGAAGTACTTGTAGCATTTTGTCAATATTTAGACTCCAAATTTGATGCATTTCATTGGGGATTTTATGTGACAGACCAAGACAAAGTAGTGCATGGTTGTTAGTTGGAAGGTAAAAGGAAGAACACATTTCTAAAGTGTTTACAAAATACAGTCTGAAAAGTGTGGCATGCTTTTGTACAAAGCTCCCATTACTCTGATAGTCAAAGTGCTTTTAGAAATCAGAAAAGTTGGTCACATTTTATTTTTAATAGTTTTTTGGTTAAAATTTTGAAGACCTTATATAGTTTTTCCATAACTTCAAAATTATTACCCATTTAATATTTGTTTGTCATATAAAATACGAAATGAATATTGTGGACTTACAGTGAAAAAAAGTTAAAAAAAAGTTGTATAAATACTTGAGAAAAGCTTTTTGGTACTATTGTGGGATCATATTGGTCTCACTTCTAATGTTGAAAAAGAAACATTTAATAACTAGAAGGAGGCAATTTTAGGGAAAAAGAGATGATAGTATCATGCCAATTATCACATGGCAATTTAAAAAAATAAAATTATGACACTTCAAACCAGTGTTTAGATCCTAACATTAAGGTCCAAAAATCTTTCAGTGGTCAATATCTTTTGATTAGGAACTGATCAATGTACAGAACTTTTCTATTTTTTTTATTTTTTATCATTTCATTCAAACAAATCTTTTGCTTTTATAATTTATTCTGTGGTAAAGAATACTTTATTCCCTTTGTTTCCTTCGACTTTCACTTGTGTTTGATCCCGTCATGCTCCTGATTAACTGACCGTTTCTAGGTGCAAATAAGCTGTCAGCGGATCTTTCACCCACCAAAGCATGCGAACGCCGTTTGCCGAGTCAATTCTCAGACAGGTCGCATGAGCTCACACATCCAGCTACGATTAAAAGGTGTAAGCCTTTATCATAGCCCTTACCCGTCGCACATACAGACTCACAAACAGCTGTAAACACAGAATCCAAGCCCCACCACTCCCCCTGGCTGGAAGAAAGGAAGGAGACGGGGGATTTCGGTGTCGTTTCTCGCAGCTAAAAATAATGGGACAGATAGAAAAACGTCTCGCGCCTTGTTGTATGAGCCACGATTGTTTTCTGTTCTAGCAAGGGGATATAATTGCCGGCATTCAGATCCCGACAGTGGTCTCGTTCATAAGCAACTAGAAAGCACCAGAGAGCATCTGTCAATGCACTGTAGTATGATCAAAGGCCTAGATGTTGTGCAGGCACGATCAACACACACACACACACACACACACACACACAAACTCGCATACGCATACATGTGAAGGGAAAACATGGCCAGTCCAGGTAAACACTGCCTTGGCTCATTTGCATCAGCAGAGCTGACTCACAGAGAGAAAACACGGCCAATAAACAACAAACAACAGCGCATTCACTTTTGCTTTAGAGGGCACTCAGCACAAGGTAGAAGACAGAGGAGGAGCATGCGCTGGGAAAGCGGGACTAGATCGTCGCTGAAAAGCTCAGCGATTAGCTGCAGCAAAGTCTGAGTCCGACTACGAGTTAAGTGCGAGGGGCGGCTGCTGGTCCTGGTCCAGGTAGTGTCCTTTTAAAAAGTGGTCCAATCTCAGATCTAGTGTGCATAAATAGATCTGTAATTGCTTATTACAATACAATTAGAGCAAAGGAGATGAGCGAAGGAAAGATGCTTAGCGCAAATGTGGAGTGACAGGCCCGAGTGCCCAGAACCAGGATTACAGGAGCCGTTTGCACACAGACGCAAAGCATGAGCAATAAGCGAAAGATAAAGAGGGAGAAAGAAAAAACCGAGAGAGAGAGAGAGGGGGGGAGCGAGAGAAGGGACAGGAAGGGGGAGTTGGGGGTGGAGAAGGGCTGTCAAGTACAGGGCACAAGCTAATGACAACTCTGGCTTCAACTTCCACAGACGTCTTTGAAGCCCGGCTCTGATCAGAGCCGTGATTGCCACCTCTGCAGGGCCACCACTCCTATATTAACCTACACTAACAGCTATTCAGTGAAAGTCACAGGCCCCCTTTTTCAGAAACCTGACTCCTGCCAGAGCTGGCCATCTGTGGAGTGGCCCCGAGAGGCGGCCAAGATGCGTGCATGTAGTGGGGGGGGGGGGGGGGGGGGACAATGTTTGCATATGGCCTCGCTATAACAGTGACAGTCGAAGCTGAACACGGGGGCCGGTTAGAGCTGATTAGCCGCACTTCCCTCCTCAACGCGCTACAGTTATGAAGATTGATAGAAGTAGCTTAGAGCTGATTATGGGGCCCTGGAGATGCACGGGCCCATACCCCAAACAAGCGCGATCGTGGTGCATTCTCAATGAGCGAAACATGCAATGGCTCGGCACAGAGCAGGCATTAAGCAAGCGTTGTAGCAATGAGAGGCAAATAAGAGAAATGGACAATGCCAGAGGTACTCTTAAGAGCTTTCCAAAAATATGAATATTATGCTAATTAGATGCTTGCCTGTGGCCAAATCTAGGACATTTGAACGAGCTCGTCGCAAACATTTACCAAATTTCTAAGGCAATATATCGTGAACGAGGCTGGATATCTAAAATTCACTCCAGGGGTTATGAGATGCGGCATGCCGGGGGTCTATTTGGCACCAAGAACACTGAAATTAATCTCGTTTTCAAATGAAGCAGCCGTGCTTTGAGACACATTATGAAAAAATAAAAAAAAATACAGAAAATCTGTAATACTTATTATTAATAAAAGAAATCTGGGTCATGGGTCTTCTTGTGTTTAACAAGAATAGAAAGTATGCAGGCTGTTACCATTAAGAAATAAGACCGGATCTGCATTAGATTGGTTTAATGGGGCAAAAATACAATGACAGCGTTAATGTTAAACACTTTAAGTCATTCTTAAAACTTTTTGTAATATTCATAAAACAATGACGTCCAATTTAAACAGCTTAAATTGGCTTTAGTTCTAGCATATTTAATCCATTTGTAAAACATAAGAAAAGGAGACATATTTCTTTTTTTAGTTCAACAGAGTTACTACGCTACACACATAGGCAACACATATTTCTATCTTTTAACTGTGCACCTTGTTTGAAATTGATCTTTATAATCACGTAACCTTTTCATCAAATATGCAATGATGTGAGCCAGACAGGGTAGAAAAACGCGGACCTCACACGGACTAATCCGCCTGACCTTTTAAACCCTCGGCAGAGGGCTGAGCAGTTCTCGAGCAGCGGCTGACTCACTGACATAGTTTGGTGCTCCTCTCCTGTCCTGCAGGGCACACAGAGGAGGCAGAGGCAGGACCCTACTGCTTCCTTTAAAAGATTTTAAAAAACACATTAAGAGTCGGGCTTTGGGTTTTTTTTTTTTTTTCTTTCTTTCTTTTTTGAAACACCATGGTGCCTCTAAAGCTATTTTGGGTCTCTGCTGCCCCCTCCCTGTCTCTGAACATGCACCATGTTGATGCTTCACACTATGAACTTCACAAGGCTAAGTAAGTTAGGTGTGTTTGATTTGGAGAACCCAGCTGGAGAGATAGCTGGAGCACTGGGGCTGCCTTTTCTCCCCTCTAGTTACCTAGAAGAAAGATCCAAATATTATAAATTAATAATTGAAAATAAATGCGTTACAAAAGGTGGGACATGGACTAACTTCAGCTCGTTACTCCCTTATTGAGTAAAAGCAAATCTGGATCAAATACTTTTTTTTTTTAAATATTTGCTGTTTTGTAGGTGGGAACATTTTGACAAAAAAGTGACTTTCTTTCAAAATGCAACACTTTCTGCAAAAAAAACCATAAATAAACTTTGTTTTTTCATTTTAGGACAGTAGTAAAAGACTCGTCTGACTTTTTGACCCAGCAAGATTCAACTTTTTTTTTTTTTTCATATTTTTCATATCATAAAATATCAAGATTTTATATTATCAAGGTTTAATAATATAAATGTTACTGGATAATTTTATATTATTCAGTAACATTTAAAACCAGAATCTACAACATGATGTAATTACTTTTGTTAGCCTCAAAGAAGCATCAATTATTCCAACAGCAGCTAAATTAACCGTTTTATTTCAGTTGTGATAATTACACATGTTCATGTCAAATTTTCTTTAAATTATTTTGATTTTGGTACATACAGTCATTTAAAAACATAAAACAAGCAGCCTCTATATTTAGTAGTAATGCATTCATCAATCAGACAGTGATGAGAATCACCTAATATTTCCCTAAATCATTGCTGACCTGTAAGCAGCAGTTTAAAAACACTGATTTTCTGCTCAATATTTGCAAAATGTTTTGAAATTAAATCCTCCCACCTTAATCAATAAAAACATCTTGTTCCAAAAATTGCAAGTTTTTTTTCTTTTTCTTTTTTTTTCAGTTAATACTTGAGATAAAACAAAGTTTACACAACTTAGGAGCTAAGGAATAGGACCTACATTTGATCTGAATGTTAGCCTTCAAAGAAGATTAGAAATTAGCATCTGCAAGAAAATGGCAGCTTGGTGCAGCCATAAAATTTACTAGAAAAGGGGTATAAAACCTATAATTAGTTGGGTAATCTGCTAAAACACCCAGTCTTTAGTCTGCTGCTGAACCGACACCCTGCTTGTTGCTTCCGAACTGGAAATTTTTACACAGTTGTTTTAAGAGTGATGGATGGGACTTCATTAATTTGCACTCAATGTTAGCCCAACTGCTTTTTCTTTAAACAAGTGCTATATATTATTTTATTTTCACTTAATGGAGAGGTTGCATGCAGAAACAGGTAAGGAAGAGGCAGTGCTGGAGATTCTAAAAAGAAATTGAAAACCACAGGAAATAGTTACTGTCTAAAACTTTGACATATGATGATACCGCTAACCGGCCCGGATGATACTCTGTGTGCTATTGCAGGATAGGGTAAGGGTTTCTCTTCTCAAGGTTTCACAATTTCCAGCATGTCCTTTATCCTGCTGATGCATCAAATAAAGGCAGTCCATACTGTACAGAGTCTAAGGTCACCAGAGACTCATTTGTTACTTGTGATAATTTGGCCAGCAAATTTACTTATTGTATTCAGACAGCAGGATTTGTTTCTGTGCCAGGGCTCAGTGGAACATACGGCGGCTGGACAACAAAAACGGTGTTTCTATAGTTAATAATCTCTTCTGCTTGAGCTGCTTTGAGTGGCAGTGAGTTGATGTTTCCTTGCCTGACCCCTGACACCGAAACCAAACGTTAATTTTTGAAACAGGACCCCTGTCTTGATGCTGACGGTAAGCACTAGAGGGGTAAACAAATGGGATTTTAACTTTCAATTACAATAATGGCTTTTTGTGATAGGCCTTCACAAACCTTAACCTCAGCCCCCTCCACGAATAAACACACACACACGCACAGCTACACCAACACCCAGCCATCGCCTCTCTATCGCTCCGTTTCATCCCCACACAAACACACACTAGAGAACACACATTGTTGGAATACAATGAAGCTAATCATTGTGCAACCTTCATCTCTTGAAATGTGGTCACCTGAGTGACAAGATAACAAAACAAGGAGGCGATAAGCAGGGGATGGTATGGCCACATAAACACAGGGCTATCTTTGTTTTTGTCCTCTGCCTTCTCATTCTGTGAAAGCAACAGTGGTCAGCCCTGAAAGGCATCATCTCTGCAGCCCAGCTCGATGTCTTCCTGAATCCTCGACTTATTCTATTGACATTTTCACACTAATCAAACACTGCACTGCTGATTAAATTGACAATCCTTACAATGATGCAGTTTGGTTGGAGACATAAGTTTCTTACAAAAAGCTGAAAGTCAGTGTTTTCTCAACGTCCTCCTGCTTCCTACATAAAACTATCTTTGCACAGCAAACGGGCTGCTTGCTGCTGAATAAATGATCAAAGGAATGTATAAATAATCCTTTTAGCCACAAATAGTGGCCATCGGAGCTCAATGCCAGGCAACTTAACTATACAGGCGAACAGATGAAATTGTTGCCTAAACAGATAGCAATTTGATTGGAAAAAAAAACAAAAACATGGGAAATATCTACGTGGCATGATTTGTTTTTATTACAATTTAATATAAACACTGTTACATGAATAATACTTCATCCACTGAGGCTTCTGAATGATAAACTGTAAGTCTAATAATTAGGGGCGAATCAATTTATCAGCAGGCGGATAAATCGGTTTCCTTAATTTTGGGAGATTGGTGATCAGGTGATACTTACACATAAAGCTGATCTTGTCCATCGATCTCATCTACCTCAGAAAAGGTCAAAAAAATATCGACCACCTCTGCTCTGCCATGAGAGCGTTTTGACTGACACCCCGGCCTATTGGGTCATGTCGGCACATTTGCAGTTAACAGTCACCCTACTGTTGCCAGCAAAGCAACTTTGTTGCTATCGAGCAATGTTTCAGACAAAAAATAAAATAAAAAAATGGCATCGGCCAAAATCGGTAATCAGCAATTGACCATAAAACTCCAATCTGTGCATCCTATTTATAATTTATAAATTCATAGCCAGATTAACAACTCAGTAATATCATCTTGACAGGAAGGTAGTGATACATCCAACTAACTCACAGACACAGTTAGTATTGGTATAAGCATAATGCTAACTGACCAATTGTGTGTGGTTTGTCAATCTGTCATTTCCTTGGTACAATACTACTTAGTACAAGTAGTATTGTACCTATTTGGTACAATAACACTGCCAGTTGAAATTTCTTCAGTGCTTCTATAATCACGATTTGTCAGCCAACTCGACAGGTCTTTATTATTCTAGGTTTTTATTATTATTGAGTTCCCATTTTGAGGATTACATCACTTCAAGATAGAAACTCAAGAACTACTTCCTTTCTTACTTCAAAATAAGAGCTTCAAACATAGATAAAAACTATGGTAAGCTTCCACTTTGACATGAACTCAACATCACAATAAGATCTACGTGACATGTTAAAATCTAGACCCAGTTTTCAATTGTGATTAAAATAAACATTTTTAAACTATTTATTCCAACTTACGTCAACTTAAAGATGTCAGACATATGAAAAATTACAATCTGGAGTATCAGGGTTTTGTCTTCCAACACTTAGGATCCCTTGCTTTTTTAGAGCGAGCATGTCTTTGCAAATGTTTACATTATCAACATATATGTTGTCAAATGTATAAAAAGGTCTAATTGGTATAATGTAAAACATCTTTTTCCTGTGTACATAAACCTTTAGCTCTTTCATTTGTTTACGCTCTAGAAAAATCACATCTTGAGATGAACCATATTGCACTTTACATTACAACTGATCACGATAAAATGTCAGTAAAACAAAAATTATCAAAATTTTATAGATTTCCCACAGTTTCATCAGAACTACAAAGTCGGGATGTCACTATCAGTCAGTAATCCTAATGGTGCTGAACCAGTGCTAAAGTTGCAATATAACCAAATTTGTTGCAACACAAATCACACACCTTTTAGTGATAGAATGTAGCAGGCTTAGAAAATGCAGCTGCTTGCATTTTTTTAAATAAATGCAGCCAGAACCAAGAGCACAGCATTCATGGGGAAAAGAGCATCTTCTCTAATAAATACTTGATCTACTTTAAAAGTTTAGCAGGTTAATTTAGTTATCAAAAAATTAGTTTTTTTCCAGAGAATTTTCTTAGATTTAGTATTAAAATTCATGTATTTTCCTCCTTTTCTCTTTCTTAGAAACTTAGCTGCACATAAATGAATAAATATCACTGTTTACAAGTAAAAACAAAAAGCCTGATAGAAACACAGGCCACTGAGCTACAAAGCTAATTATGTAGTCCACTTTATTCTAAAAATAAACAGTAAGTGCACATAATCTGGCACGGCTGCCAAGGTCATCAAGCATCTGTTATCGACGGGAATATAAAGTTTACCTGCTATTAGTGGATGTTGTACATTTAGACCTTCTTCTGCTCAACCTCCAGGACAAGAACTCCAGTTCTCCCAGCGGGAGAAAACCCGCAGGAAGTAGATATCCTAATAAAAAAAAAAGTCAGCGCACCAAGGAGTGCTCCACTCTTTGTTCTGTTGCTGAGGGCATCTTACTCATTTTGTGGCATTGTTGCTCCTTCCTGAATGTTCTTTTATATTTAATGTAAATCTAAGGCTATTTATTTCGCACATAAATTCACACAATTTGTGATTATCATTAATAATGATGATAATGAGCACATGCATAAAAAATGTTTTGAGTCTTGTCTTTGTGTGTCTATTCAATAACATCAAATGCATTGCATTTTTATGTTGTGAACATGTTTGAAATTATGTTTTCATGTCTCAATAAGAAACTGTTTTAATTAGATATTATGCCACTGACTCACTAATAGTTAAGTAAAATGAAAACAATGTAAAGTTTTCAAATGCATTTAACAAAGCGACCAAATTTTGCCCGCATTTGTGTTCTTCCCCGTATGCCAGTCTCCCGTAATGACTCAGGAGAGTTGAACTCAATTTTAGATTTCAGGAAAAAAAAGGGAAAACCATGTATAATTTTCCTCCTTCTTTACAATGTTGCACTACTTTGTGATGGTCTAACAATTTAAATTCCAATAAACCACAGATCGTGTTTGCAGCATGATAAGAACAGAAAAGGTCTAACAGGTATGAGTAGGTTTGCACATATCACCAATTATTTCTTAAGTACAATAACAGACTAAAACAAAAAATGGTGATTTTACTCCCAGTCAGTTAGCGTATCATCATGTGATACCTAACAGCGACCTTCTGCTTCACTGTTTCCTAGTTTTGGCATCTGTCATTGCCTCTTTGACGCCGCGTTTTAGTCACCCCAGACAACGGTTGCGGGGTCCACTTAATTGCTGTAATTAACGTTTGTCGTGGTGAGTGTTTGCTGAACGACTTCTAAACCCCCCTAGCCCTCTCGGCTCCTCTCAGGAAAGGGAATTGGGCGAGCATGAAGCACTCGAGTTTCTTCTTTTTTTTTTTTTTTTTGTCATGCTTCACAGGAACCCAGAAATGAGCGGAATAATTCTCCGCTCTTAAGCACGCTCAGAAGAGCTGAGCGGCACGGCTCGACTAAGTCGTTCTCCATGGCGCGTGTAGCTTCCGGGCAATCCTGTCCGGCCAGCGTCAAGTTACGTGGCCACACATCCACTCAGCTCACAATGCACAGTCATTTAGGAGCAGGTGATGCATGGCGGAGCAGGCACAATGATCCTGACTAGATGTCATGTAAAAGGAGGACTTTTTGCACAGCGCCCGTCTTTGTGTGCCAATGCTGCAGTTCCTCGAGCCGTCCTTGATGCACCTAGGTAGAGCTGTCTGTAGGTGACTGAAGGGAAGCAGGAGGAAAGGAGATATAAAATATATAAAGGGAGAGGGAGGAGGTAGGGTGTAAAACCTCACTTTGTGTGGAGGAAGATATTTTGTTCTCTCATCTCTGGAATTATATGAACTGCTTGTGGCTAGCGGAGGCCTCAGCTGCGGTGAAAATAGGCCCCGACTGCCTCGCTCCCTAACAATCTACTCCACATCTCCAAATCTCCCATCTATGCCCCTGAGCAGTGGGAGAAGCAAACAAAAACCTCCTGCTCTCCGCTCTTTGTATGGATTTCATTTCCTCTGAGGAAGAGGACTCCCTTAAAATATTCAGCCACTTTAAAGCGGCACGTCACACTGACCAGGCTATTTTCTTTGATGAGCTCCAAGTCCTAATCCCTATCCGATACATCTTCACCAACACCATCACTCAAGTGAGATACCCTGCAGAATAGTTATTGGTTTAGAAATGTGTGGGGGGAAAAAAATGAAATCGTGGACTCCCTAGCAGCTTGTGCACATCAGGCGTATAAATGGAGCTGCGTGACACTATGGTCAATTGGATTTCAGCACGCCGTCCAGATACGCCCTTTGAAACGGTGCTGGGCCGCAATCTTCGGCCCCAAGCTTCGGTTCTGCCCACCTGCCGTACCGGCGATGTAATTCAGTCTTTGGGTGAAGTCGGGTTGTGGGCCTGACCCTCGCTGCTCTGGCCGTCAGTTACTGCTGACCTCCAGCGAGGTGCCAATGAAACATGTCCATTGAGTGGTGAGCCGAACAAACTACCTCACCTGGCTCCTGCTGACAGCTCGCCGTTTTAAGCAGCAGCAGCGGATCAACACAGGTCCACAAGCGCACAGCTTGCCTCGGGCCTGAGGAGTTCACTGCAGCAAAACTCAGGACTGAGACAATGATTTGATTCTTTAGCAGCACGGATTAAAAAAATAAATAAAATCACAGGCAGAGAGAGAATAATAATAATGCACCAACTTAAACCATAAGTGTTTGTCTAGTGGGAGATAAAAACACTTAAACTTTCTGATTTTACAAAATATTTTTGATAAATGTATACTTCTAATGCCATAATATACACATAGTGCTGAATAAAGTACTTTGCAAAAGTATGCCTAAGCTAAAACTTTTCAACATCTTGTCATGTCAAATTAATAAGCTTTAATGTACACAACACAAATGGTTGGTCATGTGACAGTGAGAGTGATACTGGGGTGTTTACCTAAAATAAAGAAATTTGAAATGTTGGCCCACATTTTTATATTGCTGCCCCTTTTATATCTCGTATGCAAATTGTGTCTTTGATCTTATACACCTCGTTTCTTTTGTAATTTCTGTTTTTATTTTGCAAGTGCTTTGAGCTTTTTAAAGTTAAATCAATTTTCCAAGGATGCAAGTGTGGTGCAAGATCATTCAGATAAAGTGAACGTTGCTGGTTAAAAACAGAGCAGCAGAAAACCAGGTAGGCGAATAACAGTCCAATGTCAATTCAACAGCATACTGTCCATCAGGCCAACAAGGCCGCAACGTAGCATCGGTCTCATCTCGCAGACTCAAGTCAGCTGTACGGCAACACCGACGTCGACAACTCAAAGCGTGAGAAAAAGGAGGCGCGTGTCAGATTATAGTCCATTTCATGAATCTCATGCTCACAGTGAGAAATTTGGCCCAAAGCCATGCTCCGGACTTTGGGGGAATTCCAGGTACTACTCAGCCAAGCATTCAGTGCATCAATCCTGCTTCAACAGTAACGAAAACAACACAGTGGTGAAGAAAAGCATAGAACAAGCTAGAATGTATCTACAGTATGAGCTGAAAAATATTAGATATTTCTTGTTTGAACAAGATCATGAACACAATGTAAAGTAAGACAGCTAGTAAATGAATATACCAGCCTTTAGCTTCAAACACCCACCTAAAGCTTAGTGCATTGCTGCTAATGGGAAAAGTTATAAGGAACATATTTAAACACATCATGTGTCTCTAACCAAAGTTAAACTGCCTCTTTTGCAGCTCTTCATTTCCAAAGGGGTCTGTTTAATGAATTTAATTTCCTTGTGCATTAGAAATGTGATAAAAAATTCATCACGGATCATAACATTACTGTCAAGTAACTGTGGCAGGAAATATATAGTTTTGTTAACCCATTCATTACCAAATTTTCTGGCTGGAAGTCTCGACTGTATACACATCGAGAGACCTTTTCATCTAGAAATTAGATTTTAGACAGCAACTTCAAAAATAAATTATAGTATCCAATAGAAAAAGACTAGTAGAGAATGTTATGCACCATGTTTCTAATGTGGTCTTAATGTATAATCCTCAAAACATGAAAACTGACAGAAAATAAGTGAAAGGGATCATTTTTCAAGTCATCTTTTTGTTTTCAAAAAGGTTATAAAGCAGTTATACCCTGCCTAAAGAGAATAATTTACCTGGCATCTTAATATAAATCCAGATTAGTCATCATCAACTTAATTTGAGAGTAACTGATGAATGAAAAATGATCATCCTTTAAAGATTCTTACCAAGCAAGTTTATTTGTATGGCACATTTCAGCAACATGGCAATTCAAAGTGATTTACGTCATGAAAACATAAAAACCTCAATCATTTTATATAGTCATGAATTGTGAAACCAGTAACAGGCATTTTGTCAAGTGTCAATCCATTTGAAAGATGTTGGTCATTGTTCCAGTTATCCCACATAAGATGGATTTATACCTAAATGAACAAAGAGTTATCTACGACAAGTAGGATGTTTAATGGTTTAAACCTTTTAATAGAACCTTGCTTCAAAAATGCTCAACAATCCCTTTCAAAGCAGCACATTGAGATGTATTTTATCAACATGGGAAGGTCAGAATAACATCTTTTCTTTACAGAGCTCAATTGTTGCCCTTTATTTACTATTTAAGATCCTGTCACGCTACATTCAGTCCCAGAACTATAACATGTTGTCCAAATCTAATTTAAATGTTGCTGAGCTTGAGCGCCTGCCATTTCTATTCACGGTGCCGAGTCTTGAGACTCGTACATAATAATTACAGGAGAGCTAAAAGCTTTACAAATTTGAGGTAGCATATGTGAAAGATCTGGTAAGCTTCCAGTGTATTCCCCCTTGTCGCAAGCCATGTGCCAGCTCATCATGCTCTAATACAACACATCATGCGTGTGTATGCTACGAACACAAACAGTCCCACACAACAGTCGCCTCTTGTCTGTCTCTGCAGTAGCCAACCGTAGGCAGCACAGAGCTGCAGAAAACAGGCTTAGATACACAGTTCTACATGAAAAACCCTTCTTTTCCGTGAGCTGATCCTTCTTTGTTCTGCATAAATGCCAATTACATAATTCTCTCTGGCATGCAAATCAGATTAGATGAGGCCATGGCAGATCACCTATACTGCTCGGTCTAGTCATGCCTTCAAATCCGCAAGAATAGAACATTTCGGGACTTGTCACTTTCACACAAGATAAAATAGATTAAATACAGTAGCTATTGTAAAAAAAACAAAAAACAAAACTCATTGCCATGTGCCTAATGAAATACAGTTCAACAAGGGTGTGAAAGGACGTGGTCCGCCGTAGCGTAACGGTATTTGGTTATAAAAATAGCAACGTGAAATTTTGATGTGAATTATCAAGGGTATTATCAAATGTTAGAGATGTCCAGGAGTATACATGACATACTGTATCAGCAGGATATTTGTATGCTGAGAGGAGACGCTGACATTCAGCTTGTGGGCACTGATACACAGCATCACGCTGGGAAAGGGAACCAATGCAAATTAGCGAATCGGAGGAAAGTGACACTTTGCTGTTGGCTATAGGAAGTCATCAGTAAAATGGTGCGGCAGCACACACGAGTCAAGAAACTCACAAAAGGCACCTCGCTCTCCCTTTTATTTCCTCTTTCTAAAACTTGGTGAAAGCATTGGCAAGGGCATAGGTGTGTATTTCTCCCTGCTTGCATGCGTGTGTGTGTGTGTGTGTGTGTGTGTGTGTGTGTGTGTGTGTGTGTGCGTGTGTGCGTGTGTATGTGTGGGTCAGCTCAGGGAAGGTAAGAGCAGAACAAACCAGAAGTTGCCAAACCAATGTGAACTTTGAGGCGGCATGGACAGCTGCTGGAGAAGAGAATAAGAGAGGCAGGAAGCAAAGCCGGGAAGAGACAACTTGTGATGCTAACATGAGCTCATGTCAGGATGGAATCTCTACATGTAGTTTAAATGTAAAACACACATATGATTAAGTACCGCAGTATAGATTCCAATAAGACTAAATGTCTGTATCTAAGATTAGATGTGTTAAGAGAACAGGCAGCCCCGCAATGTATGGAGGCTGCACTTTGCTTTACGTTCGCCATCCTACTACTATATTCCTCCAGGCACCTTTTCCATAACGGTAATATGAAGCACACACAAGACCAGTGACATTAACTTGTTATTCCATTTAGCACACAAGAGTGCTAAAAATATATGGCGAAGAAAATGACTCAGAGGTTCCTGTTTCTAACTACAGGCAAAGAATTTCCATTTTTAATAATGCAATCTATCGTCACTGTATTTTTTCTATTTAAGAAAAGGATAGCTCTTTAAAACTGTCATTTTATGTTTAGAATCCCATGATGCAATTGGGCTTTTCCCCCCCAATTACTGAAAAATATGCTTTTTATAATTAAATTAAAGTGCAACAGAATCAGAGAAAAGGTATTTTTTTTAATGTCTAAGCCTGAAATTCACTTTTTAAAATGGGGAAAGGGGGGATTCCCTCCCACTGGGGAAATGAATACACTCGGGGGTAAAGGGTGGGATTTCGTATGAGCTTGATTGTGGGTCTTATATCGTCTAACACACAGCTTTAATTTGTTGTCTCTCTCTACCTTCCTAGTTGTTATTTAATCTTCTCTCTCTCGTCTCTTTACGTGTTTGGTCTCCTCTTCTTTATCCTCTTCTACCTAATAACTCGGGGCTTAAACAGAATAACATATTTGTAAGCATGGAAAACTATTTTGGGAAGAAATGGTACGTCTTTTGAGATTAACTCTAGATCTTGCCACATTCTTTAAAGTAATTAATTGCTGCTCCTTTTTATGGTCTTTCCTATTGGTCATCTGTCCATTCTCTTTTAGTTCCATGATCTACTTCTCATGGAACTAAAAGTTCCATGAGAAGTAGATTGTTTCATTCCCTGAAACAATGTACTCATTGTTTCAGGGAACTGTGCTGGAATCTTTCTTCTTCACCCTCCACATTGCAGACTTTTCCGTCAACTCCCTTTGCTGCCATCTACAGAGGCTCTCTGATGACTGCCACACTGGGCATCATCACAGGTGAGGACGACACAGAGATCAGACAGTGGACTCTGTTGGAGTTCATGCTTCGCTGTAATTCTAAGAGGGAATTTCCCACATGATAAAATGCTGGATTGCGGGAATCAATTATATATTGCACAATTCCCGCAATCCCACAGTGAATTTCAGGCCCTGTATGCCGCCGTGTTGTTTTGTTGTTGCCGCTGTATTTTACTGGGAATTTATGTGATATGGTAGCAGCAAAGCACAAAGTGTAATTGTGAAGCGAAAGGGGGAAAAAAATATACAGTTTTCAGAATTTCATACAGACAAAAATCTGAATACTGTGGCATGCCTTTATATTCAGTGTCAATACTGCAGTCTTTTGGGTTATGCCTCTACCAGTGTAGAAACAAATTTAAAAAAAAGCATGATGCCGTCACCTACTTGTTCCTTTATGTGCATTCTGGACAACAATTGAAATTTTTGAATTTGGCCTTACCTAAGCCCTTCAGAAAACAGCAACATTAAAATTCAAAGTACAAATATATAGACCACATCATAATATTCACAGGGAATCAGTGAGTTTCAGAAAATCTAATTTGACTTTTTATGGTCCTTTTCATGTCAAATTGACAAAAATAAAAAAGTATCGGGGATGGTTGTGGGATCCTACTGTGTCACAGTCGAGCATAGCCAAAGCAGTGAGACTTCCGAGATCCGTTAACCCCTGCAGTGCCAAGTTTAAACGTTTATCAGCTCAGAAAGCATCTAACCTTGCATGGGCGGCCACAGAAGTGAGTCAGCAGCAAAGATGAATGTCGTCCAGCCAACTAACGATTTGCAATTACACATAATGGATGCAAAAAAGCTAGCTAGATAGCTAGCAAGGTTATGTTAGCAGCTAGTTAGCATCTTGAGGTTACCGCAAGGAAACAAAAGCTACACAGAAAATTCAAGATTACACAATCATATGATCACAAAATGTAAGACCTGTGAATTACCGTTTTTAAGGTCAACTTAAATTTTTAAGAATTTAAGACATTTTAAGGTCTTAATTTTGGATACATGACTAAGACTTTTTAAGTTTGCATTAGCTCGCCGATTCAGTAAAATAAAATACGCCTTCCGATGAGGTTCATTTGTCACCAGAATTGATACTTAGGTCCTCCTGTGTAAAACTGTTAAAAGGAGCAGTGTGCCACTGCTGCCTACCAGACTGCTGGGTCACAAGGTCAGATACAGATGTAGACAAGTACAGATATATAACCAACCGTATTTAATTGATGCAGGTCTAGCATGTAGGGAAGATTGACGTGACACCCATCAGCCGCGTGTGACAAGCTATATCAGTCTGTCTGTGTCTTCAGGCAAGGAGGAGCAGCACTGAAAGTGATGTCAGGAAATATACGCGATGCACAGCTCATTTACACTCTGTTTTTTTTACATGTCTTTGTTTAACAGTGTATGAAATTGTTGTGGAGTTCTTTCCTGTTTGTTAAGCCCCAAGGAAGGCGGAGCCTGCAGAAAATGACAGTACAGATTGTGGTACCAAATCCTGCATGAATAGCGAAGTCACAGCAGTGCGAATTAGAAATGTCTGCTTGGAATACCCCCGCGGATCGGCAGAGAAATGTGTTAAAATTGGCAAGAAACATCTGAAACACAGATGTCTAACGGATGTTTCCCGTAACACTTCCTCCTCCTCTGACATGGTGAGCTGTCTCTCTTCTATTCATATGCTAATGCTCAATCAGGCTGCCCAATCCGGAAGCTTTTCCAGACACTTTTTTTTCCCCAAGCAATCAATTTACCTTGGAGAGAGATAAAAGCTTAAGGAGTCACATAAGAGGCGAGCTGGAGCAAATGGTGATATGAACTGAAAAAAGAACAGTAAAAAAAAAAAAAAAAAATACCAAGACGGGAAAAGAGGGAGTTGGGGAATAGCTGGATAATGTAGGTATAAACACACAAGTCTGTGCCTAGGAAGGCTCGACTGAAGCTCATTCTCATCTAAGCTCAGTTTCCCCCCCACTGCAGGAGGGACTTCCAACACCTTCAGCTGCAATATAAATGTTAATAGAGTTCAGGGAAAGAAAACGAGGCGTAAACAAACAAATGTGGTATTCCATGCTTTGGGGCAGCAGGAGGGCCCTGCCATTGAGCAGTATGTGTTTGTGTATGCATGTGCTACAGGGATGACGAGAAGAGAGAAAATGAAGATGGGGCTTCTTACATACTCAGTGTGAGCTGAGGCTATGGTGTCTCCAACAGTGGAGCCACCCAACACCTTCCCCCTGAAAACTCCACCATAAGACAAGCGGATCATTTTACATAAAAACAAAAGAAAAAAAAACAAAGAAAAGGGGCTGCTTAGGTTGGAAGAATCAAAAAGGTGTAATAATCAGTCGCTGAAGGTGTCGTGAATGGCAACCAAAGCCAAGACCTGTTCCAGAGGTGTATACAAGTCATTTTTCCAAGTCAAATGCCATGTCTGATGGGTAAGTCAAGGTCAAGCCTTGAGATCTAACCTAAATGTTGAAGTCAAAGTCTTTAAAGGGGCAAGCTCAAGTCAAAATGTCAATTCCTTCATCACATGACTAAGTCAAGTCTCTTATAAAAGAAATTATTTGAGCACACCAGCTATTGCCAAATGTTTTTAACAAATCAAACACAAAGTATTTGTATTTTCAAGAACGATGGGGGTCGTTGTATGGACGACCCCCATCGTCGTCCATACAACGACGACGGTGTTATCAGTTTTCAATCTCTGCGGTCAATGTGTCTATAGTTCACTATATAGTGCATTACTCTTTTCTTCAAATCTGACAATTTAATGGAAAGTTAGAAAACAGTGTTCTGAGTTGGCATTTGAAAGCTTTGCTGTCAAATCGGAAAAGGACACATGAGATTGGATGGAAAGGAGCATTGAATTTATGGAAAAATGCAACAGGAAATGCTTTTATTTTTGAAGAACTAAAAGTGTCCTTGCAATGATGAAAGCTTGAGAGCAAGATAATATTTCATAAGCTAGTTCAATTTACTTTGCTTTGAAATGATATAGACTTCTTTAATTCAAAACTCAGTTTGAGACACACCTATGTAGTAAACAAACATGAACAGTTTGAGCCTCAAATATCTCACATCTGTGGTTATTAAATTAAATATAACATTTAGCAGGAGCTCAGTCAGAGATGGCTGTGTGCTTCACTTATCTTGATGTTAGCATTAAATAAAAATAAATGAGGTAGGATGCTGAAAACTTATTTTACTAGCCATTCTTTTGAAAAAGATCACAGAATAGGTAACATTACCATGACAACCAATCATTTGTTTACACCGATTGGTCAGAGACAAAATTAATAATTAACTCAAATGGTCTACACTTATCAACCAGCTTTTTACTCATCAGAAAAAAAAATGTTTGCGAGACATTTGTCACAGACAAGTCAAGTCAAAAGCAAAAGTATGAGCGAAAACAATTTCTTTGTTTTCAAAATGTAAGTGCAACTCAAGTCCGTTCCCTGACTCGCTCTAACCTGTCATCCTGTGCATCCAGCATATGTGCTGCTGAATTGAATAGTATAGAATAAGACAGAATAGAATATACTTTATTGATCCCCAAGGGGAAGTTGCTTATTTGTTGAATCTTCAACTCTTAAAGAGTCACTGTACAAAAACCCAAATAGAAAAAAAAAAAGTTAGATGAAGGGCAGGTGGGTGGTAAACACTCAAATCCTCATTCAAAGCACACAGGCTCCCACAACTCTCCGTCCCGACTTGTTCAAAGAGTTGGCAACCTTCAGACCAATTAGACATCACAGGGCAGTCTGCACAGCACCCAGCTTTCATATAAACGGCTCCCCATGAATTTTTAATCAGCTATAATTTAAGGATTTAAATAAAGATCAAATTCTTTCCGGCTGTATTGGGAAGAGCTGCCTGCCTCTATGGGTGTGTGTGCGTGTGTGTGTGTGTGTGCCTGCATTTTCATGCACTCAAAGGGAAGTGAGTCTGCATGAATGTGTTCATCTGTTTTACTCGCCACCCCTCCCCACTCTTAATGCTTCCTCTTCCTTTCCCCTCCGCGGTCCCACCTGCCAGCGTTATGAGCAAGAGCCCGGCAGGTTGTCTAACCCCCAGCAGAAAATTTCCTGACTGACTGGTTGACTGGTTGACTGGCTGGCTGGCTGAGTGGCAGCATGTGAAGAGCAGGAGACAGATCTGCGGGGAATCACTGACAGATGTAATTAATGAGGTCATACTTGGAGTTGGCAGTCCCCTTCATATCCAATTGCTGACGACCACAACTGAACACACCTGCAGCTCCAAACGAACGAAAAAAAAAAAAAAAAAAAAGACAAACCGCTTTCTGCAGACAAAGAGAAACGAAAGTAGGACAGATATTTAGGTAGTAATTTGTACTTTTAGAAGCACAAGTAAAGCTTTTTTTCTGAAAAAAATTTTATCTGCAGCAAAAGAAGTAGTTCAACATGCCTTGTTAACTATTTTTCATACAGTTTTACACATTTCTCAAATAAAAACTTTTGGGGATGTGTCTTCTCAAAAAAGAGTGAAACATCCCATAATAAACGTATCATTCACTATTTTTGTTTTATTCTGGATTATTTGGGGTTTTTTTCCTAGTCATTTCAATGATGAAAGGATTTTTGTACTTAAACACATAACAGTACTTTCTTTGTAATTTTGTGTAATCCAACTCAAAATTTTACTGTGTGGTGTCGAATAATCAGATCAACCAGACTACACGTAAAAAAGGAACCCTATTTTGTTTTTCTTATTTTTATGATTTTTTTTTTTTTTTTAAAAGCATCCAAGTAAATATTTTCCATTGATAAAAAAGAAAGTCACTCCATTGTGTGACTTGCATTTAATTTTACACATCTGATATTCATCAGAAAACAACAAAACCTTAAGCTGGCAGGCAACCAATAATAAATAAAAAAAACTGTTTAGATCTATAGCTGTTCCAATTTACAATACATGTGAAGATTTTGTAAAAGTTTAATTTTGATTCTCTAATTGTGCTTTAGTTATAAAGCCGACAATTTGGTGGCATTTAAAAAGCTGCAATCAAGCACAATCATCCGCATATAGAGCCTAAGTTACTGAGTTAAATGCGTCTTTATAGTCTAAAATTATAAGGAAGGATTTATGAAGCAAAAACATGTAATATTTATATTTTGTGTTTATCGTTGTTCTGCTGAAATTCTTCTAAAATCTCTAACAGATTCCCTTTCCAGATATCTCCCTGTATTTAGCTCAGTCCATCCGCCTCTCAACTCTAACTAGCTTTCCAGACCATAATGGAGAAAAGCATGATCACAGCATGATGCTGCCACCACCATGTTTCACAATAGGGGTGTTGACAGTGTTGGTTTTCTGCACGCATTGTGCTTTGCATGTAAGAGTTTATATGGAATTCTTGCAACAATGTTTTTCTGCCTGCCCTTTCATAGAGGCTGTGTTTGTGGATTTCACAACTGAGACTTATGTGTACAAAATGGAGAGCATCTGATAGTTGGCTTTCCAAAAGAAAAAAAAACAAAACAAACATAGTTGTCATATAAGCTGCAAATATGAAAGCACCAAGTCTTTACAGTTAATTATGCTAAATGTCAAAGAGTATCCCTCCATTTTTCACCTGGACCATATTATATGATCTCCTGGCCTGGTTTCCTACTTCAGGGTGCAGAGTATTTATTACCTGCAAACAAGCAGGAAAACAGGCCTTGTCACATCTCACTGGAGCTCCCTCACTCATCACTAATATGTGAAAATATGTATTCAGGTCAAAGATTTCAGGCCTTCCCTTGAGATCCTGTCAGTCTTCAGCCCTCCTTAGTGCAAACATGCAAACAAACACATGTACTGAAAGGCACACGTTGCCTTGCTAAAACCGTAGGCTTCCAGATAAGGACAAAATTACACTGACGTGTGTGCGTGTGTGTGTGTGTGTGTGTGTGTGTGTGTGTGTGCGTGTGTGTGCGCAAGACGTACACAGCTGTGATGTGAACATGAGTGTGTTTACGCTTTCATTTTTCCCCTTCGAGTATGTGAGGCTGACCACCCAAAGCAGCTTCAATGGAGCACTTACCAACCCTGAAAACAAAGGACAGCCTTGGCAATGCTCTTGTTATCCATCACCTCTTCAGTCTTGCATAAATAACTCTTAATAAATAGCATCATCATGTCAGAGAGCTTTCAGCTGCATGGCCTCCCCTGCAGCCCCAACCTATTTTTTCTTCACTCTGCACTTTTATCCCTACTTGTTTTGCATTTTTGCCTCACTTAGCATGAAGGCGTACAAAATATTTTGAGACTGGGTTCCTGGTGATTCTTCAAGGATGGTGGATGCAATTTTCTGGGACAGTCATCTTTTCAGAGGCAAAGTTGAGCTATGGTGAATTCAAAGGCCATTCTTTTTGGCTGTGCCCGCTATTTAGTGAGGTATAATCAGAGTGGTTAGAGTGGCCTATTTCAGGATGGAAACATCCTAATTTGCAAAAGCACAGATAATCAGTAGCTGTTTAAGACAAAAAAAAAAAAAAAAGGGGAGGGGGGGGGGGAGAAAATTCTAGTTTATTTACATTGAGTTAGGCAGACGTACTTCTAAAACATTTAAAATTTCTCTATCACTTTTGTCTTTGACTCTAGACTGAAAACCTTACTTTAAAATATTGTCTCAGTCTAGTGAATCCGAAACTCATTTCCTGACGTTTTCTGTAACACGTTTTGCTATAAACGTGCAGCTTGGACTCAGTCGCTATGGTTGCTCCAACCTCTTCAGCTCTGTCAATCACTTCCAGCTAATGTACACACAACTATCGGTACCAGTGCAGGACTGCTGCTGCTGAGTCTGAGCACCCAACTGCTTATCACAGGTAAATTTTCTTGCTACTAAAAAGCTTAATCAGCATGTGTGAACTCATTTGGCAGGTTTAAATGTAATGGACTTTAATGTGCATGTGACAGTCCTGGCCAGTAGCCTACTTTTTCCCATTAATATTTATATACATTTCATTTTACACATATCTATTTGACGTTTATACATTTACATGACTCATTTACATATTTTATTCTCATTTCAAGTTTTAACAGAAACAGCAATAGCTAATTAGATGTTTCTCGACCAATGGCAGTTTATACTTAAATGTCCACACTCAGCATGATTTTAAAAGACTTCATTTATTTAATAGAAATTTTCACTAAGGACGACAAGAGTGATTTATAGAGTAACTCACTCAAAATATAATCACAGATGTAATACCTGGCTCTACCTGTAGATGGAGCCCATAAAGAGTTTCACATTAAATGGACGTGGTTAGGTGGCATTGTAGCTGAACCAACGGGAAAAAAATGTGTTAGCTTAAAACTGTACGTAGTTCATCCTAATACTACAGTAGGCTAATAAGGATGCTCACTCATATTACAACTAGATGTTTTTCACACAATCAGATATATTTATACATATAGAGAGAATGTTTGCTGCTTAAATTTCACAAGGTGGCAAACTTTATTTCCAACAACAAACTCTGAAATCAAAAGTGTACGATAATTTACAAGCTCAAAATCTTATCGACTTTTAGTAAAGCCTTTCCTGTATTTGCAGTGTAGCTGACTCATGATTAAATCGCATATTCGATGTAGTACCTCTCTACACCAACAGTTGGAGCTATACGAAAACAGTGACAAATGGGAATAGTCGTCCTCTGGCAGCCGGTAACTTGTGGTGCAGCTTCCTGTTTTGACACGTGTCTATGTAGTCCTATACATGTCACTTAATACAAAATTATCTATTGATCAGATTTCCGAAAATACAAGTACGAGTACACGAATGTACTTTGATATAAAGAGCACTGAGTGAGTAGTATGATTGACTTTTTTGCTTAAAACGAAAAATAGCCATACCAAGGCTAACTCACAGCCTTCTACTAAAAACAACATTTCTATTCTTGATTTTTTTATTATTATTTTAAAAGGTGGAAACACTTGATCTCCAACAACTCTTGAATCAATTGTGAAAATTAATTTGCAAGCTTAAAATCTTTTTGACTTTAATTAGAGCTCATACAGCTGTAACCACTAATGCTGCTAATGAGCATGTAAACCAAATTTGCTGTGAAGGGCAGTTCCAGAGTGAGGGTGATTTCCTCAAAGGTTATACATCATAGACAAGTGTAGCTTATTCTCTTTGTTCAATGCTCCAGATTTCAACAGATGAAAGTTTTGAGTCAGTATTTTCTTGGTATTTACTTAATATATTACTTTAGTAGCTAAGTGAAACTATTGTTACTGTTCCTAATGTACGAAAGGGAAATGTATATTTTAAAAAAATATGCAATTAACTCAAAAACCATTCACACCCCTGAAAGATTTCGATTTAAACTTGTTTTAATTTAAAGCAAAAAGTTTATTTCTCCTGAGAAACGAGAGATATCAGACTTGTTTACCAATTATATCTGTTTTCAACAATCAATAGGAAAATCTGTAATGGTATTGCTGGAATCAAACATTCCTTATAATTATTGGCTGGCTTTTCCTCTGCTATTTTGATTATTCATCTATCAAAATTAGCACAAAGTGTAGAGGTGGGAATCTTTGCTACAATCGTACTAATCTTTAGCTCTCACCACAGATTCTGAAGCAGATTTAAGTCAGCACTCTAGCTGGGCAACTCTAAAATATAAATCCTACAAAATATTATTGTATAAAAATGGAACTCTATTATGAATCTATATTCAACTCGCATCAGAAATTTCTTCAAAGCCTTATAATTCAAACTACTACCAGTTTTATTTTTGACCTGGATAAAAGCTCAAAAATAAAACTGAAACATTTTTGGCCTGAAACTAGCAAATGTGTCTGATTTTGTCCGATATTACTTTTTGCACTAGCTGCTGTTTTTATGAGTGTTGCATTTCGCCCTACTATAAGCAAACAGAGAGATTTAACTGCTATTTCTAATAGGTGATGAACTAAAATTACACTATAAAGGCACAAGGAATGAGTGCAATATTCCCCATTTTATCTTCTTGACACCCCTTCCAGTGTTTCCCTATTTCTGTCTGTTTGATGATGAAACACTCACCAGACACAGAAACACACTTCAAGTGTTATCATTGTTTTAACAAAGCTTTGGCCTGGCACCCATGTTCTTTCTTTTTTTTTCCCACTTTCCTTTTTCACAGTCCACCTCAAAGAGCAGTGTCATGTTTTATCTGACCATCTCACACGGAGCCCAGAAGGACTATCTCTTTTATCTGACCACCTCTGTCTACCTCTCTTTTTCTCTGTCCTCTTTTTTTTCTCGTACCAAACACATACGCCTGAGGGGTTGGGTTTTTATGAAAAAGAAATACATGATTTATCCTTAATAGCCAAAGGAAGACTTGCTGTGTGTTTTGGTAGAAATGAGGCAACGGTTAACAGGGCCATCTAGGGAAAAAAAAAAAAAAAAAAAAAAAAGAGATTGTGTTGAAAAGTAGCAGCAATACCTCATAGGAGGTAGTGGGGGTCGGGAATCAATCAGCACTTAGGGTAGATGAGATCCAGTGACACAGATATGACTACAGAAAGAGTAATAATGACGCCCGGCACAACTTCATCTTCACCTGCACAAGCACAGAGCCCCTTTCCCTCAGGCTTCTCCGTTTTTTTATCCTCTCCTTGTATAGAGTTATTTCTTTCACTGTGAAAGACACCGCTAAAGCCCTTTTGACTATACCCAAGTTATTTATAGACAGGAAGGTTCCACAACAGATCTCCATTTTCCAAAGTAGGAAGAGGGATGATAACAAGTCGTTTAGAGCAAAAGTGGCTGTCAACCCACGCTACCACGGAACAGATTGACTCAACGCCTGAGCCCACAAGTTTGCAAGACCTCTAAAGGCTCCAAAGTAGACAATGAGACAGAATTAAGTGCTGAACAATGAGGTTCAAATTCCACTGGGCCTACTAGACATATAGGCTGTTAAAAGATTGTGTCCATTGGTAGGTGATGAATGATTTGTTACCCAGCATACTTTAGCAATGATAGCTTATAGCTCCATTAGCCTGTAACTACAGAGAAAGGGTCAGAGAAAACGGTGAACTCCCTGGCAACATAAAGAGCATGGGCTGGCTGCAGTGGCCAGAAAGATTCATTAATCTAAAAGGAAGAGACTTGGTAGGTATAATTAGGCCTCCTGACACAGAGAGCCTCACCAGAGCTGTGATTAAACCCTTTAAGGCAAAAAACAGGAGTCTTCCCAGTATGCTAACAGTGCTTAGCTGTTAAGTAAATAGATCAATGTGAGCTGTATTATTGGCGTTTAAAAGCATTTCCTCCTTTTTTTTCTGTATTATTTTTGAAGCCAGCTCTACAGGAGTCAGTCAGTCGTAGGTAGCGGGGTGGCTTTAAGACACAAATGCAACTCTTACTGGCACCGAGGTTACCAGCATCACCCACACTCTCTAAATATAACTCTTTTTCCATGGCTCGACCATTTGTGGGACAGAGTTCAGAAGGGCACTTGCCCGGGGAGGTGTCTACAATAACATTGTTAGGTAGACCCGAGGAACACGACAGTCAACACCTTCTTTCATAAAAAATAATGTCGTTATCAAGCCTTTATACACTTTAGTGGCCACATGACCAGAGTCACAGAAATGTTTTATTAAGGACAAATAAAAATCTCACCGATTCCTGACATGTAATCGTGTCAGACATCAAGAAAGGAACATCTAGTTATTTGTTACACTCCCGTGAAAAATAAGATATTACAGTTTTACTTAATTAATGGTGAAAAGGCAGACATTTCATCCTTAAAATTACAGACATGCATGCAGAAAATAACTCACCGTGATTTTATACAAGTTGCATCTGGACAAGTTGCCAGAGAATCACAGGGTAATGAGATAAATAGTCATGCAAACACCCTCTCCTGAGGTCAATTTATACCCACCAATTAGCTTATCATGCCGTGTCTTATGTGTTTTAGGACTGAGGGAGGAAAGTGCAGTACCTGGGATTGCAACCCTGTTAGGTACGGGGAGAAAATGCAGAATTCTCCTCCAAAAAAAGGACCGAACATCTGATATTTCAGCTCGGGTCGTTTTTGCTGTAAGGCGACAGCGCTAACCAACACGGCATTATGCTGCCCTGAAGGAGCAACATGAACGTCAAATTAAATCCCCCAGTCTCCCCCCCTCCTCCTGTGCATCCATGTAATACAAAGCAGTCTGTAATAGGTAGAGCCATTATCATAAGAACTATTTGTCGCCGTTTCTTCCGGGCATACATTCTGGCAATTATTTATAATACCGTTATAAATCCCACTGCTTTACATTAAGTGTTATAGAGTTAAAGAAAAGAAAATATTGCCAAAAGCTTCCTGGGTACAACAACAAAAAAAAATCCAGCTCTTATGAGATTGTGCTTAGAAATAATAGTCAAATATAGCCTAAGTGCAAAGAATGCTACGGGAGAGATGTGGAGGACTATAAGTCACAGCACCAGTCATAACTGGCTCGAGTTAAAAGCAAAAAACACAATGCACACAGCCTTGTCATTTGGGAGAAACACAGCCAGTAATACATCCATTAGTTGTGGTGTGTTTAGAGATGAAAATTTAAGCCTTTTTCAAACGTGGCTCTGCTGGCATCATCAGTCCATTAAAGCAACATTCTGTCAATCAGACACAGATCTCTTTTATGCGATTTGCTCTCTCAAATTTGTTCAACGTTTGTTGTAAGCAATCCAGTACCCTGCGAAAATATTCACACCCCTCATAACTTGCACATTTTGTCACATTGCAATTGAAAACGTCAGGTGGTAAAGCAAAACAAAGCAGTACACAGTGGCAAAGAGAAGGTGAGAGTAGCAAGAAAGTCATAAGGAGTTCCTTTTGCAATGCAAGACGGAAAGAAAACAGGAAAGACCAAATGTGAACTATTGGAAACCGAGAACCAAATCCAATTATGAATTTTTGGGAAGGTTTGAAAATCCATTCTATTCAATGTGGTTGATTGTGAACTATTTTGCAAAGAAAAGTGGGAAAAATCTGTCTCTATGCAAAGCTGGCTTAGACAAACCCAAAGCTGACTTTACAGCAAAACCTGGCCCAACAAAGTCAGGCGTTCTACATTCATTGTCATGATGCAGTTTCTGCTTTCTGTTTGATTCAGACTGATGGCAGGGGCAACAGTGTGGAATAAACTAAAAAAAAAATCAAAGTGAAGCAGAGAATATCCAGCAAAGTTTCAGCTGAAAAAGATGAAAAAAAAAAAAAAAACGTATTCATAAAGTGCCGCGATGGATTTCCAGCGAAGTGAACAGGTTGTTCAGTCAGTCCTGAAGCCAACACGTTCCGTTGCCATGAGATTAATGGAAAAAGGGGCCACATTTCTGAAAGGTGCTTTAGCCAAACATTTTCACTCATGCAGTCACTGAGCCACAGTGTAATTGTATGTTATTGATAGAGGCAAAGCTTTCATGTTTCCACAAAATAACGATAAAGGTAGGGGGGGGAAACATTATCAGTGAGCATGCTCTCTGGCTGGAATGACTGATTAAATTCAGCGCATCAATAAATACAGAACCTCGCTGATGACATTTACATGAAAGCTGCACTCATAGCCTGCTTAATAACCACTGCCAGTCGTGCCCTGGGTGGCACATCAAGCCATATCCGACTGCACTACTTGGGGACGCATTCCTTAAAGAATAATTAACAGGGCCATTTAAAACAAAAAAAACAGAAAAAACACTCATGCAGCCTACACACTCGATTAACACAACCAATTTTTGCACTTTCCCCTCAGTTGTGCCTTGACTAACCCGGCTGGGTTGGCACCATTAGGTTGTCTTGGTGGCTTCCTGCATCATGATGTGCCGTCCTACTGGTGCTGTCAAACCCACCCTGTTTTTTATTGTTGTTTTTTTTTATTTATATTTTAATTTTCTTTAAGATTTACCACCTTTAGGGATCACCGATCAAACGTTTCGGTAGGAGCAGAACGAAATGCTATTCAATGTCTTCCTGGACAACAAAGACTTTTTTGCTGTGGTTCTAAATCAGATTAATTGCAAACATCTCCGACACAAAGGAAGCTGCTGCTAAATTACGTTAAAGCTGGACAACTCAAACCCTAAGTAAATATTAGAAGGTTTATTTTTTAAAAAAAGGAGGTTGGAGGTCTTCTGAGTTTATTTGGCCTGTTGCAGCTTTCTGCCAAAGGCCAACAGAGCTCTTAAAATTTTCTTGGAAGTCAGAGATGATGTGCACTCTAATACCGCCACCATACATAATGATCTGGCTCAACTGGAGTGTTTATTGTCAAGGTGCTCAAAATTAGAGTCATCTGAGTTTAAGCACTTTGATAGGAGCACTTAGCAAACTCCCACTATTTATGTTTGTGATGGTAGGAACATTTTTCTAACGTTACTTCAGTACAACCAATTGTTCAGAAGTCTTATCAGTTAATTTGGGAGGTTATTTTTTTTAGTTTCTTTATCTTCCTGCTCTCTGCTGTGGTGGCAAGATAAATATGTCAGTGGTCAGTGGCTGTGAGTCATGTCATACTTAGACTGCAGGGAAACACAAGGTTATGTGCTACTAATTAGTAAGTTTCTAAAACTGCAATCAACTTCAAAATATAGCATTTTAAAACATAAAAATGGTCACATTACAATTATTCTGAAGGGACCATTCAGGGCTCCAACATTTGTCCCACCAGTGAGATTTATTTATCCACTGAACTATGGTTCTCAACTGAATGGCTGGATTTTTTTTAAAGTAAGATAAGTAATCTATAGTCTTTTTAACCAACTTTAAAAGACACATATATAAATCACAGAAAACTGGAATGGAATGTGGCTAGCATGAATCAACTCCAAAATATTGGCCTGGGGGTCTGCAACACCCAAACACAATGTCCTAAAAATAACTTATCTTGGAGCAGTCATTATCATTGGGAACACTTGAGAAAAGAGCAGCTTCAGTTGTGTGTAAACAGTGAAAGAGTGAGGAAGAGAGCGGCTGTGTGTGTGTGGGGGGGGGGGAAGCCAACATCCAAGCTAGAAAATTTATCAAGAGGCAGGGTGGGATGACTCATGAAAATAAGTGACTGAAATGATTTGGGGAAGGACAATAAGGAGCTTTGAAGCTCTGAGATTACAGTGCTGATGGGGCAAACCGGGGAGGCTGTGTGTTGAGACGGTAATGTAGCACACACTGTGCTGCGCGCCCAGGCTCTGGTATTCACTCTTCTGGAAATACATGTAGGACACAGCTTCATCAACCCCCTGGAGTGCTGCAGCCATTACGGTCACACCGCTCACCTAGTGGGCAGAGAGACAGACCGGCGTCCTTGTTCCAGTGCAAGTTCATCCCCCTGTCTTGAGTCTATACCCTCCATTCAATGGCCGTCTGTCATTGTGAAATCGCTGCCTGTGTCCTTCTTTGGAATGTATTATCAGATAGAATAAAGTAATTGCTTTAGTTAAAAAAAAAAAAAGTATGGGATGTAATTAAGCATACTTCAAAGAACATATGCTTGCATCTCAAACTGCTCATTAATGGTTCACTTATAAGGATCCTTAAAAGAAGGAGAAGAGTAACGAGGACCACGGCATAATCTGATATGCAGCAGAGGATATGTTAGATGTATCTCAGTAGAACCTGCTGCTAAAACTAAAATTAGGGGAACATCTTGTTTCCATGCAGCACTTGAGACGTGTTCTCGTTTCCTTGCATATGAATCAATCGATGAAGGAAATGTTCACTTCTCAGAGCTGACCACAAGCCTTTGACAAACATAAAGGTTGTTTGTGGACATAAGCTTTATCCGTAATGCAGTTGGATGCTACTCTGGACCTGAAGGGCAGCTTTTCTGTATGATTTAGATCTATTCCTGCTCCACCATAGCCGATTCACGTGGCTGAATTACTTCCACATGTCCACAAGTTCTGCAGGAACACGCTAATGGCCCATGAGTTTGATTCAGGTCAAACACCAGGTTGCCAGTTCATCACATTTTTCTGCATCATTGAAATGTTCGTAGATGTGTTTATAAAAAAAGATAAAAATAAAACAGATCAGATAAAGCCAAAACTTTATTTTAAAGAGGAAACTATTTGATTGGACATATCCAAAAATTATGCTAAATTATTCTGGCAGAGAGAGAGCAAGACTTAAAGTAGGTAACAGAAAGGCTAACTGTGTTGTTCTGGTTATTTTATCTTATTTTATTTCAGCTTTCAACTTTACATTACAGCGTTACATTCCTACAAAACTACTGTTCTAGCAATACTAACCACACTGACTATGTTAATCGCTAATACTAGAGGCTGTAGACAGTACTAAAATATCACTATTTTTACTTTACAAAAAAATATAAAACCACGTGCTGTCTCGCAAACATCGGTCTGAATTTGCCTTTGCTCATAATTAATAATACCAAGAAGGCTCAAAATATTGTTTTGTTTTTTTAAAGAACTACATGAATTGGCAGAAATTGGCAGATTTCTGCCAAAACATTATTATATCAATCAAAACCTATAATTGGAAACAGCCACAAAATCCTGATCTGTCCATCTCTATGTTAGCTGCATGCATAACATCACTTGTGAAAAAACAAGAAGCCTCTCATTCATTATATGTTACATTGTTCAAATCTAACAGTTTCATTCATTTTGAGTAATAGTTTTGTGACTTCCACATTTAATTCCTAATTTATTAGTGTAGCAAAAGCTGCCTGAGCAGTTGTTGGTGCTACAGAACAACATCATTTTCAAGACTCCCAGTCTGAAAAAGGTAGCACAAAAACAAACAAAAACGTCTAAAATGAGGTAAAGCGATACAGACATCATGTCTGCTTATATTTGCCTCAGCAAAATGATAAGCTCTGAATTAATTACGTATAAACTCCGGATACTGCTCCACTCCTGTGAGCCAACAGAGGAAAACACTGTAGAAGAGATATAGTCGAGTTTTAACTCCCTTGTTACAGAATGGAAAGGCCCTGAAAACAAAAGATAGGTTCCTACTTTCCCTCTTAAAGGCCAGAAGCCAAAATAAATGCAAAATGCAATAACACATGTATGAGTTATCAACTTTATAAGCAAAGAATATGTGCATGAGATCACAGAACTGGAGGTTACAATATAAAACCGTCATGCCACACATACTGTTCCTAGGTCACTTTGATGCTTTTTATAGCTCTGCTGGATTGGTTATTTTTACTGCTTGCATGCACCAAGTGTAAGTGGCATATCTACTGTTCCTACTGCATATTAATGGTGCAGAAGCATTACTATACAAGACATCTAGTCAGAGTCAGGAATTGGTCTATTAGAAGCCAGAGAAATGAATGTCAGATAATATTTCAGAAATCAGGGCTTGACTTGTAGCCCATTCTCACATGCATTTTCAAGTGCAAATAAGAAATACTTTGCAGTAGCGTAGCACACAAGAAGCAGGCCATGATGCAAATGGATGGCAGAGTCAATCTATTTCTTTTTAATATAGCATGTTTAGAATGAGGCTTCTTTTGCATCCCTAACGATAAATGTTCTGATGTCAATAATATGTGCATCTGGACACATCCAATATCTACTACAGGCAGGCCAGCAGAAAAGAGTTTGAATCAGCAGCTGAAGCCAGCGTGCAGACTTGATCCCGGTGATATCCCCGGAGGATTACCTGCTCAATTCACACATGGTCTCACTCTGTCATTTTTCATATTTCTTTCTGGCCAGATAGCTGGGTAAACTCCTTCATAAGTCAAGACCGAATGTTATGCGGACATTTGCATTCTCGAGTGCAGCCTCTCTGAAAAATGCCTCGCAAATTTCATGGGCGCGCAGCGCGCGTGAAAAACAGCTAAAGAAATCGCATTTTCAGAGTAAGCTGCACCCACTTATGGCTTCACGTCTGGTTTTTCTTTAAGTTTTTTGTTGTTGTTTTTTTTAAGTTTGCTGCAGTCTAAAGCCCTTCTAAAATCATAATGCAGCCAGATTACATGTTTGCCGCACATAATGCCAGAATCAGTCTTATTTATACCCCATCTACCATCAAGGAAGAGAAGCATGAAAATGATTGCAGCCTTTTCTTAACCCCAATCAGCAATGATGTGGTGTAACTTTGCATAGGTGTTTGACTATATTTACAAGCTAAAACTGACCCTGAGCCGTAGATTCATGAAGCACGTCCCTTCAAGTGTGGCAACCTAAATCTTTACAGAACATTAAGCTTGCATGACGTAAAAGCATGCTGGGAGAATTTGAGAGGATTCAGACATCTAACTTCATTTAGCCTCTGCATGAGGAAAAGACCAGCCAGGGTCAGCAGTGAGTGTTCTTGCGAAGGCCACAGAGGGAACTTTAGACCGCGGGTTCAAATAACAAACACCCATTGCAGGTGGCGTTCAGCTGCAGAGCACCTCCGGGCTGCCTGCAGCACGCACGAGGACATCATCACATGTAAATCAAGCAGCAAAAAGAAGATCATAAATCTCTACTGCACTGCACAGATTTCGCTATCAAAGATATTTTACCGTAAAGCAGGTAGGCTCAAATAAAGTGGAAAATACCATATTACATAAATAATTTTAAGTCAGATCAGTGTGGCATAACAGCAATGCAATAGGATTTTGTGCATTGCAATGTCAAATTCATAGGATCAGCCAGATGTGTTGAGATTTTACACGTCGGGACATTAAGGAGGTTAGCTTGCAAGAAATTTTTCACATTGTTCAGATGAGGCATTTTATGGATAAAGACAATAAAAGAATGATAATAGCTTATTACAACCATGCCAACTTGATTATGCTAAAAAAAAATGGCACTATGTGCCTTGAAAATACATAATACCACATCTTCATGGTATATCTGGTGCTTGAACTATTAAAATGGGTAGTTATAAGGGTCTCTAAAAGAGGTCTGACATATTCAGGGATTAGAACCATTCACAGGTGGTTTTGGTCTCTTACCCCCAAGAATACTGGGGTTTACTCTATACAGAAAATTATGAGATTTGAAAAAGTTTGCTTCTAAAACCTATGGAAGTTTCAGTTGTACTCCTCCTACGGTTTAAACTCCTCTTAGTTAGATGTCAGAGAAAATGCTGCAGTGACCTGCAGCTTTATAAAGCATAGAGCAACAAAGCCTTCCCTCGCCCGCACTTTGCTGCGCAACGCTGATAAGATGGCTAAAAAATGGCTTGCACACTTTACCCAAGCTTAGAACATTCATGCATATTTCAGCAAACCAATGTACAGCCATCAAAGGGAAGGGGCCTGGTAGTAGACTCGGGTTCTTCAATAAAATAATGTGACAGCAATAAATGTGGTTCTCATAACTCTGTACTGTTAAGTTAGTTGAAAACACATTTAGAGATATTTTTTAATAGAATAATTATTGGACATACCATCACATTGTTCCATTCCATTTTTTTCCCACCTATTAGCATTTTTAAACTTTTATAAAAGCATTTTACAAGCCCGATGAAGACGTAATGGACCTATAAAACAAAATAACTGAGGTTTACAAGAGAAAAAACATAATATATTGAGGGGTCATGGTTTTTGTATTTATATAAAAAGTAAAGTTAAAATATAAAAATGCATCACTTTTCCTTTTGTCTGCTAATTGCCCTGGTACGAGGGGTTGTGCAAAATGCCTGGTGGCATTAAAAGACTACAAAGAGCATAAAAAATGATACCAAAATTGCTGTGGTAAATGAACAAGAACGGCTGATATTTACAGTTCATCACAGTGACATGTTATTGTTCACCAAACACCCAACTATTAACAAATGCAGGTAATGAGTAAAGCCTAGAGAGGTGGGTTCGGATCACGAATGTGCTCCGAGAAGCACTTTATGTGACAGATTCAATTAATGAGCTTCAGATTAAAAATCACTAAAATGGCTTTTTAAGTACTCTTGAGCCATTTGCTTACTTTTCTATTCGTCTTCCAAATTATGGCGTTCAACAGGGCTCGGACAAATATCAATATGGTGCTATATTACAAAATTTCCCCTGGCTTAATATTATTGATGCATTTGCACAGAGTATCAATTTTTTTTTTTTTTATCAAACACCGAGTCCTGTAAATGGATTTTCTCACATTGAACATCTTGCCGTTTGTTTTGGCTCGCAGCACCACCACCTCATGACTCCTTTGTGGTATTTATGACAATGATTAGTAGGGTGAGACAACAAAGAAGAAAAGCTAAAATTATGAGGCTTCGGTGCATAAAGTATTATATTTTAGCTTCGAAATGAGTCCTAGTGGAGAGAAAGATTTGTTTGCTCCTTCTGCTTTCACACACAAAAAGTAAAAAAAAAACAAAAAACACTCCAACTACTGCAAACTTTTAAGCCGGGAATTCAGGCCTTGTTGTGCCATTCTGATTAAATTTTCAAGCTCAGATTTAGGACTGCTGACTTAGCAGACGTAAGGGTCAGAGCCAAAAGCTGGCATTTCTTATCTTGTGGTCTTTAGCCTCAGAATAATGCTGCACACCAGTCACAGGCTCCAAATCTGCCGATCCAATTTTTGACCATTATCTGCAGCTAATCTCCCATTCAGCATAAAAAAATAAAAGGGAGAGGAGAAAGAAATCAAGAAGAGTCAGTCACACAGTCGAAAAGGCTTTTCATTTTGAAAGTCTGTTAAATCTAATAACGCAATAAATAAATAATATATAAATAAAATAGCAATTTCCTGAAGAAACAGCTGTGCATTTATATTAAAAGAAAACTGATACGATCTTGACAGGCAAATTTCCTCTCCAATAAGTCAACTGCATTCAAAGTGAGGCATCTCCATGCAAAAACAAAATGCGAAAGAAAAGAAAAAAAATTATGAAGCCTCCGAAGTCGACGTCGCACAGTTTTCTTAAAATGGCTGGCGACACACTTCATTTAAGCAGTGCAGTCTGTCTGGTGTGAGGTGACTATGAATTTACAGTTTTTACATTTAGAGAAAAATCAAATGAGAACAAAGCAGTTGCTGAAAGTTAAACGTCGCACTGCATTCTGAACGAACGGAGCAGAATGCAGGGGAGTCCTGCAAGAAAACCTGTTTGAGACTCGATCCCGAGGCAGAGTTTCAACTTCTGGTAAGATATTGACACTAAACATACAGCCCACATATTCAGGTGTTAGAATATCCCTCATACAGCCCAAATCTAATATCCAATTCAGAATGAACTACAATTTGACTTAGCATGAGCTGTTTTTCAAACAAGAAAGATAAACCATTTCAGTCCCTAGATGTTCAGAGCTGGCAGACACTTACCTACAGCAGCACTTTATATTGCAGTAATAAAATACTGCTTAGAGGCAATATATGCTAGGCTATAGTATATCGGATGTTGTTCAGTCAAACACTTTTTCAGCAATGAAAATTTTGGTCATATATATTGAATTTTACTGCTTTATGCCCACAGCAGGTACAGGTCTTAGTGGCCAGGATGCTAAAGCTCAGGGAGGGCGATGGGGTAATCATAATGATGCAGAGGAAAAACAAAGAAAGAAAATGTGGATTAATTGCCACCGATTGTCAACAATTTTGCAATGTCATGTTTTACACGTGTCACTCATCCCAGAAAGACTTACATATACAACCTTGCAGTGAAAGATAGTGCGGCAACTTGTTGCAGACACAGTTTTTATGTGTAAAAATGTTGGAAAGCCATGTATGATTCTCTTTCCATGTGGCAATGACAAATTATATTGTGTTGCTCTGTCATATAAAATATATTGTAGTTTGTGGCTGCACAGGAACAACATGTGGAAAAGTTTGGAGGGTAGTAATACTTTTACAAGGCACTGCGTGTGCAGCTGGGTTTTACTGGCAACGTCTCACCACAGTAAATCAAATGCTGAAAATTTTACCATAGAGATCATAATAAAGATTAGTTTAGTATGGTTACATGTTTTGCAATCAGACTGTCTGATTACAGCAATTAAGAGCTGCATACATTTCTTCACCCCCCCCCCCCCGCAATCAAACACTGCATAGTGTTTGCACTCCACTACATGTACATTGTTCACCAAATTCTGGGTCGCCCTAAAGTGCTGTGTGCTCATGTAACTTAGAGTAACACTCCAAGTGAGCTAATAATTTTGCTCCTGTTTATATTCAAACAATGTGAAGAGCCCCAGCCAGACAGACTGGCTCAGTAAACAAAGACAACAGCACATTTTCTCATTACCAGGATGCGTGAGGGAGGCCAAGGCATAGAAATTAGCAAGCAAAACTGCAAGGAAAGCAAAGCAACCAGGTCATCTGCAGTGTTTGGCACCCACTGATTTTAATTTCAATATTACCGTGCAAACAAGAGGCAGGGGGGGCAGCGGGTGGGGGCTGGATTATATGATAAACACATACTTCTCTCTCCCCGCTGGCAACAGATAGCGGCTGTGTGCACTTGTGACAGGCATGGCTACCTGTGAAAACGGTGTTCTTGGTGAGGCGTGCTGTTGTAAAATAAATCCATACGCTATTGTTTGCCGATTGTTAGAGGCAGGGCAATCCACAATGCGAGGGGGCAAGGCTTCAAGAAAGGAAAGCGGCAATCCTCATTGTCGCACCTGCTTATCCTCGCATACCCCCTTGGAAAACCCACAAACCTTTACTCAGATAGTGTTGATGCACAATTCAAACCGCAATGACACACTTACATGTTTCTTCCCTCCACCCCTCCGGTGTAGTTTCCTTTTGTTGATTGCAATAATGTGCAAAAGGACACAGGCTACAGTTACAGCTCTAAACAGCCAAGAAACCCTCCTCTTCAAACCCAGCCTACATAATAAACGGGGCTTTTTAAAGTGAGAAAGAAACAAACCCACCCCTTTCATTCTCAAAGTCTATTTTCACTTGATGCCGTTGTTAATAACCTGCCAAGCGTCTCTGCATAGCAATGTTGTAGATACAGCTGGGCTATACCTGACTGAGATTAACTGCTAAGCACAGCGCGAGGAATACAGGGATAATATGCACTCATCTACCATCGTGCTCAGAGCAAGCAAAGGAATTCTACTTCTCACCCCTCGCTGATTCAATATTGCCCCAAAGACACGGCACCGAATAGGATTCTCTGGCTCCGCTTCCAACGTGGCGCGGAGATTCTCTTTTAAAAAACAGAATACAGCAACTTCCCGCATGATAATTGCTTTAACTATTGAGCAACACAGCCTGGAAGCCTCTGGTTGTAGCTGGTTGCATTTTTCAAACCAGCCCTATAAGTTTAACTGCGTGAATATCAAAGGAATAAATCTCGCTTTTGAAACTTTTGCTTATAATCGCGTTGCCTGTTGAGAGATAAGGAAAAGAAGCCTAATGGCGAGTTAGAAGTAGACCCATTAAGGAGCCTTGTTATGCTGTGCACTACCTGATGAGGTCCAATTTTCCAACTCTTGCTCTAAATTTTGTCAAAGTGTCATTAAACGTGTTTTTTTTTTTTTTTTTTTTTTTTTTGCTTTGAACACATGTCGAAGTGCTTGAGAGGACTCAGTTTTAAGTCATATCATAGCTTCTTAGATAAGCTGGGCTGACATTTATCCCCATCACAGATCACGCTATAAACTACAGCTGAGTGAAAGTGTGCCGCACGGAGCACAGTGCTATTACAGAGGCAGACACCCACCGCATCATTTATCCTGCCCATAAATCAGCCCTCTGCTCTACTGCACTACCTGCTTCCCTTGTCCCAGTAGATCTCACTGATGTATCATTAGGCCTCATATACTTCCACTAAAATAACCTCCACCATTGCCAAAAGCCCAACATGGCGAGAACGAACAACTTGGACCTTCTCTCTCTTGGTGCAGTAATGTTTTTTTTTGTTTTTTTTTTTACGAGTGTATCAATTAGACTTGTGATTTATAGTCTTCCAATGGTGTTTTTTAATATTATGCATTATTCAGATAAGAATATGAGGCATTTCGTTCCAACATCTCAGCTCAAGCTCAGTCAGATTGGATAGAGAGAATCTGTAGTCAGATGTCAATAGTTGCAACTGTTTACCAGTCGGATTTCGGTCTTATGATTTCAATCATTCTCTTCTAGTTGTGGAGGTATGTTCAAGATCTTCCACAGCCTTGAACGAGTTTTGTTCGCTGCCAGGTACAGCATTCGCAGTGCCACAAGCAAACGCTGCTTTTGAAAAACATACCCATTTGAAACGAGCCTCTTCAGGATGACACTTACTTAAACAAGCATGATTTATATCATTAATCTGCAAGAACAGACTTGAATTTAATCATATTTTTGAATTTACTGATATTTGTTGACGTTCTTATGGGGAAAAAACCCAGTGAAATGAACATCTTAGGTTGTTTTTAACATTAACTGATTTTTTTCAAGACAACAATAAATCAGAACTCATAAGAAATGTTTCATGATGAATGATAAATGCTCACCCCTAGTCTTTATCATCCTGTTTTCTATTTAGAGTGAGATTAAATTATAAGTGAACTATTCAGAATGCACTTAACTGTTGAAGACAGCTGGTAGCACTTGATTGTATTTAGGGGTGTTTGAGTAAAGGGAAGTGAATACAAATGGGTTAGAAAACTGTATATCCCCTTTTCTTTTACTTTCTATTGGTCCATTAGACAAAATCTCAATATGCTACCCTGGAGTTAGTGATTGCAACCTGACAAAATGTGAATAAGTTCAAGGGATCTGGATAGTTGTGCAAGGCACTGTAACAGAAACTCTCATCTTGCGCCGGTAATATGTTTATACTGTATTTCACAGCAGGAGTATCTGCAAAATGAGGAGGAACTGTAATCGTTATGATAGCTGAAGTGTAAAGCTGATGGCGGGTTCTGCCTGAGCCTCCAGAAGAAATGCGTTATGAGTCTAAGTTTTCAAAATCTAAAACTGGAAACTGCAGCGCGAGGAAAATGAGATGTCATTAAGTTAGGCAAAAGTGTTTGAATGCGGCAGAGTCTTGAGGAACAGACGCTCGGAGATGAACATGCCCATGCGGCTTTAGAGGAGCAGCTCATCGGGTGAGCACTGGGGCTGGGCAATGAGAAAGAGATAGAGTGAGAAGTGTGGTGAAGGAGAAAAGGTGGTGAGAGAGCGTCAGTGCTGCAGTGAATGAAGTAAAACAAACAGTTTTACCTCATTCACCTCAAACGTGGGAATTCCAAAGTATTGAAATAATAGAACAAACAGCTTCAAACATGAGAGAAAGACTGGAAACGAGTGCCCGTTTTTTTTTTCTTTTTTAAACACCTATTCAGCATAAAAAGAGTATTTGCGTTTTCTCCCCTTGACTGCCCATGCCTCGCCCATTATTTCTCCACTTTCCCCTACTCTGTGTCTCTTCCTGTCTCTGCTTTGAAGCGCGACGCTGTGTTTGTTTGAGAGACTCTTGCATCACACCTGTTTGTTTAAGCTGCAAATGACGCTTGAGACAAAGCCCGCCTGTCTCGGTAGACTGCCCGGATATAGCCAATGGTTGCCAACAACACAGGACTCCCTCTACCTCTCACCCTTTTCCTTAATTTGCTCGCACTCTGTGCCGCTTTCGCTCCTGCTCACTGGCAGGGGAAATACAGAATATTGAGCCTCGGTAATAATTCCTACAAGCTCGGCGCAGCACTAAATACTCCCAGAGCGCCTCGGTGTAGTCCCATGGACAATATGCGGTAAAAACATCCTGACTCGTTTAACTTCGACTTATCAACCCAATAATACCAGAAAACCATCATGAGCATTTAACTGAACAACCTGAAATCAAGGCAAGACAGTGTGTTATTACCGGTAAATAAAGTACAGGCAGGAGTCCAAGAAATATGGATCTCTGTCCATTGCAATAATCCACCATGAAAAATCTTTACCCAAAGCTCTTTAAAATCCCTACTAGTTCAGCCTTAGCCAGCACCTTTACAGCCACACTTTCATACAAAATGATAAGCAGTCGAGATGTGGAATGTATTTAGCACAGCACTTTCAAACAAAATGCAGGGCACTTCTGATTTTATACTAACAATAGGTCACGGATCAAAGCCCTGCTATCAGCAGTCTACATTATTCTCCTCAATGGACCTGGGAAGAATCGCTGTGTAACCTCTGCTGTGCAAATCAGTTTTTCCCCCCTCTCTTTCATATGTATTATTCATAAGTTAAAATTTCGGAATGCCTTAATGGCTGTACACACATAAACTCACAAACTTTAAAAAAATAAAATAAAATAGCAAAAATCAGGACCATGTGTGACCAGAAAGGAAGGTCACCCATGGTCCTTCCAAGGTTAGGAACATGAGGACAATTTTAATGGAAAGTAAGTGAGCTATCAAGAAAAATAGATAAAAAACAGTATGCCTTTATGATATCTGTAGATCATGGAACAGATATGCCGCAAAACATCTGTTCTCAAACAGGTCTAATGAACAACAGAATGTCAGGTCAAATTAAAACAAAATGCAGAGGTGTGTACAGTCAAAGGTTTAAGAGCAACATTTAGCAACAATAACCTTGAAGCAGGCATCTTCGGTATAACAATCGAGGATAAACGTATATGCTGGAGAGAAATTGTGCCCCATGACTTTTTATACTGTTGGTTGTGTTTACTGAGGCTAGCAGATATTTGTTTATGCAAAGCTCACTTAAGGTTGAGATAAGAGCATTGCCAGGGCCATTTCAACACAGATTTTTTTTTTTTTTTTTGTTTTGTTTTTCCTTTAAATCATTCTATTGCAGATTTACAGGTTTGATTTGGGTCAGCCCCCTGTTCATAATTTGATCCAATATTGGTCAACAATCGAAATGTGGAAAACTTTGATAAACATCGGAGCTTTTGGAAACCACAAAGTTGCTATACAAGCCCTTATTATTATTCCTTCACCTTTTTATGTAATTTGTGGACCACAATTATCAAAATGAAGTGTCAACATACTAGCATTAGCATTAGCACTTAAGTAAACACCTCCATGTTAAAACTGCAGGTGCAACACTCTTGTTTTCTGAAGACCTTAGCTGTACGTAAAGAGAATGTTTTGATACATAAGGCTAACCACCATCTGGAAATTCATTGGTGAGTAAATAGGAAGCAGTTACACTCCGGTTATGTAGGGCATGTAATGCCAAACAAACGTAGCATTTCATTTTGTTTCACTTAAAGGCTGCTGAGGTTTTAAAGACATAGCTTTGATTTTAATGATATACCCAACTGGGTTGTGGTCTCTGAAAATGCCTGTTCTCGAATGATTCAGATCACTATTGTTAGGAACAAAAACTCCTGATTGAGGCATCTAAAAACATTTTATTGCATTTGTATTATCAAGATACATTCATTTTTTTGATATATATGACACTTTCCGCAGAGTATTCAGGTTGAAAGAAAAATAAATTACCTTCTCTGAACACTACTAAAACACACGTCTTTCTATTTTTTCCTCTCGCTCGTTCATTTCTTTTTGTTTGTTGTTTCTCTGCTTGTTTTTATAGCTTTCCTTTTCGGTTGCAGCACATAGCCCTCAGCTCTGTGTCTACCTGACAGGAGTGGAATTGAGGTAAGATGTGTACCCCTGAGGGCCTCTATTTCTTCATTGCGTCTGTGAAGTTTTATCTAAATATTTTGTTATTTGCCTCCAACCGGTGGACAAACACAACAAAACTAAGAGGTTACTCTGGTGATGGGGTAACCTACACATGGAAAGAAGCTGAAATTAGTATTTGCTCTCAGGAAGTGATGAAAGACTTGGCCCATTTTTTAAGGATGTGACAGCCGATCCCAAACATATTTGCTCTGTTCCCATCAATATTCATCTACAACATTTGCTCTTATGCCGTTTGTCAACACTAGTGTAAATAACACTTGCAGCTTAAACATTTTAAATAGCCAAGCGTCCCCATGCTGCTTGACATTTAGTGGATAGGCACATTGAAATATTAAAGGAGCTGAAAGATTGTCGACGCAGATGAAAAGAGTAACTACACTTAAACAAGAAGGACGCATGGATGGAAAGAGGAACAGAAGAAAGGAAAGTAGGGAGAAAAGATGTAAGAAAAGAAAGTGAAAAGAACAGAGGAGGAAAGGGAAAAGGTCAGGACACACTGGAGAAAGAAATTGGGAATAAAAAGGGAACAAAAGAGGTAAGGAGAAATAACTCAAGGAAGGGCAGAAGAAAGACAAAACTTTTAGACAGAGAATAAAGTCCATCTGGGCTTGGAATGCAGAGAAATTTCAGACTTTTCTAAACAGTCTTAAGAATCCAGTTCGAAAGTTTATTTTTACTTAACTCGGTGTTGCTATCTGGTCATGTTAACCGAACCTTCAAGACTAAATCTCTTGAAATCTGCCCGTATGGTCACCATTTACCCATGTGTCTTCACAAATCAGTCAAGAAATACCCCTGGGCGCATTCCCACAATTCCCTTTGGGGTTTTTTCCTCCATCACTCAGCAACCTGTGTACAGCTCACCTCAGACTTCCAGACTGGACTCAAATCAAAGGAAGGAACAGGGTTTTAGAATTAAGAGCTGATAAAAAAAAATTTAAAAATAATTTTTAAAAAAATTTAATGCCACAATCTTATCTTTTAAAGTCAATCCACTTGATATAAATATGACGTTCAGTCCCTCAACGGGATGTTTGTTCATGCAGGAAAAGGCCCTCGAGGGAGAGCTGTGCTTGGTTTCAGTTCCTGCAATCTTGTTATCCCTTCAGGCACATAATGGAAAGACAGGTACACGGCTGCAATTCTGACCACCACCTGCCGTCCACACACCAGCCCATTCTCCACCTCTGTACACCCTCAGTGCCGAGATAAAAAAAAAAAAAAGAAACTTTGGTTCTATTGCTTTCCTCCTCCTCATATCACAAGAATCCCCCCCATCTATCTAAGAGTCTGAGGGAAAGGATACCTGCAACCAAAGGGTCAGTAACATGGCAACCGAGTCAAAAGGCCTCCGTGGCTGTTACTCGGCAGGGTGCTGGCATTTACTTCCCCTATTTGCCCTCCCATTTCAACCCTGAGGCCCCAAGACCCACCCAGGACCTTAAAAGAAATGCGCTGTCCTTGCTTTCTCAGCTGCTTCCCTCTTCCCGAGTTTCAAAAACAATATTTCACAAACAAGGGGGGGGAAAAAGAAAAGGAAACTTTCTGTCCTTTTGTCTGTAGTGCAGGCCAAAGGTGCTGTTTACTGCATTCCAAAGCTGGTTTCTCATTTTGATTCTCTGACCATTTCAGAGAAAGAAGTCCTTTGTTTTTCGCTAAACCAACTCGCCATAATAGTGTTGCCAATTCTTATTTATTTCTTTCACAGAAAGATTGAACTACATTTCCGGGGATGAAGTTTAAATTTAGGTCATGGTTTTATTCTGGGTAAATTTCCATAATGCACTCCGTCTTCCACCTGCTGCTTTCTGCTTCACAGTATGTGGGCATAATTTCCTCCAAGGTTTTAATTGGGTCACATTCTGGCTAAAGATGTCAGATATTGCACGTACAGAAATACATAATGCAAACTACTTATGTAACACGGTGTTAAAAACACAAGTAAAAAAATGAATAGATGTTGATTTAATATCTTATTCTACAACAAGATTAAAAAGAAATAAAGTTAAAAAAAGAATATGTTTGTAAATATGTTCATAAATATTGATAAAAAAGTGCTAAAAATCTTTAAAACCTGTGAAATATCCCTTTAGTGATTGCTTTTAGTGAAATATTAAAAAACCAATAACTGGCACAGTCTGATTTCACATCAGCCAATCAGGTTGATTGTCCCGCCCCTTTAACTGCAGTGCTGAAATTTAGCTCAGATTGGTCTAACAACTCCCTTGAGAACTGAGAGCTGACGGTTGTTTCGTAAATTGTCTGTAAGATTGTGTTAAATTCTACGAAGAATCCTGGAAATTGATCTCAGAAAGCTTCTGTTCTAACAGCTGACGTCTGGAAAAAATCCCCTGTAGTTGTGTAGCATTGAAGTATCGGTCAGGTTTTTTTTTTTTTCTTTGTGGTGCGCTTTTGAAGCATCGTGCCCAGAGACATCAAGATCACCCCCACAAGAACTTGGCTGGCGAGCCCCAGCCCAGAGGACCGAGTGAACCGGTAGATGGTGACCCGACTGGTCACCAGCCGTGAAACATTGAAAAAATATTTCACAAACACATTGGAAAGACTAAACAAACTTTGAAAGAACATTTGACAGACATCAAAAAGACTGATTTTTTTTTTTTTTTTTTTTTTTTTTTAGAAAAAGCGCGGAATTTTTGTTTATTTGTACAATGTGGATCCACAAATGTTTATATTAAATTCTACTTTTTTTAATATACATTGTGTGCTCTCCTCTGTTGTTCACACCTAGGCTCCCCCGAATTTAGAATCTCCTGATCAGGCCCAATTTCCTTTGTACTTCTGTAGTGTTGGTATTAGTAAAGTAAATTAACTTAACTTGCCATCTACCATTAAAGGTATTTAAAGTAACTTTTCTTGTGGGTTACACTTACGATACTGCAATTATCATTTTATGTCATCGCCAGGAAATGCCTTTTTTTTTTTTGTACCTGCTCCTAGTTTTTATGTTCACAGAGAAGCTTATCTAATATCAGCACCAAGAAAATGTTAAACTTATTTTCCTTTGTTGTTTTTTATGCAACCGTCAATCTATTTTTACTGAATTTAATTAGTTATGTCCTGATCCCATCCATGATATTGGCTCAAGGTTCACTAGACATTTTTACAACAAGTGGTATGCTAATTCCTATAACCTGTTGTTGTTGCACTAGCTGTGTCCCAGACAGCCCTTCAGATGGGAGTTACACATCTTGCAAAGTAGTACTGCAGGCCAGGCACATTACTTATTTTCACAAGTAAAAAAGTGTGTATTTTCTGTGACATCCATAGAAGAGAGACAGAAATGGCCGATGCAGCTTTTGAGTGTGCGTGTGCCCTGCTTTGAGCTTAGAAATTGCCTAAGTTTTAATAATTCTTACAACTCTTAACTTAAGAAGTAAGGCAAGATTTTAAGCAAGCAAGGCAGTACTTATTCATTTTCTAAAAAAGATTTTTAAAAAGGGTGACCCCCTCCACACACACAAATGTGCTGCTTCATCTGCTGTAATAGATGGGAAAACAGCCAACTGTTAGAAAGAGAAAACTGATTTTAAAAAAAAAAAGGCAGAAAATTTAACCCAGTTATGATTTTGTCTATTTCAATAGGATCCAAATCTTGAGCACAGAGCTTTTGGGACTTGTGCGTAGGAGAAGTTGTGAGAGACAGACTCAAAGTGCGTTTGGTCTATTGTATTTGCATCTGGGCTTAATTAGTTGGTTGATGTTGGATAATTGAGCGTAAATATTGTAAAATACAATAAAGTTATTCAGAGCCGAGTGCAGTTTTTTCTCAGCACTGGAATTCAGTGAGAGGGCTGTGGTTTTAAATCCTGGAAGGATGGCATGAACAATTTAATGGTAGTTTAACATCCTCTGACCAATCACAAGCATCACAAGCAGGCTGTGTCAAGCTAAGCAGCATCTGTTACATTAACAAGGCACAGGTCCCCATGAGATTCTCATGTTTTAATAACCCTGAGTGAAAATACCACAGTATCACAATATTTACCCCCCAAAAAATTATATATATATATATATATATATATATATATATATATATATATATATATATATATATATATATATATATATATATATATATATATATTATGACAAAATAAGAGATGATCCAAGGAATACCTAAACAACAAATTCAAAGCAAGATCTTGTAATGATGAATAAGTCTTCTGCATATCTTGCATGGTGAGAGTTGCAGTGGACTTTACAATGATAATGTGGTACATTATCATGAAGTGAAAAAGACTGTGCTACACAGTTATCCATGTTTCATTAGTGCAGCACAAGATGGCAAGAATGCAAATCGGAGACAACGGCATCTTGATACCATTAAACAGAAACTTGCGTTTGCTGCTCTACAATCACGCATCAGCTCTGGATTTGCATATTCAATGTAATCAGTGATAGCCTAAGTGTGAACACACCTGTTGCTGCAATGCAGTGTTGTGGCGTACTGTAATCCAATGTAAATTTCTTCTAGTGATGATTTATAGTTATTCTGCTTTGAATTGCTTCTCCTTGAGATTCCACCACTGCTCGGAACAACTCAGTATCCTCACAAAAGGAGAGGAGTTGTGCTCATAATCCCGCTTGAGGAGGCGCCAACTTCACCATCTTGTAGAGTTCTCGGCGACAGAGAGAGAAAGGGTGAAGGAGCTACTGGCAAGCTCATCGATCAAAGACTGGGAAATGTCAGGCGGCAAGTACAAGGCAGAGTTTTTAAGCAGTCTTGCTAAAGGTGTACCTCACACCGAGTTACTATGACTAAGGATGCGTTCTTTGTTACAAAACACTTGGGAACATGAGCCGTATCCAAGTCTTTCCCTAATTTTGTAAGGTTTTGTTTGGATTTGTGATATTTACTTTTTCCCCCCCCTGGTGTAAGCAACATTTACAATATGAAGATGATACAACAATAAGATTTTAAACTGCCTAAACTTGTACTGAGCTATACACATTATACACAATTAGTGCCAATGAGGAAAATTATATTACACAACCTTGAGATATGCTTAATGTCCTAGGAAATGTTTTTTTCTGTATTTTACTGTACCTACGGGGCTTAATTCCACTAAGCACTGGCACCGTTTACTTAAAGGCACCTGAATGTTCCACAATCTAGTAGATAATTGCAGAGTGAATCCAAATGGCAAACTAATTACACTCTGTCCTTTAAAAAAAATAAATAAAAGTGCTGTACAGTTTGATGGAGAGCCACGGCAGGACGCCACTTGTGTTGCACAGGAGGACAATATTCCACCCTTCATTTTCAATATAAACAAGAGGGCTAGGTGCAGCTACACAGAGGAGGATAAAGGAGGAGCGATGCTGGAAAAAGGTAGATAAGAAAGTTAGAAAAGCAGTCAGAAACAGTGAGAAAACACAAAGGACAAGGAGAATGAGAGAGAATAAGCGGTCGCCAGCCCAAGGCATTACCTCGACTACAATGAAGATGTGTATTCTTTTATGTAGTCATGTGTATATCTACAAAACCAGGTAGAAAAATTACATTTCAATTACAGCCTTTCCAATATCCAGGAAGGCCCATTCTGCCTTGTGAATATTGATGATGTGTGCTTTGTAAGCTCTTCGCTATTTGTGGCATTCCCCACATGAGCATTATTAAATCAGGGAGTTTAAAGGAAATCTAGGAGATTAACACACAATGGTGGGGCAGTGTTTTTTGTTTTACGCTGATAATTTAGCCCACCATAAGTAGTTCAACTGCGCCGTTTAATACTCTGATCCTTGCTAAATATGCAGTTCGGGATCTGGCAAAGCTGGTGTCTTTATTTCACAAGCCTGAGCAGCAAAACAAACATTTAGTGTACAAAGGTCCATTCAGGAACCTATTATTTCATATCATGTAGAATACGTGTGGTTTAATGGCTCAGCAGGTTAAATGGTAGAAGCAACTTACAAAACTCCAAAACTGTTTAGCTGTATCAATTCAATAAGATCAATTAAGAATGAAGAATGAGAAAAAAATTGTTGATTGCTTAGTTTATTCAGTGTAGTACGTTAAGCATTAGTTTTTCCAGAATTAAGCTGTTAACAAAAAGATTTTAAAATCCTTATTAAACACTATAATGTTCTAATTTTCTAACCTCATATTTTTTAAGAGAATTGAACTGAAAAAAAAAAAAACTCAGTCAAATAATCTTGTTTACTAATAACAGCTATGTGTCGTTATTTTTGATTTGTTTTTATCCAGTTTTAACACAACACTGTTGGTTCTGGGTTGGTTTAAACTTGTTTAAGTTGTGACTGTTTTCTATTTTGCATGTGTAAATAGGGAAATAGATTTTTTTGAACATCCTGTCCCGTCACATCTCTGAAGGATGCTCATCTCTCTCAATTTGCTTTATCTCTAAATAGTATAAGTATATTGGAATCAATGGTGAGGAATTTACACTGTCCTGTATCCGGATGGAGGACGTCACTTTAGCCGTAACACCAGAGTTTTGTTCTGTTTTTGTCACATTTAATGGTCAAGAGGCCGTCTGTGAATTACATTTCAATGCTCCATAAGTGCCCCCGATTGGTCAGATAGTTATTAGCCAAATTAATTAGAAACTAGGTCAGGTGGTCAGCCTCACTTTCAGTTCCAAACATCCAGCAAGCCAAGGTGAGTGAACCTGGGCAGACAGTATAGCAGAGTGTCAGATTAAGTAGTGGTGTTATTTTGTCAGTGCTGCTGTATTTGAGAGACACTTGACATGGTGCACAGTATACATGCGAGAGCTGCAATGCTCATGTGGATTTTCTGACATGTCCAAACAAATCAAAGGCACCATGGCCCGTCTGTTGATGTAATTGTGTACACTACAGTGTCAACTGCATAGTAAGACAGGGCGAGAGAAATACTTTCCTATCCCGTCATGCTTTCCTACATCACTTGAAAGAAAGGTAGACACTCAGTGCGGCGGCAGGGATATTGGTAAAATATGAAACGAAATGTGTTGCTTCTAACCCAGCAGTTTCTGCAGTGTGCTTTGTTCTTTGTTCATCTTGCCACAAAATAGTCATTCATTGACCAAACACAATGTGACCAGCGTGAAATATTTTACAAACATTTCTCACTCCTATTGCATTCTCTGCTTTTACAAGGCAACCCTGTTTTGACACTTCTCCGGTTCAGTAAAGATTCCTGCCTCATCTCCAGAGCTAAAAAAAAAAAAAAAAAATGCTCCTCTACAGCGTGGATGAATAAAGACGTGTGTGTTGGAGTGTTGGAGTGCTTCGGATTACGGGCTTTTTCATTTGTCCATTGCTATGCTTTATTGCTTTTATTTGCTAATGTGTTAGCCTGTGGCTAATAAGGCTTCATAAAAATGAGATGAGCCAAGCTTGTAAGGTGCAGCTGAAACCACTCCAGCACGAGCACGCATAATTTCTGTCTTGTGGGTGCCATATTGTAATCAAACGATGTTAGGTCTAACAAAGAATTCCAGGAAATAAGGGGAAAGTAATGAAGGCCTCACTCAATGACAGCACATTTTGCAGCTGTAATTTCAATGGCGATGATATTCCATTTGAATCTCAACAAGCCTTAATTTTATAAAGCATAACCCCTCGGAGCTGAACGATGTCAGCTGTTCACGCAGTCGGTTTAAATGCGGCCCTCTTGAGACGAGAATATGGCCAGTGACATTTAATTGGAGAACAGGAAAAAGTTACGGCGGCGGCAGAGAGACAAAAGGCAGAAGGAAATGTCTGTGACGTTCATCAAGGAGATAAATAAAAGATGATAAACATGAATTAGGGAGGCCATTTTTTTGTCTGCGGACCTCTCTCTTTCTAGTCCCTTTGACTTTGAAAAATATGTCTCTAAATTTAGCATCAGATTTATCAAGCTGAGGCAATCCAGGAAAAAGAGGGACTTGGGAATAGAGAGTGCAAAAGACAGAGACAAGGTTGAACGGTATCTAAAAGACAGGTGCAGCAGCAAAAAGACTGAGGGTGGAGAGAGGGGGCATTGTCTGGGAGATCCTGTCCATCACTTGCCACTTTCAGGATGAAAATACATTTTCGCTAATATCCGCACACACACTTCCCACACACACTCGCAAAACGCACGCACGAAACGTCCAACGCAGGAAGACACAAGGAGAAAGAGATGTGAATTTCAATTAAGGAGGTAAGGAAATTAAATGGCGTTACAGTTATAAATGCAACCAAGCAGATAAAGAGCTTAATACTGGAAAAAGCTTGAAAAATGAAACAAAAAGACAAATTCATTCACATACACATGCAGAGGGGAAAGCACAAACAGGCTTCCCCCAGCAGAAAAGCAGAATTAAGGTCAAAAGAAGCTTTTCATTTTATGAATTTCCACTTCATGTCTAATAACTGTCCACTCTGGAGCTAAATAAGGTCTCAATGAGTGCAAACACATTGATATTATTATTACCAATGATTTTAATGAGCTCTATTCCACAAGTGATTTTTAATGCATTCATAGATGTTTGGTATTGTAGGTGTTTTTCCCTCTCTTTTATTTTTTTCTTCCAGAGGTCCTGTCAACGTTATGCAAATTAATTACTTCACGGCTTGCGGCTTTTCAAATCTCTGCATTCCCCGTGAACAAACTTTAAAACTACCTCCCTGCTCGCTTTAAAAATTATTCAGGGAGCGCACGCAGTATTACTTATTTTCTGCTCGAATTATTCGCAGATGTACACCGTTTTCCTCTGACAGTTGAGGTCAAAAGAGAAACATCTTGAGGTCGACACTTTGTTTAGCTTGAAAACAGAAGGGCCAACATAGGTTTACTGACTATGTTCTGATATTCAAATGCAAACCGCAGGTGAAATTCTAGCAAGAGAGAATTTCTTATTATTTTTTTTTTTATCAAATATAAAGTGCTTTACAGAGAGAGCCGCTTTGCCTCCTTTATCTGCTTTTTTTGCCGTCTTTTATTTGCAATCAATGGAATCTTGACACTCGCCAACTCAGCTCCTTCACCCACTTCTCCTAAAATGATTGCGATGAAATTGTCCTTGTTAGGATGGAAGATTTTCATAGGATGCAAATTCTTTAAAGCACAAAGCAGCCCACAGCAGCACTCTTTAAAAAAAAAAAAAAAAAAAAAAAGACCAAAAGAAGAAAACCACTGCCACTATCTTGAACATTGTTTCAGCTTGAAATCACACAAATGTTGCAATTATTTGCTGGAGAATCAAAGGTTGAAGCTTTCTTTGGCTGGCGAGGACTGCACAGGGTAGCGTGTTGGCAAACAACTTTAACATTCGGTGGACGACGTCCAAACGAAAGCCGAACACCTTGCGAATGTAGATTCATCTGCGCTCGTTCATTTACCAATACACACATCTGCTCAGTATTACATGGGAGATTAACTAGTTCTATTTGAGGGATTTATCCAAGTGGAGAGTCATCACACACCTGTATTCCCTAATGACGTATGTAAGGAGCATCTCCCTTAGTCAATTAGTCAACTAAGTGGTTGTTACAAACTGCCTTCATTGGGCTACTTGCTTATATTTGTTGTTTGTTCTTTTTTACCTGGCGAGTGCAAGGGATATCCCTTTCAAAGATTATTTAATTATGTGTGATCAAACACGCTAACCCTCAAAATGTCACAATAATTCATGTAGTGCATATATGGATTAATGTGTTGCAAATGCTGGTATTCATCTGGCACAAGTTAATGAGGAAAGAAGGGGGAAATAATTTGGAGCAATATAAATGCAAAGAGAACAGAAGGTCAAAGTTGGCCTAATTAAAAATGCAATAAAATCTCTGAGTGCTGTAAAATTGCTGCGTGTAGCTATCAATTAGAAATCACAAAATGTTCTTAGGCAGTAGCAGCAAGGAAATGAATCTGTCAACACTTTTCATTATTGTATGATAACACGAGAGGAAATCAAGTCACAGCATAACCGCTACAAGCCGGACTTGACCTGCTTGTGTCCGACTTCTGATTATTTCACACCCTCAGCTAGAAGCACAGGGAGAAGAAATACACAATCTTTCATATGTGGGGAATTGTTTTTGTTTGTTTTGGGTTTTTTTTTTTTTTTTTTGCCTTTTCCAGCAGGGTGTCACAGGGGATCTTCTTTTAATGAGTCAAGGTAAAAAAGCAGCGACTACGGTCCACAGCCATGGCACTGCTGCGTATACCACATGTAGAGCCGACTAGGTGCGAGAAACACATTTTCTGGTTGTTTTGCGACCGGGGACGTCGGAGGAGTGGTGGCACACCTGCAGCGCAGCTGCAAAAGAAGCTGGATAAGAAGGAATAAATTACCAGCTGATGCGCTTGGAGCCGGCGTCAATCACACTCAATCAAATTAGAATCTCCAGTTCCATTTAGAAGCAGAACGTTGCCCACCGTGAGGCACAGGCAGTTTCAATCTAAACGAAGGGCAGAAAACATTGCCCTGTAAAAAAAACAAAAAACACCTGAACAGTGAAAGACAGTGGAGCTGTAAGCAACAAATACAGAACCTAAAAAAAAAATAAAAAAAAATTAAAAAAAAAGGTGCTACTGGGAAGTTTACCAAGTTTAATGAGGAATTTGTTTTACCTTAATCCAACTGTTGGCACAATAAATCAAGTCTGTTACCTCAAATTCTTTTACAAGAATGGAAAATGAGCAGTAATTGCCTTGGTTATGTCACGGCATCAATTAACCAAGGGAAAAAGAACCCAAAACATTCAAATGCTACCTAAAACATTTTAATTAAAAATCAGCAGCTAGCCTTTGCGTTGACTGGAGTGGGTGGTGCTGTCAGAGTAAATGAAAGGGAGTTAAATAACAAGGTCACTTATTCGAAGGGACTCAGACTTTTGTCAATGTGTGATTTATGAGTAGATGTGAAAGATAATTATGTTATTGTTTAGTCTCCTGTGAAAACAGTGAGAAATGTTACATGAGCTGGTAAACAGCATTTCGCAAAAAAAAAAAAAAAAAAAAAAAATTACTGCTTCTGCTAATATTGGCAATATGAGCTACAATTACATGTTGTAGGTCTACCATAACCCGGCATGGACCACTATGAGATTCTTTGAGGAAAAATGACTCGGTATATACATCACACTGTATATCAAGAATGCTTAACAGAATCTAACTGCTTTAATCTTAAAAAAAAAAATAAATAAAAAAAATAACCATCTCTGCTTCTTTAACCAAATGAAGAAGTGTAGCATCCTTTCAGCCAGCTGACCAGTAGTGTGGACAAAATGACAAGAGTCACTGCCTCCCTTTCCTTTCTAAGGTCCTTTAAACAACTTTAAAGTTGTAGTAAAGACAAGATGAAAAAAAACTAAAACCTTGAACTTGGTAACAGGTCGATGCCCAATTCTCACCTCTTCAATAACAGCTCAGATTCATCCCTGGTGTGTTCCCCAGAACAATGACTTTCCACGTTGTTTTTAAAAAGCCAAGTTTATTGCACATCACATCTTATTCCTCAGTGCCATCGCCACCAAAGCACTCAAACGTGAACATATCCGTTTTGTGAGCTTTGTGTTAAGCCACTGCTGCTATGTTAAGCATGAAAGGTGCTAATTTTGAGACACAATTTGCCACTGGTAAAATCAGAACTGAAAAGCTGTTCGTCCAAATTGAGTAATACCTATAATTAAGAGTCAGAATAGTTTGAATGTAAATGCGTGGCCTTATTGTAGCATTTTATTGTTGCTTTGTGATGCAGCGCTTACACGGTACACAAAGATGCGTGGCTTTTGTTCCAACTCACTCTTTAATGAGTAGTTTTACACACTCACAGACACCAGCTCTATTTTAACAGTTGTTTCTTTTCTCGTCATTGTTTGATATTGTTTACTTTACCACCACGTGCCAGTATTTTTATTTCCCCCCCCCACCACTGGTGCCAGATTGTGTTTGCTCGTGGATTCTTTTCTGAGCCGAATTGAATGCAAAAAAAACAAAAAAATCTAATCTCTAGGACAGACACATAAACAGACAAATACAAATTATGGCGAGCCCACATGAAAAACACAACACAAATTTATCCAGATGATAAAATATGATGTGGCTGACAGTGCGTCCAATGAAAAATTATTGGCATGAGCCAACATGTCAGCAGTATAATCGTGAATGATGTGCGGAAGAGAAAGGTCACAGCTGAGGACTGAGGCATTATGTAGAGGAACAGCTAAGCTCTTTAGCACTCTGACTTAGATGCAGTAATTCAGAATTGCAGAGTCTGTGTCCAACACAAGCACAACATTTATGTTTTAGCAGAAAAATGTGACAAGCTGCTACACATGTCATATCATCACATGAAAATAAACACACGACTTAAGCTCGGCGCAGATAGCAAAAAGTCCTAGAATGTTATAAATAGTTCATTGTTGCAGCAGTGAGTGACAAGACCCCATTGCGTGTGATTGCATAGAATAAGGCAGGTGAGGGTCTTCACCATAAATGTGCAGCTGCATGCCTGACAGCATGTGCTGCTGCATATTCTTCCTGCTTTTGCTTTGTTATAAATCAGCCCACTGAATCTAGTCGGCTCCTCTACCACCTAACAATACCATGCAGATTTTCTGCCACTGGGGCCATTTGGGAGCTATTAAGCGCTGCCTTGGCAAAGCACGAATATAGCAGTAGCCTTTCAACAGCTCCCGCATCAGGTGGAAATCACAAATATGCTGCACACTGATAGAAATCAATGTGATTCTTAAAGTCAATTTTGCTTTGCGAAGAAGAAAAACTTCAGAAATTATGAATGCTCTTAAAACGCTTATGAAAAAAAGTTTTTTTAATATTTTTTGAGAATCTAAAATCCAGACTGCAATAAAACCGACAAAATTACTCTGTGCCCGAGATATGACTATTTTGGTGCGAAATGTGTTTGTCAAACCTGGAAGACCTTGCAGTGACGTTGGCCGAAGCTGGTGAGAGTCAATATCGACAGCAGAACGAGTTCATCCAGGACTTAAAAGGCAACATTAAAACTCAGATCACAGTCTGCAAAAGAACTAAGTAAGATCTTAATGAAATATTTTAAAATGATTGGCTGTAGAATAGACAAGACTGCAGATATCAGTTTCTGTGGTAGTACAATTTCCACTACTGTGCGTATTGGTTCTTATTAGGGTGTATTTGAAACTTGAACTATTAAAACAGGCAGTTGTATGCATTTTTAAAAGTATTTGTATGGTTACTGTATTCCCAAAGTGTTGACAACAGTTGTGTGTCTTGTCTGTAACTCTATCCCTATTTTATATTTCTCTTTTAAACAAAACACTGTCAAATAAATGAACTAAAAAAATTGAGAACGATCTTACAGCCTTTTGTGACAAAGTGTTATTGGCCTGCCGGGCAAGAAGCCGTTTTTTTTTTTGTTTTTTTTTTATCAACTCCGTCACCAAAAAAAAGGGAAAGTTGAGAACCATCTCTCCTTTTAATTCAAACTAAAGATACAGGGTGTCATATTTATATTCCAGGATCATACTAATAGCTTACACTTACTTCACCAGAGAAAGTCACATGCTGACAAACAACTGGATAGCACTTTGCCTTACAGATTTTACTTTGATGGTGTTGAAACATCACAAGATCTTATTATACTGCTAAATTTGAGCATATTTCAAATTATGAGGAAAGAAAAAAATCAGTTGTATTCCTTGATTCCAGCTTTGGCATTTTTATAGGCCGGAGTTAGTTTGACAATAGTGCAAATTCTGAACCAAGTAATTGCAAAAGTACAGCCAGCAATTGAGATTCATAGTATGGATGATCCAGGAAAGAGATGCTCTATAAGACGAGGGCAACAAAAAGCTTTTTGTGCCATTGCCACTAAACACGCTGCCAACACAGGCACAACCATCAACCTGACAGGTTTGTCGAGCTGAAAGAATATCGTAATCAGAGGGGCTGGTGCCCCAGAAAACTAAAAAACAAAAGATTCAGGACAGCACACGAAAAGCACAGATACAAACTGTCACACGTCGTCAAAGTGAGAAAGAGCGGTCTGGCAGGTGGGATTCCAATATCTAACCCTGCAAATGACAACTGGTTCCAATCATGGTGAAAACACTTGGGTGAGTTGGTCAGGCAATCTTCCAATCAGACAGACACATCCATCACATTAATGATTACAGTCAGGCTGTAATTTTACACTTAGAAACAAACTAAAGAGATGCTGTATTTATTGGCTGTTTAAATGCTAATGTTGAACAAGTAAAAGACCAAGCCAATTTGGAAACAACACAATTTAAATCAGCTCTGTAACAGTTGGAGCTACTGCGTAATATTAGAATAGAGAGAAGACCTGGAAAAATATACCTGGATGCTTTCTACATATTGTCACGTTACAGCTACAAGCTTCAATGCATCTCTTTAAAGGTTAAAGGAACAGCAAAAAAGCTTTTTTATAAAAGTTTGTATTTTACGTATTTTGCATTCATACAGCGTCTGAGTCAAAATTTAGATTCAAGTTATTTACAGTTGTAAAGAAAAAAATAGTACCAACCACAACTTTCCACCTACTAAGCGGCTCTACAAAGCAGAGCTGAAAATCAGAATCCTTTTATCTAAGACAGACGGCTGTTGCTATGTGACATCACTGCGGACAAACTATCTGGCTGCTAGCATGTCAGTCTCTGACACTGAATCGGATTTCGCTACAGAACTAAATATATAACCCATCCAGCTGTACCACTTTGAACCCGTGATGCAGAGTGCAGAATCTGCTGAAGAAGATCTGAGGAATAAAATGAGGAAGAAAGTGACCCAGACAGGAATGCTGAGAGGATCGAAAATGCAATATGGTGGGTAGCAGTTTGTTTCATTTTCTGCACATTCTTTTGGTTCGTGATGTTGCTGGAAAAGGTCCCATCATGGCCGCTGCAGATAGTCCCACTGTGGTTGCTGTGTTTTTGCTTTTGGGACAGCAAAATACTGATGCAGGTGCATCAGTATTCCTTCAGGTAGTTTCTTTTGGGTGCAAAACTGTACAGTTATGTTGTAAAACCTTTGTCTTTTTGGCGCTTTCCAGACTCTGCAGTTCCAGACTCGGATTAGTCTGCTATGACTCTTCCGCCATTGTGCATCTTTTGGAAAACTAATATGTAGCCACGATGTCCCATTTCAAATCCCCAAAAATTAAATTTAAAAGCAAAATCTATGTCTACCCTGTAATCCAGGTTAGGTGGTGTATAATGAAGCACTGAGGGTTGAGTTGTTTGACCACAATAATGTTATCCATCACTCTGCCTCCTTCAAGGGTTGGCTTGTTTTACAAAAAATATCTAAACATTTAAAGGATAGTCATACTGCATAAAATATCAAATTATGCAGATATTTGAAAAGCTAAAAAGGCCTTATTTGAGTTGTAATAAAGAGAAATAATAAACTAGGGCATACGGGCTAAGATGAAGGACATCTAAAACATTTTTACGCAAAAGTGTTTTAAAAATGTTTTACACAACAAGGTAAGAAAAAAAGATTTTTCTTTCTCTCGTCTTTTACTTCAATGAGGGTGCATGAAACCTGAAGGAAAAATGAATCTAATTAATGCTGATTTGGTGCTACAGGGGAAATAGCAGTATTTTCTGTGTAGCTAACTCTACACATTTGAATGCATCCAAAGTCATTTGATCTGATGATGGATATATCTCACTCTTTGTTGTGTCAGCTTCAAACGGCATATTTGAGAACAGAGTAGAAGAAAGAGTAATATAAGGAAACAATGCAAAAGAAAAACTTGACAGCAGGAGGACGTCTTTGACCCCACCACGGAGCTCATCATGCTAACTGAACACGGCATATCTTTTTATTTATTTCCTACATTCTAATCAAACACAGACGGAAAAAAGGTCAATGTTGAAAAATTAGAAATGCATTCCTCATCAGCCTCTCGAGCTGCCAAAACAGCTCCCTGAAGTGATGACTTTCAAAGTTAAGTGCTCCTCCGCCTCTCTGACAATCTTTGTTTTTCACCCTGGATTGGTGCAGACTTGAAGAGATTGGAAGAAAAAAAAAAAACAGATCAGACTGGGGAATCCACCTATCACATTATTGCAGCGGCTAATTTAGAAGAGTGCTACAGCTGAAGAGGGCCCAAGGTCAGTGTCACTGCTAGTTTGTGATGACCAGAGCCACTTAGTTCGTGACACTGCTGTGATGAGAGAGCACTAAAAATCAAATACTAACAACCAAATGGAGACAATCTTTTTCTCATTTATGCTGTAAGAGCAAAAAAAATACATAAAAAATACAAATGTTGTATTGTAGGATTTACGGAAAAGTTGCAAAGCACTTTTTATTATTTTTATATCCTGAAAAACGCTTCTCAGCGTTTACAATGCATGATGCATGATGATTACAATGCATGATGAACAGGATGGCCATCCGATTACAATCAAATATCAATTTTAGCTACCAATAAAGACATCTATTGTCTCCTTGCCTCACATAAGGAGCTTTAAGCATCACAGAAGAAAAAACTGAACTACCAACCTGACTAGATACAATAGCTCAAAAGGGTTCCACACACCATTTTGTACTTCTGTGGTTTTCTGTGCAAGACTTTTTTTTTTCAGTACGAGAAGTCTGTAATTGGGTGTATTGCATTGGCAAATGTAAATTTGATAAGTAATATTCATCAGCAAGAGGTCACCTACCAATATCCTCGATTGTTCAGGGGTAATCTTCATCTGTCATATTTTTATTACTCACTTGACCATGACGGGGATCAGAATCCCAATTTTCAGAAAACAATTTTCTTTTATTACGTGAAGGATTTATGTGATCAAATGCACATTTAAGACAATTAAGTGCAACTACCAACTGCCGTCTAAAGTTTCTGCACCAAATCTACAGGGTTCATAATTTCTAATTTGTGTTATTTAACGGCTTTGATAAACAGTGAAACGGCGATTAAGCAGAGAAACAATCTAATTATCTTGGAGATCTTTTTGCAGTGTGGTTCACAGCAAATAATTCTGAACACTCTGCTGAGAAATTCACCTAATCTGTTTGAAGAGACCTTTAAAGGGACGTAATGACGCGGCTCAGGGGAAGCTCCCTGGCTTTGGAACATCAAACCAGTTGTCAGCTGGTTCTTTATAGCATCAACTTAGGAGTAAGGCAAAAACCTGAGACACTGGCACTGATTTTAATAGCTCCTTATAGTGTGTAGTTTGGGGAAAGTACAAATATTGGACTGAGACTCCGTATCGACGGATACTCGGTCTTAAATGATCAATATCAGGTACAACCTCTGGTGTAAACAGTGTAATTTCCACCTCAAAGGTGGCAACATTATAACATGCTTCCTTTGTGTAAGTCAAAAGCTTTCCCCCAGAAGACAAAAGTTGCTGTTCCATCTGAAACAGTAATGTTTTTTAAACTGAATAACCTTTGCAGTGCAGCCGTTATTTCTCTGGATTGAGTCACGCTGGGTGTTGTTTTTCCATTTCTTTTATGAGGTTAATAACTGAAGGCAAACGGCAAAATCCCTGTGACGCGCTCGCTGCGCTTTACATTCATGTAAATGCTGAACTCGTGTTTGTTTGTGTTTGTCTTGTACATGTGTCTGTGTGTGCACATCCATTGATAAGAAGTCTTGAGAGGCGCAGTGAAGGGCCATGCCCTCCTCTCCTGTGCTCTCTCCTCTCTATCCTGGCTAGCAGGCTGTCCTCATTACTGTCAGTCAGCATCAGGTTTAGCAGTGCCAGGCTCCTGCACAGCCCTCTGTCCTTTCTGCCCTGCCAGCACTAGCCTGCCTGACTGCTGCCATTGGTAAGCATTGTAAGAGCCCCCTCAATCCCCTAGAAAACCTAATTACTCTCCACCCGCAACCAAGGAGACCAGAGCAGAAAAAACGAGAGGAAGAGGAAAGAAGAATCACACACACATCCCCTCCATTTATAAGCGCTCTGGCAATTATTCAAACAAAAGAAATGTGTGTTCATATTATATCTGCGGCAAAAAATAATTACACTAGCATTCACTTTTACAAATCATTTATCTTTCCATTGAAGCATAAATATTGCTGAAAGCATGGTGAGAAAAAATAAAGAGAACACAAGATACATTTAGGAAGTGTAAAATGAAAAGAAGAAAAAAAAACATGCATGAATCAAACTGAGCATCGCTTTGACTACCCGTTAACTGGGTCACTCAGTTGGTGATTGTGTCTGACCACCAAACAAACAGTCATTCATATGTCTCTGCTCTGGCCCCGTTTTCATCTGGAGCAGTTCCATCGAGGCCGCTGAAAGCGAAGGAGCTGACGGGTCAGGGATTTAAACCCATCTCCAGCTTCAACACAGCAGCCATTACCACTGGGGGAGAAAAACTCCTCGTGTCATTCTCCATCTGAGGGCGGGTTTGTTTATGTTGCCTCCACGGCTCAGTTTTTTTTTTTATTTGTTTTTTTTTTCCCCCCTTCTTCTCCAGGTTCGAGAGGAGTGTGACAGTGAAGAATTCCCATCAACTTGCTTGTCACTTTTCTGACATCTTAGTCAAAGTTTTCTTTGGTTACATTCTGACTGCCTCTTGGTCTCTCTCCCTGTCTCGACGCATTTAGTGTCAGTTGTAAAATCCATTTTCAAAAGTGCATTCACAGAGAAAAAAAAAAAAGAAAAGAGAAAATATTCCTTCAGCTGGACATCTTGGTCGCTCACCGGAATAAGACCTGTGCTACAAACCTCAAAATGCGATGTTGGCTTTGGATAATAGTCTGCACAACATAACATTCTCTAACACTATGAGGTATCTACACACCAAAAAGACTTTGAGGAAAAAAAGAGAGAGAGAGAGAGAGAGAGAGAGAGAGAGAGAGGAATGTGTAATATAGAAAGAGCCTTCTATCATAGCTGAAATGTTAGGGAGGGCTCATTGTCATGAACTGTGATGCTCATCAAAGATAACGACGCGGCATTCTGATGCATTACACTGTAGACTTTTGTCCTTGAATATTCCCTCGGACTCGTGCAGCTGCGCGGATCTGAGTTGGAACGGGAAGCTGGTGCTTTTAATAAACTCGCAGGGACATTCAAAGGGACTGGCAGCTACAGCGGTTTCATTTTCCCAGCAGTGAGCTGTGTCATTTAAAATAAGGATCATTTTGAGGAGGGGAATATCATATTGCTAAATCTAGATCAAATAACTGAGGAAGGCACAAGGCTGGATTTACAAGGCCTTGTAATCTTTAAAGACTAAGAACAAAGTGCAGAAAATTGAAGAGAGAGGGTACGACATGAGACGCAGTGAAGAAGAATGACAATGACAGACAAAGCAAAAAATAAAGAAATGTTTGAATGGAGACAACATCTGGTGCCTTGTAAAAGTGAGCCCCTCTACGTTTTGTCACAATACGACTTCAAGCTTCAATAAACTTTATCTGAATTTTAGGAGATTAACTCATGTACAATTTTTTTTTACAACACTCCACAAATTCAAGTCAGGTTGAATGGACAGCGTCAGTGAAGATCTCAGCTAAATTTAGCTGTGGACTTTGACTGGACCATTTTAAACAACAATATTGACCTCATCTGACCAGGCAACCTGACAAATGGCAACTGGCAAACTGCAAAGTTCCTGCCACTCATGAAAAAAGCCAGCTGTTTTAAATTAGGGCTGCATGATATATTACAAGTTTATCAGGATTGCAATATCACTTTATATGCAACATCATTAGTGCAAAAAAAAAAAAAAAACACATCTTGAATTAGCTAATTAGACGTCTTCCTGGCTTTCTGAGCTAATAATGTAATTGGTGATGCTTTTTTAAAGCAAGGATGTCCTGGTAAAGTTATTAGCTAAAGCTCCACTGTTTCATTAAAACAGAAGATGTAGTGAGATGCCCTGTTTAAATAAAAACATGTAGTTGTGATCCATCACAAATTGTCTTGACATAGACCATTTTTATGTGATGTCACATGTTTTCTTAATACAAGTGTTCATACATTGCAGGTCTATAAACATTCAGCTATCGAATAAAGTCAAACTCCAGCAGATTTCCACTTCTGACATTCATGCCAGTAGTCAATAGGTGAAAGGTCACAGAGTTGGAAATATGAGAAGAGCAAAATGAATATTGAATTTAGTTCAACTGACATTGTTATTACAGTCTTCACCTGTGATATTGGCACCTATGATTTTCCAATAGTGAGCAGCCTGACCGCCTAATAAGAATCAACTTATTCATTTACTTATATTTGTTGGATTCTGTTGTTTTTCTCCCGTCTGAAATAAATGCTTAAATACTTAAATTAGGTGGCTTCTGAAGGTAAAGGACTAGATTTTACTTATGAGAGACTGAAGCAAATGCATGTCACACTTTTAAGATTTATAGTTGTATAAAAAACAAACCTGAAACTTCTTAACCTTTTCTATTTGCCATCATATAAAATCCCATTATAATATAATAAAGTTTCAGGCCATACAGGTGGAAGTACACAATAGAAAAGAACAGTAGATCTAAATCAAACTTGGATTCATCACGAAAATATTTATTCTATACAACTTCACAACATCTGGCATTTTTATTTCCCAACAAGTTTGAACATAGAGCACACAAAGTTCCTGACACAAATGTGTGGAATGCATACAGGTGGAGGAGGTGGTACTGGTCAGTTTGCCATTGAGAGAAGAGTAGACAGAAGAAAAAAAAGGGCGAGGGGGGAAGCAAAAGGATGAACAGAACGTGACAACCAGAGACGAGTGAGACAAGAAGAGGGAGAAGACAAAACAGTTGAGGCACATAAAAAGTAAAATTTAGAGAGTGCCTTAATGGTACTTCTGTCTTGTCATCCACCTTAACCCCAATCGTCATTGCCAATACTGTGCTAACTCAGTTTTCTTTCTTGGAGCTGAAAGGAGAATTTTAGGGAAGAACTGTCAATGTAAACAAAACAAGCATCTTCCTTCAACTGTTGCTCCAGCTGCTCTTCGGCAGCACACGTCGATTCATGAAACAACAAAGCCTTCTTTCTGCATCCCAAAGTCCGCTCAGCAGGTCACAGAGGTGACTCGCCCGACTCGGCCTGCACGAAAATCCCTTTGAAAGGTGCAACGAAAGGGTTACGCCCGGTGCTCAGTAAATCAAAGCTGCTCCCTCCTTTCATTTCCATAACAAGCCATCAGAACTCATCTCCCACTGAAGTGGCCACAGTCCCACTGGCAATTAAAATCATGCTGGGACATGTTATGCTTGTGTGTGACTGCACTGCGAGAAACAAAACCAGCGGCGGCGGCAGCGGTAATGACGCCGGCAGCTGAGTGGTAAATCTCAAGCGATGTCGGCAGAAACCGTCTTTGATTCCTCTTAAAATAAAATTGAAAAAAAAAAAAACAAGAAAAGAAAGAAAACAAAAACTGTGTCCTCGTTTATGTGTTTCAGTTCAGGTCTTACTGGGAAATATCAAACAAGGAGGCACAGAGACAGTGAATTATCTCATCTCCGTCTCCTTTACCACGTTTTGTTCACAGTTGCAAAACTAAAACGGGAGGGTGGGTTGTTTTGGCGTGTGCACGTAAGCATGTATTTTTGGGAAATAAGAGAAAAGCAAGGATCTTAAAACCACACTTGTTTGTAGGAAGCTGCATAAATAATTACACCTGATAAAATGAAAACATCTGCTAATAATGTTTTCATTCACTAAACCAAAAGAAAATGTATATATTGGAACGAGAAATGACTTATTTATTTTTGTTTTAAATTAGTTTCAAGCATCCACTTTGATCACTGGATGATGCGAGTGAAGATCTGTCCAATTCGGCTGAAAAGGCGATTGATCATCACACCTTACAATTACTTCACAGCTATTAATCCAAGCATTTCATGAAAACCATAATCCTCTGTTTTTACACTTGCCAGCCACTTATCACATCTGCTAAGCAATTTCCAGGTGTGAACTGAGGGTAGAACTTCGAACAACGCTTTGGAGAACAAAGCAATGCACGATGACGGCTGAATTCGGTACATGCTTCCTGTGTTTGTATCCACGTTGAACAACAACCACTGCAGGGACCAGCTTCCAATATGATCGGTTTTTAGCCAGTAAGCTGGCGGATAAAGAACTGTTTGGTTGGTGTGGAAGTAAATGCTAAGATGCTGAAACCTTTGCAGAGGAATCCTGGCATTCTAAAGCCACGTCCAGCTGCCTATCTAACAAAGCCTTGGCTATCCCCAGACAGGCGAGGAGGACGCGAGGCATAAATGAATGTGCATAAAGCACTTTGCATCACATCATGATTGTTTAATCCTTTCATTCGCACCTGTCAGTCATCCTCAGATGCAAACTAATCCCTGAATATTTGCAGGCCAGCCTATATTGATATCTTTTCATTTTTTTTGTACTTGTAAGCACAACCTCTAAAAAAATCTAAGATTAGGTAGAACATTATTCATTTGTAATGTATGGCATGGTCTGCATTTCCTTAGTCTGTTTTCTTTGATTGACGGGACCGCTGGTTATCTCCACGTTGTGCCCTTTACCAATATTGTGTTGCAAATGGACACAAAACCTTAAGATTCCTTAAATCATGCAAACATATGATTCCCTAAAGGCAAGTTTAAATGTTAGGAGGAAAATCTACCGTGTGTGATCTTTACTGTACCTCGCAAAGATATTTTTACTCCTCCTCCTTTTTCATAGATCTTTCTACATTTCACATGATAGCCCTGAACAAAATGGTGCTTGGCTGTGAAATGGGAGGAAAATGATGCACGGGAAATATGAGTATGAAAATAATTTTGAAGTGTGGCATTTAATCACTTGTGTTCTGATGCCCTTAAATAAAACCCAGTACAATTACCGGAGTCCACCTATATGAACTTTTATCTCAGTATAAATACTCTGTTCCGTGAAGGCCTCAGGGGTTTGTTGGAGAAGATTAGTGAACAGGCAGCAGGAAGACCAAGGAACACAGAAGACAGGGAAGGGATAAAGTTTGGGAAAAACTTAAAGCAGGGCAGGGTTATATAAAAAAAAAAATCCTAAAAATGCAATCTGAACATGAACACACCATCCCTGCTACATAAATGGTGGTAGCATCATGCCATGGAAATACTTCTCTTCAGCATTGACACTGATGTCAGTCAGAGTTGATGGGAAGATGAAGGTGGAAGTCAATCTGCTGTCAAGGCAAACAGCCAAAACTGAGGTGGAATGGTTTAGGTCAAAACATATTCATATGCTATGACCTAGTCAAAGTCTTGAACTAAAGCCAGTTGATTCTCATTGTGCTCTTCAATCACATTAAATTCTAATAACACATACTTAAGCTCGAAGCTAAGGTGGTATTAAGTTCAAAGCGTTCAATTGGTTGGGTTGAATACTTTTGCAAAGCACCATGAATAATCTATTCTGTAACGTATTCCCACAGCAATTGTTTGGTTGACTTTTTACAGGTTTGTGTAGCTATAGAAATTGATTTTGCATTAAATGTTAGACTATACTTAACTACACTTCAGCGGATGTGTGAGTTTTAATGTATCCTAATGACTGATGTCGAACACCCTTGAGTCTGTTTTCTGTTCTCAGCAGTCCATGTTTTGGGGCAGTGTCAGGAATGTCTGCTGATACAAGTTGGCTTTTTTTTTTTTTCTCCCTCTGATCCTGTCATCCCGGCACAAACACCCGCGCTTGTTTACAGTGAAATGTCCTCCTTGTTCACCTTCACCTCCTGCCTGTTTTTCAGCATTAAGCTACGTGATGTACATACTGTATAGTTTTACCATATTGCAGCACCGAGTGGTGGGAGGTCACCGGCGAGGTTGGCGCCGAAGCCGTCGCTAACTCGTGAAAACGCCGATTTGCTCTCTGAAGCCAAAGCTACTGAGGTACCTGCCAAGCTGAGCTTCTTTAAAACAAAAAAGCCAACCTATTCAAGCAGCCAAGCAGGAAGACAGCAGAGGCAAAAGAAGGGACAAAAGAAAGCTCATTCTAGACAGAGAGGAATTTAAAAATAGGAACATCTGAATGGGTATTCTTTCAAAAGTCTTAAACCAGCTGAACCTAAAATACAAACCACTGCAATGTTAAATCTACTGGGTTTGGTCCAATTGTTTTAAGAACCTTTTTAATCCACTTTCAGTAAAACCATTTTGCTACTCTCACAAAACTGCTTTATGGCTATTTAACAATTCATTGTAGTGATATTTTCACAGTGTCATTATAGTGCCAGTTATGGAAAGTATCCTTTAGAAAATAATAGTGTACTTTCCTTTTAAGTTGTTGCGAAAGTTTGCATAATGGTTGGGAAGAAAAATATAAGCAGAAACCCACACAGCAAGCTGACTCACTTGTTCACCCAATAATTGGATGCATCATCAAACATCCGAGTTGTTGTATTGCACCTTCAACTTTTATTAGCAAAGCTCGGATGAGATGAAGTTAAGTCGATAGGCTTGCCGTGTAAGAAAAAGTGGAAAAACACCGGTTGTTTCTCAGTCGCACGCCGATATCCTTAAGTCACAGTGTGCTCAGGCTCTAAAAGCTTCCACTGCCAATTCCTTATTTGAAACGTGAACAAGTCTTTAACAATGCCCCTCTTTGTGATCCAGGGAAAAGGAGAAAATCTATTATCGATTTCCACCTGGTTTAGGTGGGGGTAAAAAAGCCCCTGAAAGCGATGCTGAATGGCGCTACAGTGCACTGCGCTATAGCTTGCACATTAATGGCTGGTGGATGGTGTGAGGGGGCATGTCAACAAAGCCCCTGACTACTCCACCGCGCCATCTGCACATGCTGAATATTTAATTGTCGATGGAAGCGCTCAAGACCAGTAATCAAGAAAAGAAAAGATAATACGCATCATGAAGAGCCTGTGTGACAGTTCCTGCATGATTGGAATATGGCTTATTTCTTCAATCACCCATTGTTTCAGTGCTAATTGTGACAATTTCTGCATGCATGCCACACAATAAAGATATTTCTAAATCACTCATGTCATTCAGTCTCATTCAACTCCGGATGTGACAAAAGAACTCCAACTTGTAATTCAGCCAGTAAGTGTAATTCATCACTGTCAGCTGGGAAGTCACCATTCAGTTCAGAAACATGTATTCAAGGAACTATCAGCCTAATCAGTTAAAAATAAAACTTGCCCTTTAATTTTAAATGTGTGCCACCAAAGACATTTTAACAGCTAACAAAAGACAGGAGCATCTTGATTCTTTTCATCCCAGCTAAAAGAATTTAAACTTCTTTCAAACAGCAATGCACTGCTGCCTTAAAGAGGCAGTAGAGCTCGACTTCATACCACTGCAGCAACGGGACTGAAAACCGCATCAGGAAAGAGAGTAATATCACAGAAAATCTGCCAGATTTAAAACACTACAGAAATAAAGAAAAATAATATATTCTTTCATCGCAGCTGAAACCTCCTCCTTAATAATCTGTAGGGGTAATCGCTTCAGTAAAACAATATGGCCAAGCTGAGAACAACAAATCCAAACTCAATCTTTGTTTCTCCTTTTAAAGGTTGTGTGAGCACAATAAAACTTAGCAAGCAACATGACGCATGATCACTTTCTAGAAGCGCTGCTAAGTGAGAAATTCATTCTTACCTTAGGCTGGGCGCGACGGGGAAAGGCAACCTTAGGATCAATCTGAAAATGAGAAGAAAACGACACATTTGTTGTGGATGGAAGAGCCACGTCCGCAAACGGACCACAAGTACAGCTGCTCACAAAAGCCACAATCTTTGTGATCAAGAATAAAATTTCATTAAATTTAACAGGGGGTTAAAAAATAGAGGAAAACAGAGCAACGTCGCTCTATTTTTCTGCAATTCTGAGAAGCGACATTGGTGCTCAGCTGAAGAGAACAGTGAACAAAAGGCTTATGGGTATTGAAAAACATTCAGTGGACAAATGACCCCAAAATACAAGCTTTGGTTTCAATACACAGATGGTAAAAGGAAAAACACCTTTTTCCAGCGTACTAACGTTATTCTAATGGCAAAACACAATAGTAGTAGTGTCATGATTTTATGCTTTTAAAAAAAAAAAAAAAAAAAAAAAAAAAAAACAGGTAATGAGAAGATGATACTGACACCAATTTATTTTATTTAACTCTCCCGCAGTCTTAAGCGATGGGGTCACTTAGACCACACACGTTTTTTACTCTGTGCGCAGTCCGGTGGGGTTGGATTGGCCCATTGTGCGCTTTTTTTGTGTGTCTTCGGAAACTAATAAACACCTAGACCCCTTAATCTAGTTCCAATAAGAATCTTGCCCACCAACTAAACAGAGGATTTCATAACAGGAAACGAACAAAAACTTCAGAGCTGAAGGTGTGAAGTTTCTTCAAACTAATGTAAAACAATAATCAGAAATGAAAAACAAGTTGTTCAAGGAAGTTGCACAGGGTAGGATGCTATTATCCTGTCATCCATATTTAATTCTGCATTCCTAAACTAAACAGGATAGATATATTTTTAGGCCTTTAAGCTATATAAAGCTGTGGGTAAACCTATACATTTGGAGAAATACAGAAAATCCCATAGGTTCAAAAAACATTAAAGCACCACAGTTAATTGGCACTTAACTATATCAAATATTTATAGTGAAGTCAGCATGATGATCATTTATTGAGACAAATTGGTGGTTGCACAGTTTTCTTTGCTGTCTCCCATGTTTAATACAGCCATGTTTTAAATGTAAACCAGGAACATGCTTTTGGTCGTCACATTCCCTGCCATACAACAAGACGTTTTTATGTGCAATTTAGTCCAATTTAACATAGTGAACTTTCTGAACTTCCGCAACCTAATTAAAGTTGTAGTTTGTTTTCTCAAAGAACAGATTGATTCGGGATTCTCCGCAGCTTTCACAGAGCCACGCTGCAGTCGAACAATTCAGCAAAACAAATGGCAAACAGCACTTAAATGTTGTAGTATATTAAATCACTTCCTAATTCGGTGTACAGTTATAGTCACAAGTTCATTTGCAAACCGCTATGTAAAGCCCCATGCGAAAGGCTTTATCACTCAGTACATTAATCCCAACTATATAGCAGCATGGTATTTAAATTCACAGATGACCTACTACCTTACCTGGCCTCCTCATAAATGATCCAGGTATACAGATTTGCAGAAATACTGGTTTAATTAGGAGAAGTTAGGCTTGTCACTCATCAGGACAAAGCATGTAAAGAGAAATGACCATTAACAGTGACCTCATTACTTTACGCTGCTAATTATCTACAACGGAAGGAGCTCACAGAAACATTTCAGGCGCAGCATTTATTCCGTTGAGCAACGTACTTTGTGAAACCTCACATTCATTATTAATAATTACTGTGTGCATCCTTAGACCAAAACATTCATGGTACCAAATTATCTCGTAGTCATGAAACCTTTTATTAATAACACCCCCCAAAACCAAAACAAAAACAAAAGGGAGGAAAAGTGAGCAGAACAGCCACACCAAGTGTTCTGCTGGTCATGGTCACACTAGAGACTCGCTTTTTATTTTAGGCAGGAATCGCTGATTGAATATGACAGGAAGAAAATGAGAGTCTGAGGCCGGTGACGCCTCCAGATATTGCCAAATAACCGGGAGGATGCGTCAGATCAGCCCGTTTCTCCATCTTGTGCTTGTTATCTCATTAGCTTCATTTTCCTCATTAATTTCTGTGGTATGAAGGTATGTTGTGGGGGTGGCAGTGTTTGGGGTTGGGGGGTCTCATCAACCTTGCACTTACAATGAAGAGCAGTGAACTGCCTCAAACCACAATGTCTGCCTAAATTGTCCTTGGCTGAATACAAATGACTTGAAGGATGAACATCTCCCCGTTTGTTTCATAGAACCCTTTTAACCAGGTACTATGGTTCCCTGTGAATGAACTTAGCGATATATAAATGAGTGAGAAATTCTTTGCATTTGTGAAAATGACTCCATTGGCACACATGGATTTATTTAAGAAAATGACAATACGCCCTGCTGAGGAAAACAATTGAAACAAAAGACACCATCTGCACGGATCAATTAAGCCATTGACATTGACTGCATTTCAATCTCCTTGAAGGGAATCCATGATGTGCAATGTCACTGTCATCTTTTCTGCCAGTCTCACTTATTACCGTTATCGTTGTAAATCAGGTCAGAATGAGAAATGAATTCAATAACACCTGGGCACGGTAACCCCGCTTGTAATAAATTTCATTTAAAGATTTGTTTTAGCACTTAGCCCCAGGCATAACCAATTCAAACTCAATTATTTTTTTCTTGCACCCCGTTTGAGCAAAGACAACAGATTATGTTCTGAATACCAAAGTCCTATACCTGGTAATATATCTTACATTTTAGGTTTACGCTCAGACAAAATACACATATATTTATATCAAGCCTTTGATAATTATGGAGACTAAACTGATTGTTTTTGAACTTGCTGAGATTATGTCTTTTCTCTACATGCGCAAGCAAGCACTTAAACACAGTGGATAATTAAAGTTAGTTTTCTGCTGAAAGATGAAGCAACTAAATGCACAGAAATCCAGTAAAATGATACTTCAGTTATTTAAATCACACTTACAGGAAGGAAATAAAAATTAGGCCATGAGAACACCCCATGTAATCTTTTCAGGCAATCCATTTCCCCAAGGCTGTATATTTATATTATGATTTTTATATACAAAGTGGCTTCATCAGAGCAAGAGGTAGTACATGCATTCTGATTTGCACTGGATAATGTAAGCATCAAAACCGAAATGTTGTGTCAGTTTCACCTGATACTTCCTTCCAGGAGCTTTCATTTTTTGTTATGCAAGACACTTAGGTTTAGGAACGGCTAAGTGGACCTGCAGTGCATTTGTTTCAGTGGTATTACATGCACTTGAATATACTTCCTAGTGTTCTTGCACTCAAGTTTGTGCAGTACTATACATTTTTTCCATTAGACATCTTGAACCTAATATTAATAAGGCATGATTAGCATATTTTCTATACTTGCTGTTGTCTAAATCAGTATTTTTTTTTTCTTCCCAAGATAGGGGAGCCTTTTTTATGTTCGATTATTGAAAGATTTTCCATTAAATTTATGCAGAAAGTTTTGGTATATTGTGTGACTTTAAATGTATGCTGGGATACACTCTACAACACAGATCTGTCGAAAATATTTCTAAGTGAAAAAGATATGCAAATCTCTAAGGTTAGCAGTTTCTTTGAAGGTGAAAGAGGTGTGTATCAAGGATGATCATCAGAAAACATGTTTCTGAAAAATGTAGGAGAATAAACAAAGAATATCTTAAGAGTTTTGAAACTCATGAGTCCAGCAAATTGTGCCTAGACATGCAGCGATCAGAGTTATGTAAGTGGTTTTGTCAAGTGCTGACCTGCACTACCAATTATCTTTGATTTAAGAACTATATTTAGCAGCATTAAATGTATTTCAGCTATGGGGGTCATTAGTCATTTATATTAGAAGAAGAATCGATGTCACGGTCTATCGTCTGCAGAGATGACGTTTTATGACGTCCTAAGCATTCTATAATAGCAAAAGTCAGTGTTTAGCTGCTAAACACTGAAAATGCCAATATTAAAACTAGTGCTGTCAATCGATTACAAATTCTAATCAAATTAATCACACTTTGGGGTTGTGTTTAATCACAATTAATCACCATGTCTAACTTCGTAAGCTTGAAATATAACTGTGCACACATTCCGGAAAGCCCTTTCTGCCCTCTCCAAGCAATTATTTGATTTTGTTTTGCAGATGAAAGCAGGTAATGTAGTCTCCCACTAGGGAGAAGTTACTTTACTACACATGCATAGAAGTAGTAGCAAACTTGTTCAGGGGACAATTGACAAATAAGATGCATTTCATTTTCTAATACTTGGATGGCCCACCCCTTTCAGATGCTGCCCTGAGCAACTGCCCATATAAAAAAACGCAACTCTATGCATGTTTTCAAAAGAATGTTTAAGAAAATGCTTTCATGTCTGAACAAATTAATTTTGTTTTAAATGTTAATTTAGAAATGTCCCTCTCCATTCCTTTCCTATGTACATCGTGCGAGGAGGTGACAGTCGCTTCCTCTCATCCAGGTGACATTGGTGTTGATCATGGCTTATGAATCAGAGGATCAAAAATATGAGGCTGAATGACTTGCAGCTGGAACAATTGTATTGTTCAGAAAATTGTTTTTTTTTTCTAGATGAAAATGCTTCAAACTCAAACTAAGTCCAAAGTTGCTCCCTCAGCATGTTTACTAAAACCAAAAATCAACTTCGATCCCAGATCTTTGTGACAGCTCTCATTGTTTACAATTATTCTCACAATCTACTGTCTCTTTCCAGCCCCGCTTACATCAGTGACCATGATGTTCACTACACAGAAACACTAGTTTTGTTCTCTTGTTTTTGGCACACAAAGCTGTATATCTGTATGAAACCCTCCACTGGATAATCTAATTATATCATCCATAATATTTTTCTTATGAAGACTGCACAGTTGTTGAAAAGGCAATGCACTTAGTTGTTTACATTAGGGAGCTTTTGAGAATTTTATAACTGTCTTGCTTCAATTTAAAAACCTCATTGACCCTTTGGGTCTTCCTTCTTGTGTAACAGCTTTTGCACTGAAGAGTGTTGTTTTCAGCATAACAACAACCTAACAACAACCAACAACCTTAGGTGTAGGATCTTAACTGATCAGACAAAATATACATGTTTATGTTTGAGTTTCCAACCAGTTGGCCATCAGTCACAGCATTTCTAGTTCTGCCACAAATAGGTTTCAAACAGAGAGGTAAAAAGTTATCAAAGAAACCTAGCATAACATCCAAGCCACTGCATACTTAACTGGTTGTCAATGTTCATGAATCTATAATCAGGTGTTGTATAACAGTACAAAGAGTGATTGAAGATTGCACAGGATAAAAATACTACCAAATATCAGTTGGTTAAGTTTGAACATTTGCAATACAGTAACTTAATCTGAAGATCAATAAAGAAGAAAGCATCCAACTCTGGACATCCAAAGTGTGTCTTTTTTTCTTTTTACCAAAAGGTGTTCCTTAAGGTTTTCTAGTGTTCATTAGGCCATTAGGCCAGAAAACTGTACTTAAAACCCAAATAGTCAGCCTCTTTTGGCTCCTCTGATCAACCAAAGTAAAACATCAATGCATCTATTTTGATTTCATTTCAACAATCACTTTTAACCATATTTACCCTTTCTTTAAATGGAAGATGACATTTCTGTGTCAATTCAATGAAAATTTGCTTGGGGGGCAACAACAGCAGAATATTTTATTAACCCTATACTGTATTCCTCCATTTGAAAAGAATATCACGAGAAGAAATCAGACTTGAAGTTAAGTGAACAATTTACCTGGACCTAAATGGAACAAAAACATGGCGGGCTGGAAGATGAGACCATAGCATCAAACAGTTATTGAGAGGAATTACTGTAGCTGAAGGAAGAAAGGGTACAAATGTAAACAATAACATCAGCCTTGTTTTCACCCACTGTTGTTCAATAATGCACAACAAAATGACAGTTTTTACCCAGGGCAAAATCTTTAATGCACACCTAGCAAATGACATGCTTTTTGGTGAGAAAATATTTTATCTCTTATATAGATTTGGGTATTATTATTACCAGCAGCTGTTAACAGCTGTCTATACAACATATGAGGTCCTTTTTTCCCATTTATTCAATTACTCTAGCAATCTCATGGTAGCAGAACCTGTTATGTACAATTGACTGGCATCCACTAATGTGATGCCATTTTCAAAGAGCTCTGCAATTACAGTATGTGTGCCTTTTGCAATGTGAGTGCCTCAGATAAATCTTAACTATCTAACCAGTCTGCACGGTTCAGTTCATACGGCGCACATAGGCACGATTACTGACATGGTAATGATGTGCTGCTGTTGAGGCACCTTATGTAGCTGTAGCCAAAAGCAAAACGGAGCTTTCTAGTGAAGCACTTTAATATATTTGCTCCAACTCTATAAGGTACATCAATGCAAGACTTTCCCGAATTAAGTTCTGATACAGCTTTGTTATATGAACTCTCAAAGAGAAAAAGTGAATTTCCTCGAGACATTATACAACCTGATATGTCAACATAAGAAATGAGAACAGACCAAAAGGAATCCCCCACCAAACAGACCATCTTTTATCTTCCGCGGCTCTGCGTTTTACTAGAGGGTCTCTAAGGGCTGCTTTTGCATGCAACTGTGGGAGATCGGGGCAGAGAACCAGCATATATCTTAAGTTCACATCATACAAAAGGATTTCATATATTAATGCAGCTCCTGGGTAAACTCTCTTCCTCTCTTAAGACATATCGAAGCTACTGTGATGATGTGGTGTTTAAGCTAAAAGGAAAAAGCCTTATCAAAGCTCACAGCTTCTTCCTAATAGGAGAGAGAGCAGGTCCACAGGTGTGCATGTGCGATAGCAACAGAACAGACACAAAATTAAAATGTCATATCTGGGCTGTCGATCTGTACTGATTTTTTTTTTTTTTGCTGTGGAATAACACACCTTTTTAAAAAAGAAACAGTTTGTTATGATCCCAAAATTTGCAAGGAGGGTTTAACCGATGTCATGCTCTGTGAGCAAATTGTCACCCTTCCACATTCTTAAAAAAAAAAAAAAAAACATCATAATGATTATGATCCTGACTAATATTTCAAAGTTACAACATCACTGCCTAGACAAACATCCAATCCAGCGATATGTACCTGACAAGCGACAGATCCTCCATGTGCTAATACTGCCATCTCCCTTAATTAACTGCAGAAGATGGAGCACCTGCTATACTTAAACACGAACAAGTTGGTTTAGCTCGCTAATTTGACTTTATGTCTAAATCCTATCGAGCCGCTACTCATCCATCCCTCCGCTCCAGATTTGCTCTTGGGCCGTTTTCCTGATTAGACCTGAAACATCAAGAATGTCAGGACAAACTGACTTGGGGTCAGTTACAGCTGAAGTTTCCAGGACTTAAAGAAAAATAGAAATCACAGTGCAAACTAATATAGCTGAGCTGTGAAAGTTGGAATAATGCAAGACAAGAAAAATCAAGACAAAAATCACTTAATTTCCCATTTAGAAATATTTCTAGTGATGTCAGCCTGAGGTCAATGTTTTATATGCTCTCAATTATTAAAGCCGCTTTAAATAACACAAAAATATATATAAACTAACCAGCAATCAATCGGCTGCCTTATACATTTTTCATTTGTCACTTGCGAAACAGAAAAAAATATGTAACTGTGATCTCTCTGGTTCACAACACCCTGCCTTGAAACATCTTCTTGAACAGATGCTATGGGTTGCTTCTATCTGAATTGAACCAAACATCATGAAAAATGGTAAATATTAGAGGTGTGCGGATTGATCGGCCACCGATCATAATCGGCCGATTTCCGTGAAAAAGTGTATGATCGGTGATCGCCAATCACGGTCTCTTGTTGCCGATCACACAAACCGATCACCTGCATCTCATTTCCAACCTGCCTGTGCAGCTGGTCTCCTTTTTCCTTCACTGCGCAAACGCGCAGCAACAAATCCTAAGCGATGTGTAACTATAACGCACTGAGTGAATGGGGAAGTTTGCGTGTTGCGGTGGAAAATTGAAGCACGTGGGGTGAAGCAGGTCAAAATGCATCAACACGACGAATCTAATATGGCATAAAAACAGTGCCATACTTGACGGAGTTTGGCTACATCGAGGCTCACTGCAGTAAAAAAGACATGGAGGATCAGACAGCAGGTAAAGCAGCGCACAGCTACAAACACTCACCCGGATTAGCATGATGGTCAGAAAACTAAACAAATAACCCGCAAAATTGTTTAAGTCTTCGAGCTGCGATGTAAGACGCTGGTTCTGCTCTCGCTGTTGAACCGCTGCTACAGGTAGTAATATCTGACAGACGGAGCTTCGCTTCTGCTCCACCTGGTAGTGACTCTCACACCGAACCTGCTTAAAGCTGCAACATATAACCTAAAAAAATAAATTTTACATATGTATTAAAACTTTCGCTGTCCTAACATGAGACAGATAATCTCTGAAAAAATAACCGATCTCCTCCCTGTTCTGCATAATTACTCCGCTCAGTCAGAAACAGTCACTCAGAGCTAGCAGTAATCAGCTAGCCGCCATGCTAACAGGAAGTTTTCATCAGTAACTCTGGATTGTTTATTGTAATGGATCCTGTATTTCCCTTTGAATGATAAGTTTAACACTTGAATTTTTTGGCAATGTTGAGAGGTTTTATTTTGGCTCTTTGTATTATTTAACCTCTTCAGAGCCTTCATATGTTATCAGTCTGTTAAAGATAGTATTATCAATAGCAGTACAATTTGCACAATGCCTGTTTTGTTTTGTTTTCTTGGAAAAAGTTATTAAAAGCAAGTTTTGTCTAAATTAAGGTGAATTCATGGTTCCTTTTTCCACATAATGTAACCGTAGTGCTTATGATTAAAAAAATAATAATTATGTGATCGGTATCGGTGATCGGCCCTCATGGGTGATCAGAATCGGAATCGGCAGGAAAAAAACTGATCGGCACATCTCTAGTAAATATGTTCTGAATTACCAGCACGTGAGTTTCAAAACCCTCCAGCAGTGTATGCCCATATGTCTCATTCGCATTCATCCTTCCCTAAGTGTTTTCATAACCGGACAAAATACAGAGGATGAACAATGAAAAAAAAAAAAAAAAGCAGGAGTGGAGAAGTAAAGGCCTGTAGTTTTGTTTAAAGTAGCTTAGGTCTGTGACTCAAATCAAACTGGTGGAAAATCTGCTTAAATTAGGATTCGTAGCATTTTGCGAAATCTTTTGGTTAGATTTGCTTTTAATAAATATTATTTTAAACTGCTGGTCAGAATACCCCTGCAGTTTAATTGCATCATTCAAGACACCTCAAGAAGCAAATGCAAATGAACCAATTTCACATGATTGGGATATTTTATTAAAAGGTCACACAGTGACTGGTTCCTTAATTTCAGCTTCAGGAACAATTATTCTTTCTGGAGTTGTCTGGAAATTTTGTGTGCATTTTGATAGAGAGATAATCCAACCTATATGACAGAACTGTATGACCTTTGAAAGTTCGTATGACAGAAATGAATTTTGAAAAGCTTTGAAGTGGTAAGTTGCATGGCAGATATAAGCATCAACCTTTTCTTGTGTATTCTTAGCCATGTGTCTGGGGCCTATATATCCTGATTAAATACCCAAGTACTGATTTTCTACAGGTAATTTAACCCAGTTTCATCAATACGTTGATAAAATCTATGCAACAAATTGCTGCAGTAAAATTCTAAAATGTGATTAAACTGCTCTAATTACAACCAAGGAATAGTATTCTACACATTCCTGGCTTTATTTTATGCCTGATGTATTAACTTATGCAATGAATTCTTGGAGCGATGCTTTAGTTTTCTATGTTCGCCTTATTTTAGAGCATAGTGTACAATAAAACATCCACTCCAATCTGCCGTAGATATTTCTACCATTTCTACAGCAGCTTTAAGAGTTTCTTTTCAGCTTTACACCATTTAAAGTTCACTTTCTAACACAGGACTTCAAGATCATTTATGACATTGAACAAATTCAGCAAATAAAAAGTTAAACTAAGTTAATCTCACCAGCAATCTAGATTTCACCTTTTTTGGTGGTGGTTTAGAAATGGCTGCAGCAGACTCTTGCACCACTAAAAATTCTTATTGTTGGTTCAACAGCATGCAGTGCTGGGTCCTATTTTGTTGTCTATGATTGAGATACAAATAACCTTGACAACATACTGGAGATAATAAATGTCTCTTTGTTTAGGAGCAGCTGTGTGACCAACTGCTGAGGAAGCAACAAACCAACTGAGCAAACCAGGTGAAGATGCATGGAATGTGGCAGAGGCTTGGCAGCAAAAAAATATTATTTAGAGGTCAAAGTACACACACTGCATGCACAAAAGTAAACCAGCTGTGATTTTGTTTTCCAACTGTTTACATTAACATCTTTAAGTCGAGTTGAATGGTCGGCCAGGGAGAGCAGCGATCATCCTTACATTCAAATTGAATATCAGTGAGTCTGCTCAGATGCCTATAACCAACCGGATGCCGTGACGCACGTCTGCGATAGCACCTGAAGCGGTTATGGAAGCAATAGACCTTTTTCATAGGAACCGGAAACGCTTCCAACAAAACAGGTGGAAAACATCTTGCTTGCTTGAGTCAGCTACATAAAGTGCATAAGTGACAGTAAAAAGGGTAGTGGTGCTGTCTTAACTTCTTTTCTCGGTTCTGAAGTTTTTCCCCATCATCAATGTAAGTTGTTTATCTGAGTCTAGTCAATAATTCTATAATATTTTGTTAGTTAACATTTTTTCCCACAATCCATTTGTTCATAGAATCAAATGTTGCTGTAGCAAAGTGCTGGCTGGATTACCATGAAGACTGAACACAACTTCTGGGCAGACATAGATGAGCAAGAAATTTTGCTTAATTAAATGACAATTAAATGAAATTTTATTTCACTGCACATTTCTTATATATGTGTAAAATAAAAATTAAATTTGTAAAGTAACTAAAACTAAACAAAATGGTACCAAATAAAGCTATATATGAGGAAGTACTAAGCCTTACCTTTCTGTACTGGCTTGACGGAATGTTAAAACTTTTAATGTTGGAAATAACACACAAAAAATAAATTTCCAGTGTACTGCTGACATGACTAAACTTGCTCACAGTCATTCCACCTCCAGCCACTCACTTCTTTCAAGGTTACCAGGGACAAAAGGGGGCCTATAAGGATTTCTTTGGGCACTATAAAAGTGGGAGACTTGTATCAAATCAGCATCTGCAAACACATCAAGAACTAGCCATTTTTTGCTGGCCTGAATATTTTTTTTATTATTATTGCTTCTACTGCTGTACAACTTTATAAAAGATATGATAGATCCTAACGCAATGCCATCTTGATAGTGGAAACGTTCAAGTACAAAACAGCACAGCAGATAAAGCAAAGTGACAAATGGCAACAAGGACAACGCAAACAGCTTGTGCTTTTTTGCCACACACGGATGAACAACTGCACTTTAGAAACTAGAAAAGAACAGTTTCAGCATATACCAATGCACGTCAATGATAATGTCATCTACGACTACAAACACCTGCAAGTAACGAAACAATAATTAAAAAAAAAGCCTACTGATATAATTTGCGTATGATTTCAAGGTCACTTATTGCACCTATAATCACAGAACCATCTGAGAAATTTAAGTATTTCAGAATATTGTTGACCAACTTGCTTTTTATTCTATGAAATAAATAAGCCAAATTAATTCAATTATGATCATAAAGACTATAATATAATATAATTTGCGTTGATTTTGAAGGTGGGAAAAAACTGGCAGAGTTAAGATAAATAAACGGGGAAACATCTCAGAGCATCAAGAAACAGGAAGGTGTGTTAGGAAGCAGAAATGTTTGGTTTGATAAGCAATGATGATCTGGTGTAAGACCTTAAAATGTCACCGTTTGGTTCTCAGGGTAAGGAACTGTCAGATATAAAATATATGACACAAGTCTGTCAAATATGACCTCAAGCCTAGAATAGGTGTGATATATACATGAGAACTCATTTCCATTAGTTGAAAAACTAACTTGCACGCTTTTATAGTTAGTGTAATGTATAATGATTCTACCAGCATCACAAATGGCAATTTAGATAACCAATAGTGCATTTTATCTTGATTAAACAAAAGGTCATCAGTAATGATATTATCTCCCTTTTAACAGCACAGTTTACAAAAAAAAAAGGCTAAATGAGCTTTTGTACTAGACCAAGAATAAAATCTTCAATCAATGACCATGACCTAAAAAAACAAATAAAAAAAAAACTGTGCTTTGAGAATAACGTTGTAGCAGGTCATCGCTATAATCCGGTGAATATCTTAATGGACTAATTAAAACAACTGGAGGAATTTAACCGTTTCCTCCTGCCACTATTCGCAGGGTGCCTTCGGGCAAGGCAACAGAGCAAGAATGGCTTCATTTATCAAGCATCAGCACAAGACTGGAGCAGCGCTGGCCAGCTCTCAGGTGTGAGTATATATTTTTATATATATATATATGCAACCCTCCTCCCCCAATACCGACCTTTGCTGTAAGTATATATGCTGTCAAACTGTCACAAAGCTGTTCATTCAAAATGTCAAACTTGAAGTTATCAAACTGCTCAGGATTCAAAGTATGTTTGAATCGCTCTCTCCCATTCCCGTTTAAAACAGCCTCTTAACGTGCCTGTATGGAGTCCCCTCTATGGACGCTGTTAGTGTTACTTATTGGTAATTTCACCTTGCCTTCACTCTACATGAAGGCACTGTACGGCTTTATCGCCCATTTTCCCATAACACTGTAACAGAGCCGATAGGGCAGAGGACACAACAAATAAAACGTTTCAACGAAGGAAGGCTAAAATAAACCTTCAAGTGAGAGATGGGGGATGAACTGATCTTTCTTGAAGGAGGAAGAAAAAGCCTAAAACAAATCAATTTTTTTTTTTGCTTTCAAGATCAGATTTTATGCATAATTTAAAAAAGAATAGAAAATAATGTTCTTTTAATCTTTTTTTTTTTTTCAATTTAAGAGCAGCACAAATACCAAACCCACAAAACCATTTAAAGAAGTGAAGCCTCGAAAAAAGAGCTATTTTGAACGCCATCCAAAAAGGTCAATGTCCCCAATAAAAAAAAAAAATAAAAAAAAAGGAGCAGCTAGACTACTACAAACCTTGTAGTTAAAAGAATTGCTAAAAATGCTGGGTCTGCTGTCCACTGTATAGTGAAAATAAAAGCATAAATTACCACTGAAAATATTCTCCACATTTTACTCAGGTGAAAAATATTCTCAGTTTTTTTATATGACAATAATAATAATAAAAGATCTGTCACACAAACACGTTTCTTGAATGTGCATTTGCTATTACATACACTGTGCCTCCAAATCTGGATATTAAGAAGAAGAAATCCCTGACAAATTTAATTCCAGCTTAATCCCATCTAATCAATGACTGTAAAAACCTCTCTAAAATCTTTTATTATTTATCTGATGACAAATTTCAAAACTCTAACACGCCTCACAAAATCTCAATGTATGTGAATCAATTTGCTTATTTGCCTGAACTCTTTTTCAACCATAATAAATGTTTGCAACATCAACCACCTAACTCGTCGCTGCTCATTGATTGCCACCACGCTAATATATTTATCTGATGTAATTATATTTTATTAAATTCAATAGATAGTTTGAACAGCATGTTGGGTGTTTTAAAAAGATTAGTATGGATTGTAAATGCAAAAACATTGTTTTCAGTGTGTGTAGGGGGACTCAAGCTCATTCTTTTTAAGCACATGATCAGTGCATCAAAAGTGATCAAACTGAACCCTGAGACAGCGCGCCCTTTTGTGTCCACAGCAGATATGTGCACGCTGCACATGTGGCATCACAGAAAGAGGGGGCGTGTCAGCCCCATTTTTCAACCAGACAAGTGAATACATCCATGTTTTGTTTTTTTTTTCCTGTAGCTTGTGCACATCTTAGCCAATGCACCTGACTTTGATTGAAGCAGCCTGTTAACCTTAATAGGTGCTTGGCCAGGGAGCCCCAGGCAAAGCGGAAAAAAACGTCACAGTTGGCAAAACACATCAAAGACAGAACATGAATAAAACTCTTATGTAAGTGCAAAAAGCATAAACTCACCGTCTTTGAGTCTAATTCATGGTGTTGTTGAGCTAAGACTTTATCTACACTGGCAGCATCTGTAAACGTAACAAACCCAAATCCTCTGCAAAACAGAAACACAGAGAAGTTTAGAATTTTTGTACATACAAAATTCACACAAAAACTAACATTTTACATTTTTTGCCCAAAGTATTAAGAATTTTATCTAAAGTTAAAACAATGTGAAAGACAAACATCCTAACATTCATGTGACCTTATTACTGTTACAATTTTTTTTTTTTTTTGTAAATATATCATAGCAGGAATTTAAAACAGGCACGGGGGGGGGGCAGCGCTGAACATTATGTGGTGTGTTACACAGTGAGACGACTCCACCAACATTGCGGTGCAGTCACAAAGTCAATGTCAAATTGCAATCGGCCGCAGCTTTACAGCAGCGAGCATTTAAGCTTATCTGGCTCGCTGTGAAACCACACGCAGGCGCGCGCGCAGACAGGGACACTCAGTGACGCGCGCGCACGCACACACAAGCTGGATTAATACTAAACACGGTCAAAGTAAGCGACATCGTCATGTGCAGTGGGAAGGAAAAGTAGGGAAAAATCCCTGTATTTACCTTGAACGTTTTGTCGTGGGGTCTCTCATCACCATACATTCTCTTATTTCTCCGAATTTACTAAAATAGTCTCTAAGGCTGTCTGTGAACAGAGAGAATATGTCGGGTTATTTGACAGAAAACATATGGGAACGCTGTTGTCACTGCATTTCAAATAAAAAGGAAGGGAAGGGGGGAGGAAAGAACACCCCGCGATGCGCATAGGGGTCGAATAGAGGACTTCAGATGGACGGAGATCAAAAATAACATCGTGCGCACACACACCACTGAGATATCCCATACAGAACACTACTGCACAGACAGGGCACATTCGCACATACACCGCCAGCAGCTAACGAGCACTCAGTCACAGCGACAAAAAAAAAAGAAAAAAAAAACCAACAAGAAATATTGGACACGGCGACAAAAGAGAATAACAATCTCACCTGGTGAGGTTTGCCAGCTGAGGCCACCGATAAACATTTTACTGTAAGGGGAAAACACAACAGAAGTGAGTCCAGATGTCAGTTCGGCCATTTTGACGACTAACTACTTCTAAAAGCGACCTTAAAGGATAAAGGGAGACTATGAAAGCACATTCGCGCTTAGTAATTACTCTCTATCTACATAAAAGGGGGAGGCCACTCTCGCTACAAAGCTGTGGTGTTTAAAACTGCATCTGGGAACGGACCCGTGCACGGGTTTAAGTGCGTACTGCGCGAGGACGAATCCAGCACGGCAGCCGAAGTCCTCTCCAAGATGTTGTAACATGAAAAAAAAAACGTACCTTAGGTTTAAATTTAGAAAAAGATTCTTACCCCGGGTCATGTTGTGAATCATTTAGGCTTCCGGACGTGGCTTGACTCCCGTCTCCTTCCATATCTATTCCAAACTATAGAGGCTGGGACTACAGTAACAGTGACAGACACACACAGATAGGGCAGGAGATATGCAAAGCCCCGCTATGAGAATATTACTGAGCCGGGAATGAAAGCGTCACACGTGGGATCAGCTCAGCCCCTGCTCCCTCCTCCCTCTCTCAGCACGCTCTACCTTGGCCCATAGGGGGCGGAGCTTGGCTCTGTCACCTAACCAATCCAATTGACGTCAATTCAGGCAATCTGCAACCAATCCTCCGATTTGTCATTTAATTAAGCAATAAGCCACTGGAGGTACTACTGGCTTATTGCTCTTCTAAATCAGTGGACACAGACTGTAGCAAATATATGTATTTTAATTGATATTGTTTACAAGTTACAATACAATAAAAAAAAGACACAGGCATTCAGTAGTAATTTACATTTATATCTTATTCTTCTGCAATAAAGCTGTCTCATGGGAAGAATATATAATTTATGACTTTTCATATTTTCTCCTTCATATTTAATTCATCTTGATTGTTATGTTTTTGAATATATTCACAGTTTAATTCAGCTGAAAGCTTCATGATGTGTGAACCAAAGAGTACGGTGCAGCACCATAAGCGTCCATCTTGTTTAAAATTCAACAATAATTGGAAGAGTAATAATGAAAAAAAGTTATTCATTATTTAATCTAATTAGAGCAGCAGCGTTTATTATCTGAGACACAGCTACAGTGAACTGCAAACATATTCAAAACCATTTGAACTTTCATATGTTGCTAAAACTTTGGTTTGTAGTTTTATGTATTTAATATAAACTTTATGTGATAGAATAATATGAGTGCAAACAGTTTTTTTTTTGTTTTTTTTTTGATCAAGCCACATATTCTCATTTTGGTTTAGATATTTTAGAGGGCTCTTCAAACTAATTAATATGCATTGTCCTTAATCATATCATTATAGCTCTGACTACATTTTTAAGACTATTGCTCTATGGAAGGTGAACTTCAATGGAACTAAATTAGCTCCAAATAATTGAGTCCTGACGCAGCCTCATTTCCTGATCTTTGGACCTGCATGTCTTTCCCTCTTCTTATTCCCTGGTCACTATATATGAAGTTCACTAGTCACAAAAAAATCTGTAAAAAAAAAAATCCAGTCATCTCTCCATCAACTGATTTCATTCCCTGTCCTTGCTGAATAAAGGCATCCCAACAGCATGATAGTACCACCACCGTGTTTCATGGAGTTGATAGTGTTTTCAGGGTTGGGCTGCACGACATTCGAAAAAAAAAAGCACTGCGATTTTTTTTTTTTAATATTGCAATATTGTTATATGAAAAAAATTAGAACTTTTCAACAGAAGATTTAAATAGCAACTTAAGTCTGTTATTGTGCTGACGATTGACATGATGCCACCCGTCAATCATTCTAGGGGGTTTGTCAGTAACTGACCAATCGACCATAAACATTTCTGGGTTTCGTCACTGCTGAAGAAGGAGGAAATTATGGTCCAACGTTGTCAGTGGGGAACATGCAAATGTGTGGTAACTGCTAGTAAATATCCCATTCTTTGTCATAAGGACACTTATTGATAGTCAAATCAAAGATCAATAGGTGAAGGTAATCATACCTGATTTTATGTGTGTAAATTCTAATGGTGCCTCTATGACAGCATGAAAACATGTGCTGCAGTAACTGTGGTATTTACATCTAAGCATTTTTTCTGAAGGCATGTTTTCACAAGCCACTGTTATTTAAGTCATTACTCACTCATTTTATATGTGCAAAAAATGCATCAGACACATCTTTCACACTCACATGCAATGAGACTTTCTTCCCCTCTTTCTTATTCTGGCTGTGAAAGACATGGGCTTTACCATTGATTTGACCATTGTTTACAGACCTGATGTAGGACTGTGCTTCAGTGTTGGCTGATAAAGCAAAAATGACTCAAAAAATGTATCGGGTAATGCATTGAGTTCCACTACGTCTGTCATTATAACACGGTTTGTTTGTCTGAGGTTTGCTCTACTTCTACCCAGCAGCGGAGCCATTCTAATGTCAGTTCAGGATTATGTGTAGTAACATTTGTGTGAGCATTCGTAACTTGGATGGAATGGGCTGGCAAAAAATGTTGCCCATTGACAACTGGAGATTGGCACCAGTTGTCAATAAACCTTTCACTGATTAAACACATATAGAAGTTGAACAAAAAGAAGAATGCTCTGTAAGATGTTCACACCTCTGCATTGTTCATAAGTTAGCCCTGCTATCATCTTCTTGACACTTTATCCCTGTCACATTTAGTGTGTTTATCAGTCTTAACGACGCTGTTGTTTTATGTTCTCTACACAAGAAAATGTTCCGAATTTTTTTTTTCAATAAAACTTTAGAAAACAATGCTTTAATTTTTTTCTACCACCTTACTATTATTGGTGCACTGCTATTTAAATTTTATAAACTCGAAGGTTTGCTTGCAGCTAAATCATAGTTTTAAACATGATAAAGCTATGCCATCAGAGCTGAAATTGTAACAATACGCTCAGCTTGCTGAATTATTAAAACATCTCCCACCCAAAGTGATGAAATGCAGCAAAGATTGAGCAGTGGTTTTAGGACAGATAAATTAAAGAAAGCTCTTTGAGGCACAAAATCAATGTTCAGCTCTGTTCACGTGTCCCTGAGCAAGATACTGAATCTCAGCCGCTGACCCAAAGGTCTCACCTTCAACTGCCTTATTCATCACAATAGCCAACAAAAAGAAATTTCCCATGGGGATCAATAAAGTCTGGTATCCGTACATACAGTAGTGTAATTATGGATCTTTTCATGTAGATGACCTATAATGAGCTGTCAGCCCTGCCCTCTGCACAGTGTACACGGAGATAAGCTGGCTCTGCCTTCTAATAACCTTGAGGAGGTACAAAAAAAAATGAAAAGAAAAAAGCTTAGTAAAATATTAAGAATGAATGAGCAAACAGAGTATGGCGGAGAGGAAGAAATGTTTACGGTCTAAGATGCTATTTTAAAATGAGAAACAAAAATATCACATAAATGCAGTTCTCATTAATTCTAGTATAAGGAGTCTTCCAGTTTTCCATGTGAAATGTGACTCGTGATCCTGTTTTATTATTCACAGTTGGAGAAGCCTTTTGAATAGGCCTGTCTTCCCTGACTGTTGAGGGTTCCACCACAGGGAATTTCTTATCTGGCCAGGCAGCATGTTTTTGAAACAATGCTGAAGATAAAACCCAAATAACAACACTTTTGTCAGTTTAGCAGCTAAAAGTCTGTCATTAGTTCTGGGACTTTCCACACAGGAGCCGTCTGTAGCTCTGAAACAAAGGTGCGCAGCCAAATGGTAATTCCTCGCCGCATCGGAGTGTCATAGAAAATGGAAATATGACGCCGTGTGAGAAAGACTATTACACCCGTCTTTGCACCGTAGTTCTGTCCCATGCCATTTTGTGATGCATTTATGATTACATTACTGTTGTCAGATGGGAGGCAGGTTCTTTATATGTCTCCCCTAGAAAAAATAAAAAATAAAAAATGCACGCTCTCATCCAGCTGCACAGACACAAAGAAGTGAGGGAGGCTATAAATTGATGTTGAACGCGAGCTCCAAGGAACAACAAGCTCTAAAGCCCATTGCGAGGTGTATGAAAATCACTGTGGATTTAACACATGAAGAGCAACCTCTGTTTTACGCTCAAAATAAAAAAAATCACTGGAGGCTCTGCTTTCACGGTGGGATTGTGAATTATTCAGTATTCTTATCATAGTTATTACTGCCGTACCATGACGGGAGTCAAGTTAAACATGTTTGGGAAGGTACTGTTGGTGTGACATTTTATCATATTTTACAAAGGGTTGCACATATGAAATCAAGACATGTTTGTGGCAAAGTAAACACCGCGCCCTCATACAGTTGCAACTTTTGCCCCTTTTCATGTCTCTTATGTTCCAGTCAAATAACTCAATATGTTTTTGTTGTATATTATGTGATACATGAATACAAATAAAAACATTGTAAGTGTGGTGAGCATTTGCACACAGCTCCACTCGGGCAACACTTTGTAGAACGACTTTCTGCTGGTGTTTTGGGGGTATGCCTCCACCGACTTTCCTCATGTAGACAAAATGAAATGCCTGCTAAAGTTCAGTCAAATTTGAAGGAAAATATATGAGTAGCAAGTTTCTAACCTTACAACAAATTCCAGATTCTTACTCATTAATTTGCATCACTCTAACCAGTGCTATGTTCACTCTGGGAGCATGTTTAAAGTCCTAGCTCTTTCAATCCAAGGGTGTCCTACATTTAGCTCTATCCAACTTCCCATCACCTCTGACCAGCTTCCATGTCTTTGCTTAATGTAGCTGCACAGCAAAATACTGCCACCACCATGTTTTACAATAGGGGTGGTGTGTACATGGTGGTGTAGTGTTGGTTTCTCTGCAGGTCCTTCAGAGGTATCATAGTGTGACTGCTTTACTAAAAAATATCTTCTTTCCCCGTCAATTAGTTTAGGTCCAGTTTAGGAGGGTCATGTCCTGGTTTTACAAAATTCATATTTTCAGATGATGGACTGAAGATCTCTCAGTGAGATCTCAAAATTTTGGGATATTGGTGTATAACCTATCTGTACTTCACGTTTCTCTGCATCTTTACCCCTGTCCTCTCTGCTGTGCTCCATGGTCTCTATGATGCCTTTACAGATCAAAGGTAGAGTTTTGTAGCCGATTGGTTGTGCTAGATTGTATCAGAGTATAAAGGGCTCACCATAAATGCCCTCTATCCTTGTCAGATTTTATTTTGTAAAAAATAATTCGAAACCGTACAAAATTTCTCTTCCACTTAGCAATTCTGCTCTCCAATCAGCACTGCAATGTGTGGCTCTAATCTAATCCAACAAGTTCAAAGGGTATGAACGCTTTTCCAGGCCACTGTATGTGAGTTCATGATTTCAGTCTCTGGATCTGTGTACAAGACAGACTGGAAGAGAAATCTTTATAGATTTTTAAATAAAGCTGTGCTCCGCTTTAATCCGAGCTGCCCCCACAGCCGGATGAAAGTGCCTAAAATGTTTATTCCTCTTTAAGCAACTTCAGTCTGACAGCCATGCTGGTTGGGGCAGCTGAGCGTTTACTACTGAATAATAATAAAAAAGAATAGCAGACAGGCTTCTTTTGCTTCTTTATATAAAACTCTGTGCAAACCTTCCCCCCCACCCCTTGAAAGTGATGCAGAGCGTACAGTTCCATCACCATTACTTGGACACATTTATGAAGGTGACAGCGTCTGACAATGTTTTGATTAATTGGGGGACAACGTATTTCAAGGAAGACATCTTTTGTGTCCTGCATCCCCAGAGCTCTTCGTCATTTACATAACATTTAGGGAAAAGGAAAGATTTTCTCCGAGCCTGTCGGTGTATTAGTGCGAGCCTGTATTCAGCGGTGAAATGTGAAGCGCTTCTGAATTGAGAGAGGGGCTCGGGGAAGAAAATCTTTGTTGCTAACCGACTCGTTGCATAAAAACTGGAGGATTTGTGGGAACTGGGGGAAGAAGCGTACTTCGTAGTGTGTGGAAGCTAAAGAGACGAGGGGGGCAAAAGAGAAACGACATTATGAGAGGCATTCCGTTTCCGACCTGGTGATCTTTACCTGACCTTGTCAAGGAAAACAAAAGTTCCTAAAATTCTCTGCAGGACTTTTTTATCTGAATGAAATCAGAAAAAAAAATACCTGAACCTCTCGAGAGAAAATGATGTCTAACATTCTTTAAAATGAAATTTGAAGCTGAACTGGGATCTTGCATATCAACGGAACCACATGTTCTCGGAGTGTACTCCTGTGTGAAATGATCTGCTGCAGCTCAGAAGAAACCGCTTCTGTCTCGTTGAACCGTTTTGTCATGAGGATCACTCGGACACTTGAGACCATTTTCGGAATTTGTGAATGATTTCATATTGCTTACTTTAGGCTGAGTGATTTTTCTCTCGAGCAGGTAAAAGTCAGAAGCCCTCAAGGTGCACCTGCGGTAAAGACTGCAGATGTGAACAAGCTGTCTCCCTCTAGTGTCCCTTCCCTTTATGCTTCTCCTTTTTTCTTCCAACCTAATGCACCTCCCAAGTTGCAGGGAGAGAGTCCAACCAGAAACATGCATAATTGACAGGCCCTATTTCAGGAATTAGCCACCTACCTAGCCGTGGACCGTACCCTGCTCTATCATCTCACCGGGAATCATTTAACATTTTTTCTTCTTCTTTTTTTGCACTTTTCAGTCTGCTTTGACCAACCGGGGATTAAACACGGATGAATTTGGCAAATAACATTTCTGTTCTCCTCATCGATTGATGCATTTCCTCGAGGGCGGTTGTGTTTCAAACCTGTCGACTGATCATGATTTGGCAGGATTACCAGGATTGTGTGTCTTTCTTTCTTAGCACACGGAGAAACGGTTTCAAATGAGATCAGTAGGAAGGATCTTCTTCTGATTAATGGTTTCCCTTCCCATTATGCCTTCTGTAACCACACAGATGAGTTAATTAAACTGCGCCAGAGGCTACACACAGGTAGATGGACTACTGTGATATTCAGACATCCACATTATTACACATTTCATATGAGGGAAAAAGAAACGGAGATATTGAGATTTGAGATACCCCTGTCCTGGAGGCTCCTCTGTACTTGCTAATTGTGCACGGAGATTTCAGAAAATATTCAACACCAGTTAAGTGCTCAAAAAGCACCTCAAGGTAGCATGAATTAGCCCGTGGTGCCCCGAAGGCCCCGGATCATTGCTTACAGTACCACAAAGAAACCTGGCAGTCTTTTGAGGTGCGCCCGCGAACGGAAGATCTAACATAAGTTTTCCCAAATTGCCGAGAAAATGGCCGTTTCAACACCGAGAGGGAAATCTGCATCTCCGACCTCGATGGCTCCCAAATCGCACGCGCGGCTCTTTCTTGGGCCAATCAAGCTTCGGAACAAGTGGATGATGATGACGACATCGTTTACCTGCTCCACTGGGCTGAGAGATAAGCTCGTGCCCCTGCAGCTTCCTGGAACGTTCTGGCTGCTGCTCGCACGACTCCAGAGAGAGAGGCGTGCGTGGCAGATGATGACGAACGAAGGAGCCGTCCTGTCACCTGTACAGCTCAAATATGCAAATCTCTTTCTTTTCTTTTTTTTTTTTCTAAAGCAGACCAGTCAGAGAAGTTGACTTGATTCTTTTTTTTTCTTTTCTTTTCTTCAAAAGGGAGGATTATTTCGTAAGTTTCCCCAAATATGTGTTCAACTGCATTTATTATTTTCCAAGTGGGCACTTCAGAACCCGGACACTCTCAAGCCTAAAGCCCTCAGTCTGACTTTCTGTTTATAGGAGCGAATATGCTCCGGCCGAGACGTTTTTAAACATCTCACCGAGGCTAAGAATGGTAAGCAAGCCTCTCAGGGCAACCGGCTAAAGTGGTGCTCTCTGTCTCCTGCCTCATTCTCTGTTTTTAACCAGCCCCCCCTCTCCTTTGTTTCATTTTTGCTCTCTCCTTTTCCCTAACTAGCTGCCACGATACATTCTCTCAGTTGCCAACCACTTCCCATTCTGCAACCACTGACCTTAACACTGACCTTCCCTTGTCTGTGCCATTGAGATGAGAGGGAGAGATACCACAACCTCACCCTCCCACCACTCACCCACCCACCCACACCACCACCACGCTGCAGGGTTGAATTTTGCCTGTCTCATCAGTCTTTCCTGCAGCTGGAGAATGGTTTGTTGTTGTTTTTTTTCTGTCAGATTCCAGCACTTTTCTTTTCTTTCTTTCTTTTTTTTTTTTTTTTTGCTTTTTGGCTGATCAGTGGCCAGACAGAAAAACACGACTCTTGGCTCAAAGCGATATCGAGCTTTGGCATATAGACCAAGGCTGTCAATACAGATTAGGTTGATCAGATAAAGTTTATCTGCAGCGTTTGAGCGTCCTTTGGTTGGGTACCAGCTTAATTCCGGGGCCACAATTGATAATGTGACCCGAGGATCAAAGCGGATCGAAATTCGGGCCATTGTTTTAGCCAGGAGCGGACCGCAGTGGCCTTGTCAAAGGTAAGTCACTTTGTGTATCATTATGCATGTAGCACAATAGCTCTGGTCTGTGATAACAGGAATTACAAGAGGTGCGCCATGGCTCTGCAGGTTCATGGCAGATTAGTGAAAACTTTCATAATTTGTCTCATCTACAAATAATCTTTCATGTGAGCTACTAGACTTTTTTTTTTTTTTAAAGTTATTTAAGGAGCATTTAAAACTAAACCAAGTTTATCTTAAATTTTATTGTAGAAAAACAGAAGAATCTTGAAACTACTCTTTTGCAATTTTCCATTGCCTACTTGGCTACTTCGTACTAGCTTTTTTTTTTCTTCTCTCTTTTAGACTTTTTTTTTTTTAGAAATATTTCTCATGTTGAATATAACAAGCCTGCACATTTCCAAAAGAAAACTATCAAAGATTTTAATGAATGCTCTTTACCTCTAGAATGTTTTTAAGCCCATAATTACCTCCGTATGCAACTGACCTAACTTTGAGAGTTTTGGTTAGTTAGCTGTGGAAGGTTGTTTGTGCTTTCAGACTCAAAAACCTCCATCTGACTTAGTGTATGTTTGACTTCAACCTTCAATGCTAAACAGCGTCAGTCACCACAAGAGGGCACTTGGAGCATGTGTATGCAGCAGCAGCAGCAGCAGCTCTAATTACATATCTTTGCCCTGTTTTACTGTTGTGTTTTCACTGGTGCACAGATTGGAAGCTAATCCAGGTTCACTGAGTCCACAGTGGCCTCTCTCACACACAGTAAGGACAACGTGCATTCTTCAGATTGCAGAAGGACGAGTCGAGTTGCTGGAGTTTTTCTTTTTTCTAGAGTCTTTAGTCTTGTTTCTCTTGTATTACATCTCAGAGAAGATGTACAGTTGCAGGGGAGCAACAAACTCTGCAGAGGAGACAGCTTTGCATCTTACAAAAACAGCAGAGAATCGACCTGTCTGCAACAAAGATGTTCAACGCTTAAAACGCCCCGTGCCCTCGCACAATGACTGCATGTGTTATCGGAGTAATGCGTGCCTTTTTTAAAAGCCTTTCCGTACACTATAGTCGGAGAAAAAGTGAGGGGGGTGGAAATTAAATGCTCAAGAACACAAGAGGGCAGTACAAAGAAGTACACCGAGAGTGAGTCTTATTGGATGTGGCTGGAAGTGAGAGGGAAACACACTGAAAACAAGCTCGGGTGGTGAGATGAAGAGGGGAGGCATGGCAGCAGTAAATGATGCTCGCCCTCTACACCTTGTCAGTTATTAGGAGAAGCCAGAGGAGAAAGCTGACATTACTTTGTGCTGTCTACAGAGAAAATAATTGGCTTGCAGGCCAGCTTGCTGGCACCTAAAGCATTTCGAAGTGATGTTGCAAAGTTGCACACCAGGAAAAAAAAAAAAAAAAAAAGGGGCAGGCGAGAAAAAAAACAATAAAATAAAAAAAATACATGTGTATTATGTGCCACGCAAAAGTTTGGGTACTGTCGAGTTCTGCTTCTGCTGATTTCTAAATGTAATGAAAAAAATGACATGCCCTTTAACTGGCATGCAGCTACGCCAAGTAAGAAATATCACTTTATTATTATTATTATTATTTGCGCAAATTTGGAGTAAGAAGAGGAAAAAAAACAGCAAATGCAAAAGTTTGGATCCCTCACCCCCCAAAAAAAGTTTGGGCTTAAAGAATTTGTAGAGTTCAGACCTTACTGTGATTTTCAGGGCTGCAGCTGGTTGACATTCATTTAATGTGGGCATTTTTTTTGCAAGGCCATTAAAAACTTTCCAATGTGAATGTGTTTTCCCCAAGTTTTTATCTATCTACTTCTGCTGCTGTAAAAACAAAAATAAAAGTAAAATTCAAATCAAGTCGCTCTTTTTTCATATTTAGTTAAAAGGGTGGATTTTTGCAGCTTGCTCGATTGAGAGGTCCTCTGCACTCTCAACAAAATGTTTAGTGTCAGAAGCAAAGTCGGCCCAGTTCATAAGTAACCAGAGTTGCTGTTTGGTCCCTTAATGCCAAAAGCAAATAACCTCCCACAAAAATTCATATCTCAAAGGGTAAACCCACAAATGCTCATATTTTTCATAAAAGCTTTTTGTAAATTTGCTCTGAAACTTAAAGAATATTTTTCAAGAATTCAAAATTATTTTGCCATCAAAAGAACAGACAGGATTCTAAAATTACAATCATTTAAAGATGCTAAATACAATTGTTCTTCAGCTAATGCACTTATTTATTCTTGTCTGTGCTGAAGTCTCATTTTCATTTCACACTAACTAATGGCAATAAATTTCTGTAATTTTTAAGAATAGCTAATTAAGCTTCATTTGTCCTCCTGTGTTCTTTGAGTCTGTCCTGGAAAGTCAGACATCAGACATGACTGCCAGACTAAATAAGTAACTCAGTAAGTTGGCTAGAGATTTTATTTCCTGCTTTTCTTTTTTTCTTCTCAGTAAACAATGTGGGGAAAAAAATTATTTTATGGTCAGGAAAATTCCAATCTGGGATCTGGTCATTTTAATTGCTTATAGTAATTAAAAAAAACAAAAAAAAAACAAAAAAAAACAAGGGGAAACAGATGTGTTTAAAAACAGCACACAGAGCAATCAAGCTGGAACCATTTAAAAGAGATGTTGGGGTTAGAGGTGGTGACTGGTGGGTGTGGTCTTTACAGGAACTGGGCCACAAGTCAGATTCTGCTCAGGGCCCATTTAATTTGGGACTGGCTCATAAAGGAACATCTAAGTAAATTTAATGGACTGAGAAAGCAAACGGCGTTACAGAGATTTTAACAAAAAAGGAAGGAAACAGAATGGAGAGATATAAAGAAAGAAATACCTCTGCAACAGGCACAAGGCGGATTGACTTGGACTCGAGCCGCAGTCTTACTCACAGGAGACATTTCACCGGCTGAAGTGGGGGGAAAAAAAAAGACCAGCAAACACTAAAAGCCAGGATCTACAACTACAATTCCCACAATTGTTGCCCGTCTAGAGGTGTGAGCTGAAGATGTCACAATGACCTGTCTTTCACATCGTTAAAAAAATTTCTTCAACAAGGCTCCGCTATTGGTGACCCAGCGACATGATGGGAGGAAGCTAAGAGAATAAAAACCACGACACACTCGGCTTTTTTTAAAAGCTTAGACCAATTAGTTCCCTATTCTTTTTTTCTGGAGTTTATCTTATTTGTACAGAATAACAGACGTGGCATTTTTTTCCTAAACTGTATAAAAAAAGAAAGATTTCTTTTTGTTCCACTATTGAACTGTAGTAAACATATAACACTTTTGAACATGTTCTGTAATTTCTATCACTTAGAAATTACTTCCCAGAAGTATTCATAGAAATCAATGTTTTTCAGGCTTGATTTGAGATCTGCAACTAGACAGGAAATAAATATAGCAATATCAAACATGATAAGTGATTAACAGGTTTTCCATTTCATTCTTTGACCGGTCACCTGCTCTTCAGACTCACCTCTTTCTCTGCCCTCCAGGAGGATCTCCCCCTCCCCCTTCCACTGTAAAAGGTGCTTTACTTTTGATATTTTGCCACATTTCTTCAGTTTAGGGTGTGGGCACCTCTTGCTGACACATTTAAAACAAAAATAATAATAATTCAAATAGACACTAAAGCTGCTGTTCTGAGAAGTTTTCAGGTTTTGGTAGCTATAAAGCAAGTCTCAACTTAGTGCTTTATGCTGCTTGATAAGAATTCTCCAATAAAATTAACTTTAAAACATGTTACGACTACTGCTATTATGGTTCACAGAAAATACTGCAGGGTATAGACACCCCTAGCGATTGACAATAAATTGACTGCAGGCATGAAATCCTGAAGAGAAATAATATCCATTCAAGATGAGTTACTTTAATCTCTAATGACGCATCGGGTTTTTGCTTATTTTTGTACACGATATATGTCATTCTCATCGTTTGACATCGCAAATAAATGGAATTTTAAATGTGTTGCAGATATACTGAAGAGCCACTGCAGCTGCTGAGTCAAAAGCAAAACAATAACTTCAAGTTAGATCTCTTCTCTCAGACTTCCTTTATTGCGCATTTTAAAAGTCTTGCAGCGTTCTAAAAAGAAAAAAAGAAAAGAAAACTACACTATTTAGACAGCAGTTATGGACAAAATCCAACAACAATCAGAGTGTTGATTGCTTTAAGCGTACGTTTTATTAGAGATTGCAGAACCTTGACAAAGTTACCAAAACAAACTTCTAAATTCTCTGGCACCGGTTCCGCTGTACGGTGATGCATGCCTTATTATTTTGGCAACTTATGCGTCTCTATGCAAATAACACTAAATTGTAAAAAGACAAAAAAAAAAGAAAGAAAAAAGCTGCAGAGTGGTGCATCACAGCTGTTTAATGCAATCAGGAGGATTTGAATATCTTAGCATTCTACAGTTAAAGAAAAAAAGAAGCTGACAAACTCTACACTTTATCGCTCTGCAGTGAAGCACCAGGAAGTTTGCATTCCCCAAACGTTCGGTCGCCATGCAGATGATTTTCACCAGCGTCAGTGAATCATGAAGGACACTTAAGTCTAAGATGTGATCAAAATACGCAAGAGGCGCTCTGCACTCCCTGTTCATTAGATATATTGTCCATGTGTTTACCCTCCGTTGGACAGAGTCTCTGTTGCTTCCTGTTGAGCTCGTGTCGTTACAAATGTATACATCCTGTCCAGGGAGATTTTGGCTCCTACACAGAATGCTCAAAATGAGTTAGCAGAATCACAGGAAACAGGGATTGGGGACGTCCACACAATCACTGCATTTGTTCAAAAGCTAAGAAAAAAAAAGTGGGTTTCAGAAAGCAAAATAAAACTTGCAATTCAAAAAAAAAAAGAAGAGTGAGAAAATAAAAATGACACTGAACATCTATTGAGGACATCAGGCAGCGTTGGCAGAAAGTCAAAGAAGGCTTTTCAGCTCCACAACAAGCTGTTTGCTGAATGTATAGTGCCATCATGTGCTCAGCTTCATTCATTACATTCATTGTTGTTCTGTTTTTCCTCGCAAATGTTCAAGAGTCTTTTAAAAGAAGCAGCATTACAAATGTTGCGCCATTTTTTTAATTTTAATTTTAAAAAATGCTTTTGTGTTGATGTAAAAGCTGAAGAGTGTCAAGAAAAGAGCGTTCGAGAGAGGGAAGGAAAAACAAAGAACGGGGAGGGATCATCAGAGGAGATCAGGGCTTCTTCTGTGTAAAATTGCAAAGGCCGAGAAGCATTCATTACAGACGGAGCTAATGAGGCTGAAAAGCCGATGCAGATTGGCCGCGAACTCTCGGCCCTCTCACATTAATTTTCTGGTGATCCTCCGCTTGGGTTTAAAAACACTCCCATCATTACAGTTACTCCAGACACAAACAAAGAAAGACAAAAAAGTAAAAAAAAAAAAAAAAAACCCACCTCCAAACTATTACAAGTTTCACAGACCCCACATTGACCTTCAGAGATTTGTGGACGATTAATCTAAACTGTAAATTGCTTGTTGGAAGAATTTCAACAATTTTTAAGATAGTTTCTTAAACGAGACTCTGAGGGCGAACGATGGGATGCAACTGTCGGCCTCTCGTGAGCGAACCATTTCAAACATGTCGGTGGCGTCGTAAGGATGGTCCGTTGCTGTAAAGGCACAGTTCCCTGTTGACAAGACATGCTTTGGATGAGCAAATGTGACCGCATGCAGCGTCCTGCATAATTATTCACACGTCTTTAAACGGTTCACACTTTCTCACGTTCTAACGTTGATGCGGCTTTCAAGACAGAAGCTCTTCGTTTTTGTGAAGAGGAAGGAAAAAATACCAGATTTTAACAGTGAACACATGCAAATCTGATCAGGTTTTTGCTTGTGAAAACGTCTCGAGACCATGCATCCTTCTTTCTCTCTACCTTTCAACCATAGAAAATCCTAATGAAATGCACCGAAGTTTTCCAGGTGTAACATAGCAGATAAGAGTTTTATAAGCCGCTGCATCTCGGTGTTTGTTTGAATCATTGTGTGCCAGTTTCCAAAATAATATCACACACACACACACACACACACCCCCCCCACACACACACACGTTGTGGTTTCATGAAGGATGGTGTCAAATGTTGAGGCAATGACATAAAGAGATAAACACCTAATTTTCACATTTTTTAAAAATCCATTTTGCTGGCATTAGTGTGAACCTTATGTAATCCAAAAAAAGTGGTTAAAGACATATTTTCTATTTTCTTTTCTTTTGTTTTTTTACCATCTAAACTTTCTCTGAAGACATGGCTTCTGTGGGTGCAACAACTGTTCCAGTATCATCTCTCTTGTGCTTTAGTATTTATTTATTTATTTTTTGCTTTAAATTCACATTTTTCCTCAAACTCTTCACACCATCCGTCCGACGACTTGAGGCAAAACGAGAGGGAAAAGCCACAAGTTGTGAAGGAAACCAAACCAGGAGAAGGTTGGGCTGCTGTTTCTGATGCCTCCGGAAGGCGACTGATTCTGTCTCCTGACGCTTCTGGTGCGGAGAGTGGCTGTCCTCTTTGTTTGGGTGGAGGAGGCCTCGGTTATAAAGAATCGATCGGTGGCCAGCTCCACGCCGTTTCCTTTAGATGTGTCGGTAATGAGACTTTTGTCAGAGAAATGGGATGAGTCTGCGGTGTGGAGCGGGGCCGAGGATGAAGCTTCCTTTGTGCCTGAGATGAGATGATCTATGTCCTCTCGGCTGTCGGTTCCAGCCAGGTGATTAATCGTTACGGTGGAAATGCTGATGGCTGTTTCCGTGAAGGCATCGTGCCCCATGTTTAGAGACTCTCTGCGGGTTTGGGGCGTGCTTTGCTGAGCGGAGACGGACCAGTACCACGGCGTGACGCCGTCTTCGGGCAACGCCGAGGTCAGATCCGAGGCACCGACTGCCAGAGGAGGCAGAACAAAGGAGCCAAAGTGCAAACCTCCTGTCCTGCTGGAGTGCGTCGCTCCACACACAGGCTGGGTGTAGCAGGGGCAGCCGAGGACAAGCGCCGAGGTGCGCTGAGTCCAAGACAGCAAGTAGTCGACCTCGTGAAGGTGGCAAGCCCAAGGGTTGCTGCCCAGAGTGACGACTCTGAGTGAGACCATCTTGTCCAAAACTCCAAAGGGCAGTGAGGAGAAGCGGTTAGAGTGCAGGTACAAGTGGGTTAAGTTTGGGAGTCGGTCAAGAGAGCCCGGCAGCACCTTCAGAAGCATGTTGTGGGACAGATCGACGGTCTCCAGGTGCGCAGGCAGGTTGGTGGGCAAAGTGTAGAAGTGATTCTTGCTGAGGTTGAGCATGCGCAGCTCAGGCATTGTGTTATTGATGAAGACGGCCCTCTCTACCTTGTTGCCCGAGAGGTCGAGGGTCTTCAGGTTCCAGTGGTAGACCGTGTCGTTCTTGTCCAGCAGCTGGATGCGGTTGGACGCGGCGCGGAGCTCCCAGAGGGAGCGAGGCAGGCCTCTGGGAAGGCGGCTCAGCCTGTTGTGGGACAAATCCAGGACGCGGAGGTGGGTGTACGAGGCGAGCCTGTCATCCAGATGGAGGAGCTGGTTGTGGGACAGGTTGAGGGAGAGGATGTTGTGCTGCAAGCCGTCGGGGAGCTCTCTCAGGCTCCTCCGGAAACAGTCCACCTCTCTGTGGCTGCGGCTGCAGGAGCACACGGAGGGGCACACGGCCAGGACGCGGAGCCCGAGCCACAGCACGAGCACCAGCTCCAGGAGGGCCTCATTAAGAAACGGCTTCAACATCACGGGCCTGCTGGGGGTTAAAAAAAAAAAAAAGAAAAGAAAAAATGAGAAATTTGTCGGCGTATAAGAAAGCTGAATGAGCAAAAACACACCGAACTACCTCTCATGTATGCAGCATAATGCCTGCAGTGTGTCCCCCCTTTTTTTATACAAGCGAATAACACCAGACCTGAACTGTAGTGAGCATTTTTCAACTACATTGAAGAATACCATCCATCAGAAAGGAGGACAAATCCCTGCAGTCATTTTCCCTGGCATCAGTTTGTGTTCACTCATCAGTGGTTGTCAGTGGAGTCAGTCCCATGCTCTCAGAGGAGGAAAACTAGTCCAATAGATGGGTTTTGGTAACGACTCCACAGAGGACTCATGCATGAGTTGGTCCAAAGGCAGGCAAAGACACAGCCGACAAGATACTGCAGTGTTTTGTTTTTGTTTTTTTTTTCTTTCTCTCGCCCAGGGTGTGGCTAAATGTGTGTGCAAGAAGAAGAGCCTTCAAATATGTTTAGAAACTCACCTTCTCATCTTATCATTCCAGTCACTTTTTCTCTGCTCCTTTTTGCCGCTCAGCACCTCTTCTGTCTCCTCTCTGCTGCTTTCAAGCTCGGGACCAGCTGGTGCTCTGCTGAAGGTGAATTTTTTTTTCTTCTCCCCCCCCCTCCTCCCTTCTCTCTCCTATGTATGTCTATCTTAGTATTTGACCCCTGCTCACTTGTCCAGTGCAGGTGTTCTGCCATACACTCGCGTGCAGTTCAGTCCCTCTTCTTCCTCCCTGTGCAAGCTGAGAGTTTACTACTGCATCTTATGGATCTTTAAGGGTTTGGCTCGATCAGGCACTGCAGGCTCTGGATTTACTGTGTGCAGTGGAAGTGAGAGGGGAGGGGTGGCGTGTTAGCAGGGAGAAGTATTGGGAAGGAGAAATGGAGCGCATAATGGAGGGGCTCTCTGCATACACGGATCCCCACTAGGGAAACTCCTTAGTCCCTTTTAAATCTCTCGGCTTTAAAGATCCACTCCCGTGTTCCAAAGAACAACTGCTGTTCAGTTTGGTTTAACTGGCTGTTTGTACTTAAAATAAAGACTGTTATCAGTTATCTGCTCAATATAAATCATCCCTCTCTAAAGAACAACCCCCCCCTCCCTGTACAAGTCGATGAAGTGCTGTAATTGGCTGTAAATGTAGAGGCTGCCACAAAAAGCTTCAAGATTTATTACAGAGGACTCTCCTCCTCTGCAGCATCCCACCTGTCATCAGCAATACAGCCAACTCTCCATCTTGCACTGCACTGCTGCACTTCTGCCTCCCGGTCACCCCAGGCTCGGCTACAACGCCTCGCCAAAGTTTTCACACCCCTTTAACTTTTTGTTTTGTTTTTATTAGTATTTTTGTTTTGTTTTACATCTCCTCATTTTTCAGTCAAAACCCTCTGTGTGTGTTTTGGTGTGATTTTATGTGACAGGCACGCAGTAGGGCGTAATTGTGAAGTGGGAGGAAAACAAAATGGATTTTCGGTCTTTACAGAAACAAAATCAGAAAGTTGTGGCGCGCGTTTGTGTTCAGGCAACTCGAGTAAACAATCTGATGATTTACCTTTCGCTGTGATTACAGCTGGAAGGGATTTTTTTTTTCTTTTGGGACAATATCCATATCTGAAAAATGAACGTTGTGCTCGTTATTCTGTCACACTATAGCTCAAGCTTGGTCACACTGGATGAAGAGTGCCTGTAAACAGCAATTTCGAGTTTTGCCACAGCTTCTCATTCAGGTCTACGTCTAGGCTTTGACTGGGCCATTCTATCATTTTGCTATTCTTTGATCTAATCAGTTCACTTGAACCTTTGACTATGTTTTCAGGCTTAATGCTGTGTTAAAAGTTGACCTGCCTCGAGTGTTTAGCAGGGTGCTGATTACCTTAATTTTGGGAAATATGCGAAGACTTACATCAGAAACCAATCTTATTTACATCTCCAAAGGTCTGGAAATCGGCCACTGTCTCCCATGGAGCAAATGGAGGCAGTGGCAGACTGATGTACGCAGTTAGCAATAGTTATTCAACTTTTGCCAACGTAATGATTTCATTGCGATATTTGGTGACTTTTCAGACAAAAAAAAAAAAAATAAATAAAATAAAAATCTAATTTGTAATCCCAATTGGTGCACCTGTACCTAAAAGTACTTTGCCACATTTTGCTCCATCCAAATTCAGAGCAATTTCATTCCCACTGAAGAAAAGAACCTTCCCAGTGTGATGCTACCACCACTACTATAAAGTTCAGTTTGCGTAAGACCATTAAAAGCTACTTAAATCGATCTTCCCATCTAAAATGATGGAGTAATTTGAATTATTTTATTATGGAAAGCATTGGGGTCTGTGGGTTTAACGTGTCAGAAAGGGAAAAAAATTAAAGGGCTATTTCAACTGTCTCAGAGTAGCAATGAAGCCGAATCCACGCAACCTCATTAATTGAGAAGCAGAAGTTTTATTTTATTATATTTTTATTATAAGGCGCCTTATTTAGCCAGGCTAAATAAGGCGCCTATTTGCAACACTCTCACTACTTCCTCTGCCACTTCTCTCTGTGTTTCCAGTCAAACCGCCTCACCTCCCGCCTGCCTCGGCTCTTCCAGTAGTTGCTCCACTGAGACTGAAACTCATGTACACCGTCACTGCTCCTTCCTGCAAGCCTCTACTACGTCAAACTCTCTGCGTGCGACGTTGCCAGTTTGAAGCTGTGTTGTCAAGTAGCAATTCGGATCCTCTAGAAAAAGAGGACGGCTCCTCCAGAGGAAAATAATTTCCCATTGGCTCGTCGATACGCGCTACATCCTGCATCCGGCCCGTTGACCTGCGCAGAGCGGGTCATAAAAGCTGTTTGCTTTTATGACTTTGGGGTTATTTAGCAATTTAGAGCTTTTACTCAAAAGGTGCAAATCCACCCATTATGTCACAAGTAAATAGATGAACAAAATATCTGCACATGACAGCTAAGAAAAGGCTCATATTTGTGTTTTGAAAGGTCTCTTTTTGTTTGGCTGCGTCAGCTCTGGTTGCTATGAAAAGAGGCTGTGTGGCGGAGCCTAAAAGGAGCTCATTCTCCGCTTGCTAATCAAGCTCATCTCCTATTCACTCTTTTTTTTTGCGCTCTCTTTTTCTCACAAGCCTACTGTGCCTTCCCTAAAGTATTCAGAACCAGTGAAATTCTCCACACTTTGCCACGATACAATCACGCACTTCCATGTGGGAGATAGAAGCACGGATGGCTGTAATTTTCTAAATCCTAAAATGTGTGGCAGCCATTTTTTTCATATTCAGCCTCCATGCACTTGATACTTTACAAAACCACTTTTCATCGCAACCGCAGCTGCAAGTATTTTTGGCGTATGTCTCTATGAGCTAGACTAAAATGGCAGGCTTCTGAGTTTCTCGTTTGGTTTTAGGTTTAGACTTTGACTAGGCCATTTTAGCACATTGATGTGGGTGGATTGTAACCATCCATTTTAAGCTCCAAACATCTTCCTATCAACAAACCAGCTTCTTTATCTCTGCTAAAGAATAGCATCCCCACAGGATCTACTGTTGCTGCCTAGTTTTGTAAGAAACAGAATTTTGTCTATCTATATACTGGTTAACCCCGCCTTCTCAATTTACCCCCGGCCAATCAAACTCCACAGTTTCTTCTATAAAAGAGATGGGTTTGAGCCCCCCTTAGCACACTCCCAAGATGGCACACCCACAAGGCAACAAGCATTTCACACAAAGGTTCATTTTTACTCTCTAGGATTCAAAACCTTAAAGAAAACCTTGATGCTTCTTAGTAGAAAACCATTGTTCTGCTCTTTTTCACTCAATGCACCTCTTGCATCAAGTGAAATAAAAAAAGGAGGAAGTTAGGACTTCATTTATTCCTATTTTTGAGTAATCACTTCAGCTGAAATTAAGAATGTCTTGGTTTTTATTTATATTATATTTATATTTATACTGTTGGTATTTCCTGCCAATTTTATTATTCTCTTATTATTATTATTATTATTATTTTTTACCAAGCTTAATTTTACTTTTTGTTTAATCACTTACCTATCTTTGGTGTTGTGATTGTCGTGAAGCATTGTGGACAGCTGAAGTTGTTTATGTGCTACGTAAATAAACCTGGACTTGACTTTGTGTTGATCTGTCCCATAAAGTCACATGACAAACTGTGAAACAGCTCAAGATGAAGGATTATTTTAGCAAGGAACTTCTTGGACACAGACACATCTTGTGCAACCAACTGGGAACTGAAAATAAATATCAGTCGTCCCGCGTTGAACTCCATTCACAAGAAGTATGTTTTCTTTGACACCTTCTGCTTTTGAGTCAAATTTAAACAACAACAACAAAAAAAAAAAGACCAAGTAAACACATTTTGTCAAATTTTAATTTGGAAATGACAAAAAAAAATATGCAAGCAAAACAAAATGTGCAGGTGCACAAATATACAATCTGGTGGGTTACAATTACATGCATAAACGCTTCAGCTTTAAAGAACTAAGAAGCTGCTGAAAACGACTGCTAAGTTGCGTTGAAATGGAAACTCATGAAGAAAACTCTACGGATCTTTTTTAGGTTCCTCTGTGTTTTCAGTGGAGGAGGAGGAAGGCGGCGGAGGATCTTTGGTGGGCTCCGAGCTGGCGGTCTCCTCTGCCGGCTCTGAAGGAGGAGAGCTTTCCTCTGCTGCCGCAGCCGTAGCGGCCTCCTCACTCTTCTGAGTTTCTCCCACCTCCTTCTCGTCTCCCTGTTGCTTAACCTCATCGACCTTCCCTCCGTCCTCCTTGGTGGCGCCGTTTTCGCTCTCCTGAGTCGTTTGACCGTTCTCCGTCAGCAGGAAACAGTTTTCTTTAGCTTCTGGCTGTGACTCGGCTTTGTCCATTCCCATCCAGTACTCGGAGTTGCCGCCTGTCGTCTTGAGGCGTCTTCTCAGCTGGCACACCTTGCATGCAAGTGCCAGGGTAGAAAACAGGAGGACGCCGCAGGCTAAGACCAGCACTGCACAGATTGGCATTATCTTCTTGGCATATTTTTTCTCTATTTGATCAAAAAATGTCCATGACATGGTGGTTGTGGTGGTGGTGGTGGTAGGGGTGGTGGTGGTAGGGGTGCTCAGAGCGGTGGTGGAGGTGATGGTGGTGATGGTGGTAGTGGTCTCGGCTGATGTCATAGAATTTGGAAATTCAGTTACTGATCCATTCTCTGAGATGCCATTAGAGGTGGTCATAGCTGTAGTATTGTTTGACGTTTGTGCTGAACTTTCACACAAAGACCACGGGATACACAGCAACATGGCCAGAATTTCAGCACAACACAGCAGGCCGTTCATGTTGATATCTATAAAACCAAAGGGCAGGAGAGTTCAGGATTCGAATATGTTTCTGATGCAAATGGACGACAGGATGGAGAAACTTACACACGAACGAAGCGTGCCTGAGATATCTGAACACAACGTTAACAACTCCATTGTATTTTTGGCGATAATTATCATCATGTTTACATTGATGAAAGTGATTTTATTTTTTTCCACAAACTATACAGTGATGTTAAAGATGCTGGAGCAATGTGCATATTATGAGCAATTTAACAAAACAATCTGGCTGAAGTTGACACTTGTAGTTTTGCTTTGAAAGAAGACATCGCCATTGGTAAGCGACAGGATTCCACTAGTTTCCTGCCTCTTCAGTATTTACATTAAATAAACTACTGTTTCTTTAATGCAAGTGCTGAGTTTAAGCATTGGGGACCAAAACTGGTTCGATTTTTTATCAAACATTGGGCCTGAAATTGTGAATTGGATTAGAAATCGGCCTTGAAGTAGACTTACCGGTCTACAAAGGCGACCATTTTGAAATGTAGAACCACCTGATGTGTCCCCATTGAGCCGCTGCTACAGAATAGATTACTGTCAGCAGTTACATTAATTGCTTTAGATTTGATTAGATTTTTTTTCCCATCTCAGATAACATTAGCTGCTTAGTAGTTACGCAAGCTAGTTCTAAATATGTTCCGCTTGTTGACTAAAGATTTGGTCACAAGGTCTATATAGACAGGAAATCATTAATAGAGTGTTATGTATTGGATGATTCCCCCCCCACCCCACCTTTTGGTTATTTTAAAGCTGATTTTAAAATAACTCAGCTTTGCCTTGCAGGAAGCTGGGACCTAGTTGACCTTAGTTGTGCCTTTGTTTGGTTGGGTCTCTGGCAGACTGGATGCTTTGCAACCATTCACAACTAGAGACTGGCATTGCTGCTCTATTGGGAAGCAAAGATAAAGTTAGTGTTGTAAACGGGGAGATGGATCGTTTAATTATTACTTGTTGAGGGGTCCATCTTATAGCTGCGACCCAACTCTGATAAGTCAACCTCATCGTGAACCAGTCCGTATTTAATCCAAGACTTTACTGCAGATTTGGTTGTTTTTTGACCCAGATGTGAACTGCAAGTCAAAGATAATCTGAGCGAGTTGTGATTTTATTCCACTTAAAATTCTCTTTATTTTCCTCCTATTTCTAACTTTTTTCTATGTTTTATTGGTGTCTTTCAGACAAGCCTGACAAGAAGGAGGGCAGAAGACATGAAGTAAAGTCAACCTAAGGGTCCACTGAGCTACGTGTCGCTCATTTCAGACAATTGAATTTTCTAAAAATAATAAATAAATAAATAATCTAGTTTTTAGAGACAAATGAAGGACAAAACAATCTGAACAAATTTGCTACATGGTTTACAAAATGGCCAACCATAATGCACAATACAATATACAGCTTGCCTCACTTAAAAAAAGCATCTGACCTCAGTTTTTTAGGCTCACCCAAAATCACGAAAACCGTGAACAAAAACCCATATATTTGCTAAATCTGTTTCAAATTATACTTTGTTTTTTTTTTTCTTCTTCATTTTAATAATGCTTTGATAAAGGACTGCTGCATAAGCTATATAAATCCCTTGATACCTGAGTTGCCCGTAAAACAGTAAGGTCATGCCTAAACAGTTTCTCACCTGAAATAGAAGATAATAAAGAAATTAAAAGAATAAGCCCATCACTTACATTGTTTGTTTTGCCAAGAAGAGCAGGAGTTTGTGTGAACAGATGGGAGCCACGGATGAGTAAAGTCCAGTGTTGTACAGGAACCGAGACGCAGTGAAGTCAGTTCAAATCAACTGTGCTCTTCTTGCTGTCTCGACTTCTCTTCTTCCTCTTAGAACTATATTAAGAAGAGGAAGTGGTGATGGGTATTCGGTTTAGTGGAGTGGCCGAAGGAACACACGCGAAGCACTAGAACGTGAATGCGGCCTGAACTGGGCTCTCACTCACTGTCTAGATTTGTTTTCTCTCAATTTCACCTCAATTTATGGAATCCTCAAACACACTTGCAACATTTTTGCCTCTCTCTTTTTTGAAGACAATTCTTGCTTTGAAGAATCGTCCGTGCAGGTCACTGTAGGTCACTGATGCTGACATGATGAGAAACCACCTCAGCCTGTGCATTGCAAATGACTCAGTCACGCTTTTTAAACAATAAAAATAAATCCGCCTCCATCTTGTGTCACGCTTAAAGGTTTACCTTCCTATTTACGAGAAAGCGAAAACTGGCCCTATACGTCTGTTCGGTTTTCTTTGTTCCATGTTGCACATGCATACTCCAAGACTTTTTGACACATTTTAAAAAAACATAAAAAGAAAACGCCCATAACCACCATGTGTGTGTATATATATATATATATATATATATATATATATATAAAGTACATTAATACTTCAACTTTCACTGATACTGCTTGAGCTTTTTTACTTCTCCAGACGACAATCACACATTTATACTATTAGAGTTTCACAACACAAACACGTTTGGTTAAGTACAAACAGAATACAGCAATGTGTGTTTTTCAAAATGTTGAAAACTCAAAAGTGTGTTGTTATTTATATCTAACACATGACCTTCATAAGTGGTTTTGGAAACACGTTGGTGGCCGTGTCACATCAGCCATATCTTCCGGAGGGACAAAACGTCTAAAGGTTCAAAGTTTTTGGCTCCTTTTCCAAAGTGCTGTAAACTCATGAAAGAAAAATGATCAGTTCTTCTTCTTTTTTTTTTTTTGGGTTCTCAAATCATGAATTTGCATTGGGGAAAAAAAAATGTTTCTATTTTCTAAAGTTCCTCATCTTGCTTCCTCTGCTTGAAGTATGCCGTGTTTCCCAAGTGGCTACATATCTGCACCTGCGCTGCAGTGCAGAGTTTAAAGGGGAAATGCCCAATTTCACAAAGCAGGATGCTGCGGATGATGAGAGCAGCAGAAGAGACGTGATGAAGAGGCTGCAAGACTCAGCACTCCTAACTAAATCCGCTCCTCCTCCACGTGACCCTCCAGCATCTGTTGGTGAAGGGATGGAAATAAAGATCCTGGAGTTTGGAGCGTGTGAGCGCCTGCTGTTCAGACCGCTGGGCCCTGAACAAACTCATCATCACGACTGTCGTTAGAATTAAGAGACGCAACAAAGGCGGTAGAAACCACCACAAAGCTGTAGTGTTCCTGATGCTGGTGTTTTCCTTAAATATTGGAGGAAATGAGGGGGAAAAAAACAAAGCAAATCACTTTCTTTGCACATCTGCAGGAGCCACAAATGTGAAAATGAATACAAAAGAAAAACTGCAAGAATGCAAAAGGTGGGATGAAAGCAATCATAATTTTTCTGTTGATTTTTATGATTTCCTTTTTTTTTTGTTTTTGTAAATGAGAAGCTCGGAGGTGTCGGATGTCATCTGCTGAACGATTTATTCAGATGAAACAGGAAGGCACCGTGAAGTCAAGTAAAAATCAAAGGAGGAAGCGAGAAAAAGAAGAAACACAGATGACTTCATTTCCAAAAAGCCACACGCCGTCCTCCGAGAAATGGAAAGTCCCATTTGTCAGTAACGCCACACTCATCGATATACATTTACACTGGATGTTCGTGCCTGCGTGTGCATGCATATGTGTGCAAGCCAGACATTTTTTCCCCCCCCTCGCCTTTTTTTTCTCCCTCTCCATTTAATTGCGCGTGTTGTGTTTTTCTCATCCATCCGGCGCTACCTTTCACATCTATAAATAGCTAAGTTGCTGGCTGTGATGGTGGACAGCTTCATTACAGACAATCCCAAGGACATCAGCTGATGGCTGACAGTTGCAACGGGTGGGCTCAGCAAATGTCAAAATGGCCTCCAGAGTGCAGCCCACCCACCTTTCTGTTTTGCTCTTTCAGTCGACCAAGTTTAAAAGCTGAATTACAGAGCCTTCGCGAACTTCAATTTTATCTTAACGTCATCAAATGACATGTTACTAAAGTGCCTGAAACGTTAAATGAGCTGAAACGGCCACTATCCATTGGCTCATTGTTGTCGTGTGTGTGATGAGAGTGCTGAAGAAATCCCCTTCTAATCGCCCAATGCTGGTCATGTGACCCGGTGCCAGTTGGAGTCAAAAGGCCTTTTAGTCAGGGCAGAGGGCACAAAGTGCTCTCTCTCTGTCTTCCCCCTCTTGCCCCCCATCGCATTAAAACCAGCACACACAGAAATCAATTCATCACTCCTCATAGTCCGAGCCGTGCTTCGGATGCAACTTTTCAGTTTCAAGGGCTGAATGCAAGCGCGGAGTATTTCTCACTTTTATGACAGCTCCCCCAAGGCCTGGCATCAGAGAAAGCCGAAAGGTATTTATCAGGGAAAAAAAGCTGCCTAAGCACCAGAAGCTGAGAAAATATCAGCTGTCGAAAAATGTTTTAATCACACAACGATATCATCGGTAAATACAGAGTGCAACTTTGAAATGATATTCTTAATTATTGAGGAGGGGAACACTATTCAAGGTAATCTGGCTTCATGTGGAAAAAGTAATTGCCTCATTTAGAATAGAACCCGTCTCACAACATGACGTAGACTAAGAGATTGACAGGAAGTCACTGACCTCTATCAGTCAGGAAAGAGCTACAAAGCTATTTCTAACCAAAGACCCAGATTTACTCCGAGAGCACATTGATGACTCATCCAGGAGCAAAGTAGCCCTCAGTTCCTTTATATGGTCATGATTTAACAACGAGAGAAAATGTGGAAAGGAAAAGCCTCCGAGAGCTAAAAACAACACTGCTAGTCAAAAAAAGTAAAAATAATAATAATAAAAAATCACTCATTTACCAGAAAAACAAATTGCAAATACTCTTGAGACTGAAAAAATAGAAGTGAATTTTTTTTTTCAAAGTGTGTATCCTGTCACATCTGGCATAAAAACATACACACCATTTAAAGAAAAAAAAAAAAAACAAATAAAAAAACGTCATCCAAAGCAAACATGGGAGTGACAGTGCAATGGCCTAGAAAAGCTTCAGGTTGATTACTTTCTGAAACTGTGAAGCATGTTTTCTTCCATAAAAAAATTAAAATAAAAATAAAAAATCTGGAGATTGTCCACCCTTTACTCCACAAGGTCAAACCTCAAGCATTCTTGGGTTATTATTCAGCAGGACAACAAACTACAGCACACAGTGAAGTAAACCTCTGAATGACTCACAAACAGAGGTTTTGGAGTGGCGTAATTAAAGTTTGAACTGGTATTCAATTGGTTTGGTGTACCATGATCCTCAAACATGGTATTCATACTCGAAAACTCAAATTAAAACAATTCTGCAAACAAGAATGGAGTTAAAGTTAGACTCATTGCCACTTGCAAATGCTTGACGGTACGTCGCTTCCGAGAGTGACCTGGTTGGCTTGAATGGCTGTTTTTTTTTGTTTTTTTGGGGCGGGGTGGGGGGGGGGGGTATAAATATGTATAAATATTTGCAACGGTTATATTAGCCTCGTATAAAAATGTGTGAGATCTGAAGCAGGTAAGTGCTGTAAAACAAGCAAAAGAGATCAGTAGTGACGTTTTTTTTTTTTTTTTACAGTACTGTAGTTGATTAATTAATATAAATACCTGTTGTCTAGCGTGCAGAGTCTAATTTTAAGTTGTTCTTGTAATAGATTGTTGCAGATGTACTGTGGCCGCTTATTTGTAGCAAAGTTTAACGATTTGCTGATGTGGTTCGCACTTTAGTCCACCTTGTCGACGAGACAGGAAGTGTTAAAACAAAAAAAAAGGTGAGAGCAGGGGAAATGTCATGCATCTAATGCTGCCGCCGCCATTACTCTTGAGGAGTGAATGTGAACCGTTCCCCTTCATCAGATTGTTAATGATCGGACTTACGATAAAAGTTCACAACTGTTAGAAAATAAAACAATAAAGGTGTGTTTACTGTTCAGAATGTGATCAGCTCCACAGCAGTCTGCGGGGTTTTAGTGCCCCCTAGAGGCGAGGCGAAATCAACGTTCAGGTCCTCGTGCAGGTGTTTTGAGGAAGATACATCTACTTAAACAATTTCGCTGCTACCCTTTGAAGCAATAATTTAAAAACTTAAGAGGATGATGACATTTCATATGTTCATCTGTCCTTCTACTCACCCTGAAAAGTTTTTTTTTTCCTCCAGCAGGATTACTCTCCTGCAGAATAAAGAGAGAATAAAGAGTTTTAATGCATTTCCTGAAGACCCTTGAAAAATCACCTTAGCCCATAAAGCAACATTGTAGAAAAGAAATAATAAACTTCAATCCCGTCGTGAACCTGCTGGATATGCTTCACACTTTACCGGTCTTTTCCCAAAGGTCAAGTTTCTGCACTCTCAGCTTTATTTCTTAACCGTACTAATTTAGCATTTTATTTGGCGTCAACGTGTTATTGGTCACAAACAATTAAGTTTGCCTAACCAATCAATGGTTTAATCTAGCTAAAATACTACTGCTCTTCAGTTTATCAGGTTTTCCTCTTTCACGTTTAACAGGACAGAATAATGTGTGGTTGCTCACCGTCGACAGAAATAGATCATTAAGCAATGCCACGTTTGCTAAATCCTGCAAACGTGTGGATTTAGCAGGAAAAAGTTATACATTAGGTAAAGAAGTTTTTATTTTCACTAACCATGAAAACATTTACTTAAAAAATTGGACTCCGTTTCAACACAGTTGGATACAGAAGAGATTACTTGTAGTTGGCAGTTAAACCATTGAAGGAAACACCCATGTTTGTATTGAGGAGTGTAACAGGGATGGTTTTACTCACCTTTGACCTCTCTTAGGAAAACAAGCCACTTCATAAGTCTGCAGATTGCTTCAATGACTATTAAATTTTGCCACTGCGCTTTTAGATCACTGGGTGGGGTGCCGGTTTACGTTTCCAAGCGACTGATCCGGCATTTCTCCAGACTTTAGCTTCACTGGGCAAACTGCCATACAACTCTCCAACCAGTGAGCTCATGTTTCTGGGCTTGTTTATACTCACTTATTGATAAACCCATTTTTTGTTGTTGTCGTTTTATAAACTTATGTGTCAGCTTAGTTATATTTATTTCAATATCAAATCATGAGCTACGAGTCTGTACATAACTGGAAAGGAAGATATGTAAAAAAAAAAAAAAGACAGTATACACACTAAAGTTTAGATTTGATTTCCTTTTGCGCTCTAGCAATTTTATGCTAACACATTTATGAAATTATAAATATGTTTGTCGAGGAGGTAATGTTTATTTAGGTGTCTGATAAATGGAAATGTCGTTATCGAAGACAACAAAACAATGTTAACTTATTACATGACAAGCCCATTTTATTGTCTTCCATGGATGGAAACAGAAACTGTGTACAGAATGGTAGTCACATGCAATACAAAAATATGGATCTTTACAACAACATAAAAAAACATGAATTGGCCCATCCTAAAAAAAACATGTACAGTCTTTTTACAGTGCTTTATACATGAAAAAATATAAATATATATTTACACATCTGAAATAGCCGGAGCAGTACCTAATCAAAAAAATGTTGAAGTATCTTACATATAAAATGTTTTTTTTAAAATTATTATTATTATTATTTTATTTTATTTTTTACAAATTTTAGAAGAACTGTGTTAATTTGCTTTATATTAATTTATGTACATTACATACTACTGGATTTGGAACACAGGTACTGCAATCTCTCACAACAAAACCCTCCAAAAAAACCAAAAAATAATCCGACACTGAACGCTCACCCAGTTGCACGTGCACCAACAAGATAAAAAAAAAAAAAAAAACGAAAAAACAAACACATAAATACCAACAACCCAACTGAAGCCAGGAGTCACAAAACGATGTACACAAGCGCGCCGAGGAGGTAATTATGGGAGGATTTTGGACACATTCGCATCAGATTCCTGATTGATGCACTTCAACCAAATAGATATTACGTTTTATACCTGTGTAGTTTTGACCTGCTTTCTTTTTACTGTGTAAAGCACACACAGAAACACACACACACACACCTCTCACTGACCTGTTCTTGTTTTCAAATGCGTCCCATAAATAGAGATTTAGCAGATTATACAAAAAAAAAAAAAAAAAAAAGACGACATACAAGTGAGCACATCACACTGGTCAGTCCTTGAGACTCGTCTGAAAAGAAACTGTAAAAACACAGCAAAAATCACCATGCAAAAGAAAAAAGCAACTAAAATATAGCCCAAAAATAAGTTGCTGTTTTTTTCTCCTTTTTGACAAAAGTGCATATTGTCTGGGCATGGGGTTAGTGAACAACATGCCGTCACACTAGCCATAAAGAAAAGCGAGGGAGTAGAGGCGGAAGGCAGCTGGTTTGAGAGCATCACTCATGCAGCCTGTCCGACAAGTGTCGAGCCCTCAGGAGGGGAAAAAAAACAGAGATAAATGAAGTTGTCCGTTCAGTGATTGGGGCCGTTTTATGTCCAGCAGCGCCTTTTGCTTCGTGTGTTTTCAGGGAGGAGGAAAAAAACAAAAAAAGTGCCATTTTGTCAGGATCCCAGCGAGAACAGCCACATCATAGCAGCACAGAGAAGGTGAGCAGCCATCAGCAGGCACAGTCAGTCTCACAGGCGCCCAGACTCACAAGCCCAGCAGATGTTTTAGAATCGAGCAAAAAAAAAAAAAGAAAAAGGCAAAGAGATTTTAAAGATGTGTCAAAACGGAAAAGCAAAAAAAAAAAAAAGGGCTCCCTATCTTTCGTATTTCAGTCCCTCGATCCGCTCTTCCAAACAAGAAATACGCCAATGGTTAGACACGGAAGATTGGACTGGGGATTAGTGGAAGTGGTGCCCGTTTCAGGCAGAGGCAATGCTTTGATCAACCCTGTAACAGTTAGGGATCCAGGAGCATGCAAGGCAGAACCAGGCTTTGTTTTGCATTGCTTATGTTTCAGAGTGGCTGCTACAACCTGGATTAGACAAAAGAAAAAAAAGACACACAAAAGAAAAAACAGGAGAGAGAAAAAGGGCAAAGGAAATGTTAGATGGTTAGTAAAAGAATCAGGCTGAACAGGAGCATTTTGATTAGTCAGAGAAGATCCAGCACATTAAACAGGTAGAGAAGTTCATTAAGACAGCAGGACTTTGTACTTCTCCGTTTTAAGGTATTTTCTCAGCTTATAAAAATTCTAACCTAAAGTGTGAAACCTGTCTTTTAAACCTAGATAGGTGTATAGTGAAGCTCTGGGGTGCTTGAAGCAAAAGCAAAAAGTGTGAAAAAGCAAATTAAAGACGAAAAGCAAAAAAAAAAAAAAAAAAAAAAACATTACCATAAAGCTGAGTTTATACACGTTGCAGATACAACCAGAGTGAACCAAATTCTCTGAATGCTAATGACAAGTTTTACTGCTCAACTTAATATAATCAAAAGTGATTGAAAGATGATGCAATCCTGCTGGTGTGCCTGTAATTCTTGATTATTTTTTTTTTTTGCATTTTAAATAAACATAATTTACTAAATGTTTCAGCAATTGTGTAAAATGTAAATGCTTTAAAAGTTATATAAAAATGTTAATCTTTTTGTTTTCATTGATGCTGGGAAAATTCTTAGTGAAGCCACCAATACCTGATTCCTGATCTAGACATTTTCTACAGCATTTGTTGTCTTGTTTTAAACAACAATAAATTATTTAAATTTACTGTTTAAAATACACAATAGTTGCTAATTATTCACATTTAATTGTGTCACAGCTTCAATGAAGACGGGGCTGTATTATGTCCTCCATCTTACATCACTGTTGGCGGTCAGAGTCTGTTCCTGACAGCACGTCTATGCATTTGGAAATACCCTAACCGTTATAGACAGTGGCTGTTTCACCTCAGCAATTGTAAAATAGAAGCACCTCAAACTACTCTTAGAAACATCTTTGCTTGAAGAATAAATTAAGCTAAAGAAATGACGTATATACACATCTATGAAACACAAAGTTCACAGCTTATCTAAAAAAAACAAAAGCAAAGAGAATCTGATGGACTAGTTTAAAAAACAAACATACTAACAAATGTTTATTTTTTTGGTTTTTTGTTTTATGCCCCAGCTACAAGTCTGACCAGAGCTCTGCTCCAGTTATGTGTCGTTTATACAGTGTGGCGACAGAAATCATGACTGCTCAGGTCACTGTACCACAGGGAAAACCATAAAAACAAACAAACAAACAAAAAAAAAACAACAAAAACCAAAACGTAGAATCTCTGCACGTGTTTTCATGTCCAGTGTCTTCACCTCCGCTCCTGCTGTGGGATACCTACTCTGCAGACTTCCAGAAGTGTCCTGGGTGTGACAGCCTGCGGTTGAGTTTGGGCAGCTTCTCCAGCATGTCGGCCAGCTGAGTGAAGGTCGGCCTATCTCTCGGGTCAAATGCCCAGCAGGCAGAGAGGATCTCCTAACAAAACCAAAATACACTGCTTTAACAGGTTTCTTGACTGCATTAAGTTAAACTGTCTAAACACAATTTGCCAACTCACTGTGACCTCCTTGCCCAGGCTGATCTCCCCCAAAACCTTCTTTATGCCCTCGCCACTCCCCACCTGCCAGATGATGGCTTCAACAGGCTGGTTAGTGATTGGCCAGTCTCTAGCTTGAAGCTCATACCAAATTGTTCTTAAAAAGAGGAAAGCAGTGATGTAACTAACATTAATCATAACTCCCAGAACCAGGCTGCAGGACTCCAGAGCTTCAACACAACTTACCCAAAGGCATACACGTCCGCTGCTGTTGAAAAGGGAAGGCGATCCTCATTGTTGCCCGGACACATTTTACGCACAATCTCCGGCGCGAGGTAACAAATCCAACCGTGCGGAAGTCTGAGTTTATTCTCACGCCTGAGAAGGAAAAGAAAATCTTTACAGGCATGCCATTTCTTACAGCAATGACTATCTGACAAGCACAAGAGGCGGGTGCAGGACTGCCACTGCAGGCCTCGGCAAGTTTTCCAGATCACTGAGGCTCCCTTGGCAACAGCAGCAGAGCAGTGTAAACAGAACGTCAGCTGAGCTTGAGGTTTTAAGGTGGCGGTCCTCACCTCCCCTCCTGAACGACTCCAGAAATCCCAAACAAGCCAAAATCCGTGATCACCACTTTGTTGGTGTCGTGGAAAACATTCTTGGACTTCAGGTCTTTGTGAACGATGCCTTTGGCGTGAAGGTAGCCCATTCCCTATGTCGGATAGTGAGAGATAAGATTATGTGAAAACCTTAAAGTCATCTCCAGTCCAATTAAAACACAGGACTAACCCTATGATAAAGTGTTTGAGCAGCAACAATAAAACAGAGAACATGATTGGAAAAACATTTGTATTGTTTTGCATGGCAAATGGATTGAATTTATATTGTGCCTGTCTAGTCATACTAACCACTCAGGTACTGCATGTTCACTAAGTAACATGCAGTAATGCAGCACCTCCCTCCCTTTCATATTCAGTTGCTGCACACTGCCAGTCTGCAGTCCGAAAGATGGTTTCAAAAATTGTCCCCTTACTCACCAGACAGACATATTCAGTTATTGGAAACACATCTGCCTTTAGACGGTAACTGACTGGAAACTAACGAACAACACTCTTGTTTTAGGGTGCAGATCATTTAAAAATGGTGTTATTGTATTGAGCTATAAGCAGCTGTTGAGTTAATAACTGTGGGTTGTCTGCTAAGTAAAAAAAAAAAAAAAAGCACCTGTGTTATTTCATGTAATAAAAGCATGAGAACTTTGGTATTATTTCTTTGTTATCAAGTTTTGTTTAAAAAATATATAAAAGTCATAATTAGTATTTATTTTGTTAGATTATTTTGTATCAGGAGAAATAATTGACAGCACTAAGGACAAACAAAAGGGTTTTGGCAGGAAGTGACACTGAACATGACACAAAACAAAATACCTTTACAATCTCCTGAGCGATTTGCCTCGTTTTATTGATATCCAAATTATTTTTGGTGTCCCGGACAACTGAGTACAGTGTCCTTCCTTTACAGAAACTACAGCAGGAAAAGAAGGAAAAGATTACACAAATGAAGCAGCGACCCAACTTGAGGTGCGTTTGGTTTATCTGCTCTTACCTGGTGATGATGGCTAAGTGGGGTGGAGCCATGCAAGCCCCCATGAAGAGGACTACATTCTCGTGTCTGGTCTGTCTGTAGTTCATCACCTCCTTCTTAAAGAGCTTCAGATGATCCTGATTGTTTCCATCAATCTCAAGAAGTCTGATGGCGACCTCGCCGTGCCACCGACCCTTGTGCACTCGACCCCAGCGACCCTGATCGACAGAAACGCAAAAAAACTCAGGACATTTACCTTCTCACACTCGCGTCGATAACACCGTTTTGGTGAATCCTCACCTTTCCGATGAGCTCGCCGAGATCCAGCTGCTCAAAGGGAATGTCCCACTCCTGCAGGTACACGCTCGTCTGGCTGGGCTTGCGGGATATGGGGCCCTTCCACTGGTTTCCACGAGAGCATGGCAGATCATCCAGCTCGTCGCACTCACCGTCTGAGCCGATGTTCCCCATCATTCCCTCCCTGTCCTCCTCGTATTCCCCTCCGTGGTCATCTCTGTCGTCCTCTTCATTCTCCCCCTCCGCTTCGGGATCTTCATCCTCAATGTTCTCATCCCCTTCCTGAAATCAGGCAGCAAGAGATTGGTTTGTGCACAAAAAACATATATATAGATAAAAAAATTAAATCTAAAAGCATGTTGTAGCATTACCTCTTCATCTTCATCCTCAACCAGCTCATTGTGAGTATCATCTGCTGACTGTTCTACCTCACTGCTGCAAAAAAAATGTATACATCATCATCAGAGGTGCAACTGAAGAATAAATATTTAAACGTTTAAATTAAATCTAGTAAAGTACAACTTACACTGTGTCTTGGAGGACATCAGAGCACACATTTGTAGGACTGCAAACATCTACAGAGAACAGCATAGCACCCTTTAAATGATTCAATAGCTATCCCACCAAACAGATCATGCGATTCTTCAACGTCTCCAGCAGATGGTGTCAAAATGCAGCTAAGAGCCAGAGAGAGGAGGAGGCTACACTTACAGCTAACAACCCCACAGACATCATGCAGGAGGAAGAGAGAGCTGCGAGAATCTAATGGTTATGGAGTGGTATGATGGCGTAACAAGTACTCGGTGTGTCACTATGGGACAGTCAACTCACCGGGGAAGATAAACTGCTGCCTATGCTGAAAATAATACGCAGCTTTTGTGAAAAAATACGGAGAGGGGAAAGACAGCATAGCAGGAGAGATCCTGGGTTAGTGAAGCTTTTGGTTAGGAGACCATCATGAAAGCACAGATCAGTGTTAAAGTCTCCGCAGGAGTGAGAAAAGGGCGCATGAGGCCATTAACATTATTATTATTACTATTCAAGAAGGGAAAAAAATGAGCTTAAATGGATTGAAAAAGCAGAAATAATCACTTTAAGCTTCTGGATTTGTACGTGTTCGTCAGGAGCTTTGCGGTCAGGTTTACCTGGAAAGTTAAATCGGCTGTCTCTGTGTCCTTTGGGCGAAGGGTTAGGTGGTGGCGTGGCACTCGGAGGATTGCTCTGCTGGAAGGGAGCAGGGGAGGAAGGAGTGGATGAAGTGGTGGAGGATGGGTTGCTGCTCGAGTCCATCTGGTTCATGACGGGAGGATGATCCTGATGAGACGCAGGTTTCAAGAAAAACAAAGTTTACTCAATCAGTACATCACTGCTTTTCACTGTAGATTACGAAAGGAGCTCATAAGAGCCAGATTTCATTTCCTGAATGCATTATTACAGTAAAAATGGCTAAAGAGCTGTCATTGCTCCACTTTACAGCAGGACAAATGAGCAGATGGTGGAACTGAGTGGGAAAAAAAAAAGTTTTCTCACTTATACAAAATAAAATGTAGCATTTATTTAACAGGAACGACTGAGAATTACACCTCTTAGTCTAGCACTTGAGTGGCACTTGCATTATTAACAGAGGAATAAAAAAAAAACTGCATAGCCTTGAATAAGTATTCACACTGATTATGTAAACGCAATTTTTAATGTATTTTCCAAGATTTTTACGTGGCGTATTAAAAAAAAAAGGCTGCGCATAGGACAGGAAAACATAAGCTTAAAATTTTCTTTACAAATAAATGTTTAGTTTTGTGTTTTCATAATGCCCCCAAGAATACCTTACACAGCCACCTTGCTACAGCAGCTTTTAGAATAAATTGGACTTTAACTGGACCATTCAAACACATAAATATACTTTCATGCAAACCATTTTATTGAAGCTTTGTATGCTTAAGGTTGTTGTCCTCAACCACATTCTCAACTGTTTTGCAGCTTCTATCGGGTTTCCTGAGAGGGTTAACTTATATTTAGATGCATTCGGGGTTGAAGTGAAGTCACACATAAAAGTTTTGCATGCAGGAAAAACAAGATGCATCTTGGAAACCCCTCAGGGCTTAACAGAACAGCTGCAATTATGCTGAGGCAAACTAACACAAAGGTGGACTTAATAGTATTTATTAATTAGGTTACTTGTAGAGACAGTTGGATTGTATTTGGGGGTATCGTATTAAAAGTTCAAAATCATTTTACTTCCATTTCACATTTACATGGTAGTCCTTGTTGGTCTCTCTCATAAAGTAAATCAAACGGAGGTTAGTGGTAATAAGACAAATGTGAAAAGGTGTTAGGTATTTTGTATATTAAAGCATTTCTTTACCTTTTTTGTAATGGCCTTTGGTAATGTACCAAACTGAGGAGCTTCTTGTGGTCGGTCCACAGGGTTGTTTATATCAGAAGGAACAGACTCGGTCCTCCTAATTTTGGCAACTGCAGAACACAATTATTTTCACACGGGGCCTATATCTGATATTTGTAGGGAGGAAAATTTTAAGCATGAAAAAAACTTACTTGGTAGAAAGGAGATTCTGCAGGACGGAGCCTCCTTTGTGCATTTGTTGTGGCACTTTAACCTGCAAGGACAGTAGGCAACACATGGGTAGCTTGGTAGCAATTAGCATTTAGCACCAATAGAGCTCCTCAAGTCCAGATCAAGATTAAGTCAAGCCATCACAGCCCTCTACTACGAAGCAGGATTAATAGCTTACTAAGGTAACTTCAAGTTCAACACAAGGTTTTATTTGGGGTCATGAAGCTGCCGCGTTTCTTTATTGCATTTCTTTAAAGAAATGAACTTGCACTGGAAGTCTAACCTGCTTCAGAACAAGTTTGGTTAGCCTCTTATGCCAGACTATAGATGATTCAAGTGTGTTTTGTTACATGTATGTAAATGTGCTTGGTTGGAATTAGTAACAATGGAGTAGCCTGAATGAGAGACTGATGGCTCACTGTTTTCTCCTCCAGTACACGTGAGTGCAAGTTTCGTTCTCCTCCAACTGCATATTTGTATGCATACATCCAACTTAAAAAATGTTTCTTGAAATTAATGAAACATCACTGGATGATGAGTAAATAAGAAATAGAAAAGTAATGATAGGATAAGTATAGAGAATATTTATGTACCAAGAAATAAGATGGTGAACCATATTATTCAGTTATGCTTCAGTGCTATACACCAAGGTTAACTTTATTTATGTATCTGACAATCTGAAATTGGTTTTAAAGCATGTATCTGGACTTTAGCTGTAATACTTTTTTTTTTTTCCCCCCCAATTTCTATACTAGTATTTTTTTTCTTCTTACGAACATGATCTGATAAATAATTTTTCTTTGTCTGCACTGTTTGGCCTTTACATTACGCTTCCAGGTTTAGCAGACAGTAGACAGACTAGAAAGTATGAATTAGGCCTCATTAACTCAGAGACCAGCGATGACATATCATTTAGAATAATCTCAATTATTCAGACAAACTGACTAGTGTGTACAGAAATCTTCTCTGCAAAAATGATATTTGTTCTTGTGCCTTTATTCATTTAATCAGCTTTTAACCAAGATACCCTCTATGTATTGTCTTTGCACCATTTAAAAAAAATTAATACTTATGTAATTTGAAGATAGTTGAACTGTATTTATTTGCCTTCCATCTTTTTAAAATTATTTCAAATAAAAATAAAATTTTTACAAAAATTTATTGTGAAATTTTAAAATTTCAAAATAAAATACAGTTTTATTTCAAATAAAAATAAAATTTTTAAATAAAATTTGAAATCAAATTTTATTTGTCGACTTACCGACAGTGTTTGCATTTAACACCAAACATCATGTTCTTCTGACACACTTGACATGTCTGGGATAACCAGGACTTGGTCGAAAACCTACAAATGACAAAGTCAGGTCATGTCATTCCTGCACTATCAGTGCATTGAATTGCTATTTGCAAGTAGGAAACACAGCTGACTTTCTTCAGTGACATAAGTTTGTGAGAAAGGACAACAAAAAGGTGTACCTGTGCGTGACGGCTAGACCGATGTCCCTCCTGACTGCTTTTGGGGAGCTGCGGTGCAACGCTACGTTATCTAGGCAGGCAAGCAGATGGAAGACAGGAAGATCAACAACATGCTTAAGATATGCTGTGGTGGTTCTGCTTTGTCTTTATCTTAAATACATGAAAATACATTTAACATAGAATAGATTTTTGTAGACATTTTAAGAAAAAAAAAAAAAGCACATGACCCACTCTTAATTATGCTGTGCTCCTCAATTAGCGTGGGTGTCCCTGGCAGGGTGTAAGGTGCGGTGTTGGGAGCTGGCGTCCCTCCAGGGGTCCGTGCGGGCTTGACTGGATACCGAGAAGGCGAGTCCTCACATCCATTCCCATTCACTTGCATGTTCAGCAATAATTTGTTCTTTTTACCACACCTGAAAGGTAAAAAGATAAAAAAAAAAGAATAATATCAGCAGATGCAGTTTTACTGGTATCAAGTAGTGTGACACCTTTGAAGGTCTACACTACAGCGTCGCTTGAGTTCTTTACAGCACGAGGCAGGTTATGTAAGCTGTGCAAGGAGCCACGCTGGAGCACCTTAATAGAACTGGCACAATGACAATAGTGGCATCCTTAACACCCACATGGAGGTCACAAGAAGAGCACCAAGCTGTGCCAGACCTGTGATCTGGCCGCACATGTAATCACACGAGAGGAAAGACAGCTGGGAAAGAACAAACTAACATTTTGTATCTGAACACACATCTCTGCTCAATGCAGTAGTTCTCTTGAACATTTTTTCCCCCCTTGATAAAACATTCCATAAAGCAACAGGATATTGTAGATAATCTTGTGGCTTGTTTGTGTAACTACACTCAATCACAACACAGAGCAAGTGGGGAGTGGGGGGGAAACAGCGATTGAGTGCGCTGCCACCCCTGAGCATTTAGGATTTAGGAAATGCTTCCTGTTTTGACATGACTCATAATCTCTGGGAATTTGTTTGGGATTAGCTCCCTTCAAACAGTAAGAGAAAAAGGAGCAACAGGCAGGATGTGAAAGGATGCTGCACAGGGAAGGCGAGGGGATCAAAGCAAAGCTCTGCCCGAGTCTTAAAACAGACTAATTCATTATTTGAGAGAGAGACAATAAGCAAATATGTCACACTGGTGACATTGTACCAAATTCTACTCTAACCAATGAGCTGACATAAGAATCAACAACAAACTCATCAGAAATGGCTAAATGACATGCATCATTCCTAAAACTAGAACTACTTCTAAATATTACTTAATACTTAAACTTCAGTTCATTGCTTAAAAATAAACAGCAGCATTTGTGTTGAGAGAGAATCATTATCATTTATCCATAAAGAATCCTGAAAAAATTCTAAAGATTCTATAAAATATATAGAGAATTTATTTGAATTTAATATGAACTAAAATGGAGATTCTCAAATATAAATGGGAGATTTGTTTAAAAAAAATACATGCAGATGCATCCATTTATCTCACTTTTAAACAGTGAAAAAATAAACATGTTTTTCAAGGCATTTGTGGCCAATACCGATTTCTGCTTTTGTTTAAAGTTTAAACTGCTCATTCCGATTTTGATTACTTCAGTCTTTTTTTTTTTCAGAAGTTTAAACACATTAAAGAAAAAAGAAAAATGATTGCTGAAGTCTAACCTGCTTCAGAACTAGTGTGGTTAGCCTCTTATGCTAACCAAACTTGTTCATTGCTTAAAGTAGCAAACTTGTTCATTGCTTGTTTATTGCATTTAAGTAGTGGTTAAATCCCCCCCCGCCACCCCACAAAAAAAAATGGAGGAATCATGAAATTATTTATATTTACGTATCAAAACATGGTACCCAAACTCAAAAAAATATATATATTCAAGTGTATATTGTTGGTTAATTTATTTGAGGACAGAAAGTGGGGGAAGACCAAAGTTCAGATGAAGTTGATGTACAGGGAAAAAAAATAGGCTATGCAGGTATTGGACTTATCAATCACCAATTAGAGATGATCGACAATTGGTTGACTCCAAATTGATTGGTGGACGTCCAATAAAAAAAATGTAATCTTTTAATCATATTAGATCTTCAGTTCATGTCCTCATACCCAAACAGACAAATTTATTTACAATTTAAAATGTTAAAATAGTTTGGTGATTAATTCAATGCAAGCAAACTTCAAGGTTTAAATTCATTGATAGGATCATAGTTTGGTTTCCTCCTTTACTATTGTTTCCCACAGCATGACAGCCATCTCATGTTAGCATCCTGTGAATGCTAACAATTACATGTCATCGACGGTGAAATTTCACCATCACCTAACAGATTTTAACGTGGACGGTGAGTTGAGAACGGCACCTACTTGTTGTTGGGGGGATCCTCGATGCGATTGCCAAGCTGGGACTCGTGGCTCTTGCTGCGTGTCAGAGTGATGTTGGGGAGCAGATGCAGAACCTTGCGGGACGGAGGTGGAGGAGTGCAAGGGGGCTTCAGTTTCTGTCGCCTATTTGAGGGTGGGGTTACAGGCGGGGTGGAGGTGTGCCCGTGGAGGCGGGTTGTGCGTGGCCGAGGCATGGGGAACAGATCTGTGAGGGGACTGTCGCCATGGCCGTATGATCCCAGCCCATCCGGTGTGGCTGCTGCTGAAACAGAACCAGAACGGGGATGATGGAAGGTAGCAGAGGGGGTGGATGGCGTGGACTGGATGGTGGAGGGGCGGGCTAGAGGCGATGGACTGTGGGGGCGCAGGGGAGTTCCCAGGAAAGGCAGCTGGTCTGCCGTTAGTAGAGAGCCACTGTCCCTCCTGGTGGACTCAGACAGCCAGGAAACACCATCCTCTTTCATTTCGCCTCCTGTAAAACAAACAAAAAACACAATTAGAAGAAAGCCCAAAGCTTATATACAGATTGTTCAATCACGGGGCAACATTAGTGATAAAACATACCTGATTCAGTGGCACTCTTTAGACAGGAGAGGGCAGCACCGAGTCTAGTACATTCTTCTGAACTGGACCCCAGTCTTCTCATCGCATCTCTCACCTGAGCTCCGGTCATCTGCAGTAATGTGTCCAAGGACAACTTTGTCTCTACCCCCTGCAGAAAAGGGATGAAAACAAACAGATGGCTGGGAGTCAGTGATGGTACAGAGTGAGGATGACAGCAAATTATTAGATGCATAACTGAGAAGAGGGATTTACAGGACGGGAGGGAAAAAAAGAGAGACTACTCCTTGGCCTGAAAAAAGAAACAATATTACAAAACTAAGTTTGTAATTTAAACAGATTCTTACAGTTCCTATATTTTATAAAACCCTGTCCGATTTGCACACAATTCTGTCCATTCTTAATTTTTAGATTAAGTAGTATTAAAAATAATTCAGACATTCTACATAAGTGGATATGAATTGGACCTATTTTGTCTTTATGATGAAAGTTTTCATAAACGTGCGTTACATAGATTACTTTATGAAATAAATGAACAGTCGGCACACATAGATAAGACTAAAGTAGACAAAGTATCATATATCACCAAATGCCTGGAAATAAGAACAGATAAAGTCAAAGTCATGAGTCCAGTATGTGGTGAATTTTCAAAATTATAGCCAGAACTGGACTTGCACACAGGGTAATGTGCAATGCTTTACAGACACACTGGTAGTGTTGCAGTGTTAAACTGTTAGTGTCCATTTGCTAGATTTGTGAGATTCAGCAACTTTGTAGTGGCCCTGCAAGTGCAAATGAGTTAAGGTTTCCTCTTAGAGTCAGAATTAGGCTCAGGTTGAGTCAATAAAATGGATCATATTGATTGATCATGATATTGATCATGTTGATTTAAATATCAAGATTTACTCAGATATACAGAGATTAAAATATGATCTCTAGAAAAAAAATAGCAAGTGAAGATTTGAATCTAACAGAAAGTGAAGGGTTACAGGATTATGTGCTTGTATGCATTAAAGAACACGTACCTAACCATCTGGTTTCATTAAACTCAAAAACAAAGTGCATCAAAGCACATGCTCTTTGATGGCGTGTATACAGACAGATAAAAGGTTCAAGTTTGATGCAATTAGTGAAAAGAAGAAAAAAAAAAACTGTAATCACCAGTTATCAATCAGACTTGTTCAAGGGAAAATTACTCGCATTTTGGTGGTTCTAACAAGTGTTTGCAACAGCAAAACACCACCTTTAAATTATTCAAGCACGACAACCTATTTTATTGTATTTTACCATTATAGCAAAGAATTACTCAAAGAAACTGTAGAACGACAACTTCAATGCAACACTGTATATGTACCGCTTCTTTTATATGGGTAAAAAATAGCAATACAAACAACACTTAGGACCTTGTCCAGCATATTTAGGATGTTATTTTTTTTTCTTTACATAGGAAGTGCGTAAACACTTATCAGTCAGGTTAAAGCCTTTGCTCTGAGAGGGCAAACACTGATCACAAAACTAGGGCAACCTCCCACACTCGTGTGTACACTGTAAGCAAAATGAAGAGCACACAGGCGGATGTGCAAAAAAAAAAAAAAAAAAAAAAAACACCAGCAAGGATGAGAGATGGGAGAATTAAAAGTGGCCATGAGCTTGCTTCTCCTTCAAATACATAACAAAATTATATAATGTAGCTACGTAAATCCATCTTCCCACTTTAAATGTAATTACTGTTCAGAAGAAGTGTAGGGAAACATGGGCCCTTTTTACACTTCAGGTGCACACAACTCAAATTGATAAGCGGCCACAGAAATGGGGAAGCATTCGTAATCTTCATTTAGAAGGCCACTCTGGGTTAATAAATGTTACTAATTCACAGAGAAAGCATTTAGGAAGGCAGGCACCAGGAGTCACTCAGGCCTGTCACGGACTCACTTCCTGTAAGCTGAAGCGTGGGAGCAGAGATGCTGGATTCCATAAATAAAGTAAAAACCATCAGAGGATTTTTGGACCACCCATTACATAATGCAGCCCTCATCGTACAAGCCGAGGAGAGGCACTGTACAAATCTCAGTCTGATAATGTGCAACGCTTTAAGTGGGTCAGCATCATGCCGTGACAGCATTATGTGACATCAACAAGCACCTTTTATACCGGGAGAAAAACTGCAGCCCCTTGCAAAAGTACTCGTGAATATCTGAACTTTACACATTTCTTTTTAACAATTACAAACTCCTATTTTATATCTGTAATGATCATTTCTTCCCATAACTGCACAAAACACTTCACAGGTCTCTGACTCATTTAGCAATCTTAGACGTTCATGTTTAGACTAGTTATTAATTAAAAGAAAAAAAATGTCATGCCTGCTCTGATCAGGAGGATAGTTGTTAATGTATTCAGTTAAGAAAACGAGTTGAAACCGAACGTCAAATAAATCGGATAGATTTCAATGCCTGTACAAATATCAAAAACTCCAACCAACTAAAAAAAAAAACAACAACAAAATAAAACTGGGACAAGTCCCAGAAAGCTTCCATCAAGACAAGAGGCTTGAACAAATATTAACTTTTGGGACATTCCTTATACACTTGAAGAAGCATTTGTTAGTCCAGCAACCGTGGAATCAACTTCAGAGCGACAGCCTGCTGGACACTAGCTTATTGTGCAGTCAAGATGAAAATATCAAACATTTTACAGGACTCTGACAATGGCTTTCCTTGTATTAGTCTGAAGCCATATTTTTAAAGCCCTATTAAATTTAAATTGGCATTTTTGGGTTGATGTGCAGAGCAGACAATAAGGTCCACTTTTCCATCCTAGAGCACTGATCAGGCATTCCTCGTGCACACGAGAACGGGGCAAAGAGTACACACACTGGACACATATTGGTGTGACACACACAGAGCACACCGCTTTACACCAGCCAGAATAGACTGGCAGTCGTACAGAACGACTTGGCGTACCTGGATGAGCTCTGGTCGCAGGTTGACGGTGCGCAGCCAGTCCCGTAAGCGCGGGTAGCTGTCCAGGGCCTCGGGCCTCTCCGTGTCTGGGACCTTCCTTTTACACTGCAGCTGTTTACAGATGTATTTCATCAGCTTTACCTGCAGGGAGCAACAGAGAGGATATGACAGAGAGGGGAGGGGCAGGTCAGAAGGGAACGCTCACTTTTTCCCCTGTGCTCTGAAGGGTCATTTGCCCTTTAGATAAATGTTCTTTTTCAAAGATAGCATAAAACTGAGGAGTCACTGATGACGTGTGAAATGACACGCGCAAATCTGACCGATATTTTCCATCAACACATGCTCCTCTAATTTCAATAAAGCCACATCAAGGAACCACTCAAAGATATAAGTTTCCATTCCCACTCATATACGACGTTACAAATTATATATTTTTTAAAAAGTTACATACTCCCCACATCATGATTCTGCAGCCATCATGAGTTATCTGAATGGTGTGTCAATTTTTTTTTCTGCATATATAAACCAAAAACGTAAACTATACAAACCTCTGTGGCGTATGGAAAACTCTGAAAGCAATTTCTAATTACTTTCTTTGAACAACAGCTTTCTTCTAGCCACTCTCCTAAATATTCATTTAACACTGAGGCCTTTACAGGATGGTTGAAATTATACGAATATTTTGAAATCGATCATTTTTCTCCCACTTCACAATAATTTGCCGCTATTGCTAAAACACAATCCAATTTGTAGTTGTAACAAGAAAAAAAAAAACCAAGGGCACGAAAGGCGTATCAATACTTTTGCAAGGCAGTCCATATCTGCTAATCACTGTGTTCTTCACTCAAATCTACTTTTAATCTGTGCTGAAGTTTCAGGTGACAATAGACATAAGAACCTCGCTGTGTTCAAAAGCGTATATAAATCATCCTGTTGGAGTCTTATTCTCGCCTTTAAAAAGAAAAAAAAAGAAAAACCTGTGGTACTTTAATGCTGTCATGTCAAGTGCAGCGGTCCGTTCTGCGAGTATTACAATGAACGCCGCGGTGTTGGTTTGCAGCAGCCTGCATTGTGCAGCTCACCATGACTGTATAGTGTATCCTTATCTCGCTGTCTATCTGAAAAGAGTCCATTACAGCAGGCAGCACCTTCAGATGAGCTGAGCAGCACCGGCTAGCTTGCATCTCGGCGAGTACCTTTTGAGGGTCTGGGGGAGGGGGGGGGGGACACAACAATGGTGAGCGATATGCGTCTTTCTCCGCACATTCAAACACACCGGTGACAAATCCACTTGTCAGCCAAACAGAAAACCAGCGCAGCCTTGCACAGCTCGGAAAATGTGGCCTTGGGTGGTGAAAAAAAAAAAAGGCTGCGAATAAAAGCTTCTCAACTGGAGTATGAAAAGGCTACAGAGAGGAGGAAGGTGGAGAGGATGTAATTGCTCTACGTGTTGACCCTCACCCTGATCTTCAGCTCTGCTCTCATTCATCAATTATCAGCTGCAGATAGTTCATTTGAAAGTAATCACAGGAAATACTAAAAAAGCCTTACTCTCAAACAGCTTGCAAGGGCAATGCCATGAAAGCTCATTGGTCAAGATGAAAAAAGATAAACACAAACTTTAATGCGATGTTAAGTTCTGATGAATTTTAACCCTCATAATTCACATTCAAACATATTACCTGTGATCTAATTGCATATTTCAGATTGCTGTAGTGTTTCTCATATCTGGCCTGGTGTGATCAAACAACAGGAGGCGTTTACTCAGTGTGGCTAATGAGCTCCTTCTTTACCTCCCTATACACTAGTGCAGCACAGTGACGTCAGGTTACCTAGCAACCCCGCTTCTGAGTCGTCAGCAACATTTCAGTGGGATTTTCCCATACAAGTGAAACACAGCTTAAAAGAACACTTCTCGGTAAATAATGCGGCCATAGGAAACGGCGGCGGAGGTCACAGAGTGCGGCGAGGAGGCTTGAGTGCCGTCTCTCACTCTGCCTGACAGGGGCCTAAAGAACAGTGAGATGAATGAGGATTACACAAGCACCAGTCCCCAGATCCTGCACTGATATGGGCAACGAGCGTGGCTCTGTTGGAAGCGCAGTCGGGCACACCAGCAAACCGGCACATAATCACAGCCCCCCCTTTGCATTTTATTTTTGGTGCAGAGCGGAGAAAACAGCACTTGACGTCTGGCCTGGAGGTGGGAGGTGGGGGAGGAGAGATGGCGTCAGAGCCCACCTGTCAGCCGAGCCAAACACCACCATGGAAACGGCCTAATGCTGTGCAGAAGATGAGTGACAGCCACCAGAGAGGAGAGCAGGGAAGGGGGCGGAGGGGGAGGAGTCCCGTCAGCGGTCCGGCCTGACACAGCAGACTTGGGGAGCTGATCCCACCGCCTTGGTTGTTTTCTCAAGCCTCTTGTTGACACAGGCACTTTGGTGCACCTGCCAAGGATAGCATGGTCTATCTGAGAACCGAGCAGCCATGCTCAACCCCACAAAAATGATATTTACATAGGAAGGTCAGCTTATTTTCTCCCCACTCTAAAACACACACGCGCATACTAAGCGTGAGATCTTCAATGTATGCTAACAGAGTCATGGTCACGGTATTAACACCAAGCTTAAAACAAGAATGCTCCATCTACAACAAGAAAAGTTGACAATTATTCCTACTGTGGTAAGACAACATGCTGATAACACAATCCTAAGAATGTTATCTATTAAAATTATTTCCTAACTTTTTTTTTTGATACACAAACAGTTCTGCTTTTCACACAGGAAAGACTTGCACATTCTCCCGAGGAACCACGAAATTTGGTTGCATACTCAAGGTTGCAAAAGCAAGACAGACATTCGTTATGACCAGAAGTTTTCCCACTTCACGACGAACTGAAATCCAGAACTCCTAGGATAATAGTTGGACAGGACACAAGAAAAATGTTCTACTTGGAGGATGTGACGTTTAAATGAGGGAAAGGCCAGCTAAGCAAAAAGTGTGAAGCAACTAGTGGGGGAAGGGCATCACTACTAGTGCAGTCACAAACTGCAGTCACTCTGGGACTTTCTGAGGGATTTCACACGCAAGTACACCCCTGAGAGTAACCTTAAAATTTTGGTATACATATGTATAAGTATCACCCCATGTAAAAGGCATAATATAAGAATCCATTAAAGATATCCATTAAATATCTTAAGACCGTTAATAAATTAGCCATATGGGAAAATCAGATTATTACAATCCTTTGTCGTACTTCATTCTTCAAATATTTTCTTGCTTTTGGTTGTAACTGGTTAGATTAAGCAAATTTTAACCTTAAGGGCAATATTTAAAAACGAAATCATGGAAGTACAGTATGGTAACTTTGCCAACACAAAAAAAGAGGATGTTAAAAAAAAAAAAGGGAAAAAAAAAAAAAAAAACCAGGACAGCAAATTCAGTTATGGTGAGGTCATGTCATCAGAAGGCCAAGGTCTGTTGGGGATGAGTGGCTGACAGCCAAAGACAATAGCTGACTGCTCCTCCTCCCTTCTTGCTGCTAGTAGAACAAGCTGATGCTGGATTGGGAGAGGGTGGTCAGGATGCATCAAACTGACTGTGTAGATAATAAATTCATGTCCAGACTTGGACAATTGCAGAATACAAATGAGGTCATTCCAAATCAACTTCATGATGACGCATCTCAGGCCTTTGCTGGATTTTTTCCCCCTCTTCACTTTTAGACACTGTTATGCAGATTATAATTTCTTTAGGCTTAGCACTCCCTTCATCCACCATGTGTTTATGGTGATTTTTTTTTTATTTTTTAGATAAAATTATGAAGACATTAGCGGTGGACTAAAAACTACATATGTGCTTTCAACTGATTTGTAGCTAGATCAAGCAGATCCTTGGTTGCCCACAATGAGCAAATCAGGCCTCAAAATTACAGGATGCAATGCAACTCATCCTGAGTCAGGTCAGGAATAGATCATGGCATGC